>NW_019174786.1:870982-1073417 GCF_002260705.1 Seriola dumerili | reverse complement strand
ATAGTATAGTAAGTCATAAAAATGCCAAAAAACGTCATAGTATAGTATGGCATAAAATGTCAAAAAAACATCATAGTATATTAATGCATTAAAGGTCATAATAACATCATAATATGGCAAGGAAACAAAAAACATAGTTTAGTAAGTCATACAAATGTCAAAAAACGTCATAGTATAGTAAGTCAGAAAAATGCCAAAAAACGTCCTAGTATAGTATGGCATAAAATGTCAAAAAAACATCATAGTATATTAATGCATTAAAGGTCATAATAACATCATAGTATGGCAAGGAAACAAAAAACATAGTATAGTAAGTCATAAAAATGTCAAAAAACATCATAGTANATGGCATAAAATGTCAAAAATACATCATAGCATATTAAGGCATTAATGTTCATAAAAACGTAAGAGCATTGTAAGGAATGAAACTATTTAGTATAGTAAGGTATAAAAATGGCAAAAAACGTCATTGTATAGTATGTTATAAAAATGCCAAAAAAGTCATAGTATAGCATGGCATAAAATGTCAAAAATACAATATTGTATATTAAGGCATAAAAGATCATAAAAATGTCATAGTAAGGTAAGGAATGAAACGACATAGTCTAATAAGGCATAAAAATGGCAAAAAACGTCATAGTATAGTAATGGCATAAAAATGTCAAAAGAAACATCATAAGTATATTAATGCATAAAGGGGTCATAATAACATCATAGTATGGCAAGGAAACAAAAAACATAGTAATAGCAAGTATAAAATGTATAATAACATATAGTAATAGTGAAGTCATAAAGTCATAAAAAATGCCAAAAAACGTCATAGTATAGTATCGGCATATAAAATGTCCAAAAAATCAATCAATAGTATAGTTTATGCATTAAGGTCATAATAACATCATAGTATGGCAAGGAACAAAAAAATAGTACAGTAAGTCAATAAAAATGCCAAAAAAACGTCCATATTATATATGGCATAAAAAATGTCAAAAAACATCACAGTATAGTATGGCATAAAATGTCCAAAAAAAACATCATAGTATATTAATGCATTAAAGGGCATAATAACATCATAAATATGGCAAGGAACAAAAACATAAGTATATGTAAGTCATAAAATGTCAAAAAACGTCATAGTATAGTAAGTCATAAAAATGCCAAAAAAAAACGTCATAGTATAGTATGGCCAAAAATGTCAAAAAACATCATAAGTATAATTAATGCATTAAGGTCATAAATAACATCATAATATGGCAAGGAAATAAAAAAATAGTATTAGTAGTCATAAAAATGTCAAAAAATGTCATAGTAATAGTAAGTTCATAAAAATGCCCAAAAAAACGTATAGTAAATAGTATGGCCCAATAAAATGTCAAAAAAAACATCATAGTATATTAATGCATTAAAGGTCATAATAACATCATAATATGGCAAAGGAACAAAAAAACATAGTATAGTAAGCCATAAAAATGTTAAAAAAAACGTCATAGTATAGTAAGTCATAAAAAATGTCAAAAAAACATCATTAGTACTAGTAAATGGCATAAAAATGTCAAAAAAAAAATCATAGTAAAATATTAATGCATTAAAGGTCATAATAACAATCATAGTATGGCAAGGAAACAAAAAAACATAGTATAGTATAGTCATAAAAATGTCAAAAATAACATCATAGTATAGTTAAGTCATAAAGTCATAAAAATGCCAAAAACGTCATAGTATAGTATTGGGCAATAAAATGCCAAAAACGCATAGTAATAGTATGGCATAAAATGTCAAAAAAAAACTCATAGTATATTAATGCATTAAGGTCATGAATTACATCATAATATGGCAAGGAAACAAAAACATAGTATAGTAAGTCATAACAATGCAAAAAAACGTCATATAAAGTATGGCAATGAAAATGCAAAAACGTCATAGAATAGTAGGCATATAAAATTTCCAAAAAAACATCATAGTATATTAATAGCATTAAAGGGCATAATAACATCATAATATGGCAGGAAACAAAAAACATAGTATAGAAGTCAATAAAATGCCAAAAACGTCATATTAAAGTATGGGCAAAAATGCAAAAAAACGTCATAGTATAGTATGGCATAAAATGTCAAAAAAACATCAATAAGTATATTAATGCATTAAAGGTCATAATAACATCATAGTATGGCAAGGAAACAAAAAACATAGTACAGTAAGTCATAAAAAATGCCAAAAAACGTTAATTATATTATGGCAATAAAAATGCCAAAAAACGCATAGTATAGTATGGCATAAAATGTTCAAAAACGTCATAGTATATTTAATGCATTAAAGGTCATAATAACATCATAGTATGGCGAGAGGAAACAAAAAACATAGTAACAGTAAGTCATTAAAAATGCCAAAAAAACGTTATATTATATTATGGCAAAAATGCCAAAAAAACGCCATAGTAATAGTAATGGCATAAAATGTCAAAAAAAAGCATCATAGTATATTAATGCATTAAAGGTCATAATATACATCATAATAATGGCAAGGAAACAAAAACATAGTATAGTAAGTCATAAAAAATGTCAAAAACGTCATATTAAATGTATGGCATAAAAATGCCAAAAAACGTCATGTATAGTAATGGCTATAAAATGTCAAAAAAACATCAAATATGTATATTAATGCATTAAAGGTCATGATAACATCATAATATGGCCAAGGAAAAAAAAAACATAAGTATTAGTACAGTCATAAAAATGTAAAAACGTCTATTAAAGTATGGCAAAAAATGCCAAAAAACGTCATAGTATAGTACGGCATAAAATGCAAAAAAACATTCCATAAGTATATTAATGCATAAAGGTCATAATAAACATTTATATAGGCAAGGAAACAAAAAAGCATAGTATACGTAAGTCATAAAATGCCAAAAACGTCATATTATAGTATGGCATAAAAATGCCAAAAAATCGTCATGAGATAGTATGGCATGAAATTGTGCAAAAAAAACATCAATATATAATTAATGCATTAAAGGTCATAATAACAAATCATAGTATGGCAAGGAAACAAAAAACATAGTATAGTAAGTCAATAAAAAATGCCAAAAAAACGTCATAATTAAATATGGCATAAAATGCAAAAAACGTATAGTATAGTAAATGGCATAAAAAATGTCAAAAAATCCATCATAGTTTATTAATGCATTAAAGGTCATAATAACATCAATAATTATGGCATAAGGAAACAAAAACATAAGTATAGTAAAAGTCATAAAATGTCAAAAAACGTTATGTATAGTAAGTCAATAAAAAATGCCACAAAACGTCATAGTATAGTATTGGCATAAAATGTCAAAAAACATCATAGTATATTATGCATAAAGGTCATAATAACATCATAATATGGCAAGGAAACAAAACATAAGGTTTAGTAAGTCATCAAAAATGTCAAAAAACGTCATAGTATAGTAAGTCAGAAAAATGCCAAAAAAACGTCCTGAGTATAGTATGGCATAAAAATGTCAAAAAAACATCATAGTATATTAATGCATTAAAGGTCATAATAACATCATAGTATGGCAAGGAAACAAAAAACATAGTATAGTAAGTCATAAAAATGTCAAAAAACATCATAGTATAGTAAGTCATAAAGTCATAAAAATGCCAAAAAACGTCATAGTATAGTATGGCATAAAATGTCATAAAAACATCTAGTATATTAATGCATTAAAGGTCATAATAACATCATAGTATGGCAAGGAAACAAAAAACATAGTATAGTAAGTCATAAAAATGTCAAAAAACGTCATAGTATAGTAAGTCATAAAAATGCCAAAAAACGTCATAGTATAGTACGGCATAAAAATGCCAAAAAACGTCATAGTATAGTATGGCATAAAATGTCATAAAAATATCATAATATGCTATGGCATAAGAAAACATAGTATAAATAATGCATAAAATGTCTTTAAAAACATTATAGTATAGTAAGGCATAATATGTCACAGTATAGTGAAGCGTAAAAATGTTATCTGATAGTATTGCATAAAAACATCAAAAGACATCATAGTATAGTATCATAGAACAATCACATTTTGAACTTTGGTTTATCACACTTTCTACCTTTGTCCCTCTAAGACCTAGCTTTACAAATCCCATGATTTGAATCTGTCTTTACATGTATGCTTTTTTTCTGGTCCTGCATGGTACAAACTTAGGAGTTGCTTCTCCTTGACCACACAGGTGTTTCTCTCTGAGGTTGACACTTTTGATGGCACCCAGAATTGTTCACACACACACATCCTGACGATGCATCCTTTACTTCTTTCTCTAATAAGTGCATGGCCACTCTTTATTTGACCTCAGTCTGCAATTACACTCTGTTGGGACTGCTGGCTGATCTTTTGCAAAGATGGTATTAAAAGACACAGGGACAACTTGATCATTTATCAACTTTTTATTTTCAGATTTCCATCACAATAGTAAGGCATAAAATGTCATTAAATGCTCTTAGGCATAATACAACATAGTATAGTAAGGCATAGAAATGTCAAAATACATCATAGTATAATATGGCATAAAACGTCATAAAAACATCATAGTATATTAAGGCATAAAAGGTCATAAAAACATCATAGTATAGAATGGCATAATAAGACCCTGTATAGTAAGGCATTAAATTATATAGTATAGTAAGTCACAAAACTACATATTATAGTAAAGCATAAAAGGTCATAAAAACGTTATAGTATGGTAAGACATAAGACGACAAAAAATGATCATAGTAATTAAGGCATTGAAGGTTTTCAAAATGTCATAGTATGGCAAGGCATAAGACAACATAGTATAGTATGGCATAAAATTTCAAAAAACTTCATAGTATGGTAAGGCATAAAAACTGAAAAAAAAGTCATAGTATAGTAATGCATAAAAAGGTCCTTAAAAACATCATAGTATAGTAAGGCATAAGAATATTTTTAAAGAGTCATCCTATTGTAAGGCATAAAACACCATAGTATAGTAAGGCATAATATGTCATAGTATAGTTAAGCATAAAAATGTCATCTGATAGTATGGCATAAAAACACCAAAAGACATCATAGTATAGTGTCATAGAACAATCACACTTTCTACCTTTGTACTCTGTATGACCTAGCTTTATACAACCTATGGTGTGAATCTGTCCTTACATGTATGCTTTTTTTCTGGTACTGCCTGGTACAAACTAAGGAGTTGCTTCTCCTTGACATTGACCTTGACAGGTGTCTCTCTTTGACAGGTTGACATTTTTGATGGCACCCAGAATTGTTCACACAATCATCCTGACGATGCCTGCTTTACTTCTTTCTCTATAAAGTGCATGGACACTCTTTGTTCGACCTCAGTCTGCAATTACACTCTGTTGGGACTGCTGGCTGATCTTTTGCAAAGATGGTACTAAAAGAAACAGAGACAACTCGGTCATTTTGTCAACATTTTATTTTCAGATTTCCATCACAATAGTAAGGCATAAAAATGCCAAAAAAAATCATAGTATAGAAAGGCATAAAAATTTTAAAATACGTCAAAGTGTAGTATGGTATAAAAAGTCAAAAAAACATCATACTAGGCAAGGAAAAAAAAAACAAAGTATAGTAAGTCATAAAAATGCCAAAAAACGTCATAGTATATTTAAGGCATGAAAATGCCAAAAAACGTCACAGTATAGTATGGCATAAGACGCTAAAAAAACTTCATAGTATGGTAAGGCGTAAGACGACATAGTATAGTAAGGCATAAAAATGCCAAAAAACGTCATAGTATACTATGGCATAAAAAGTCATACCAATGTCATAGTATGGCAAGGAATCAAACAACATAGTATAGTAAGTCATAAAAATGCCAAAAAACGTTGTAGTATATAGTATGGCATATAAATTTCAAAAAACGTCATAGTATAGTGAGTCATAAAAAGTCATAAAAACATCATAGTATGGTAAGGCGTAAGACAATATAGTATTGTAAGGCATAAAACTGCCAAAAAACGTCATAGTATAATAAGGCATAAAAACATCATAAAACGTCATACTATAGTAAGAGATAAAATGTTGCTAAATGTCATAGTAATGTAAGGTATAAAATGTCATTATATAATAATGATTAACATCGTCATAAAATGTCATAGTATAGTAAGGCATAAAATGTCAAAAAACATCATAGTAATGTAAGACATAAAAATGTCATTTTATTCAGTTATATTTTCATGGGATTTTTCCGACAGGAATTCAACTCATACTTTGATATACTCACCATTTTATATTTACTCCTGCTAGCACCTTGACTGCTAGCCTGCAGAAGACAGAAAACAGGGTTACCTGGCCAGTTAACTTCAACTAACATAGTTATATAACATCAGTTGACATTCTTCTGGTGATGTTAGGTCCAACCGTGATACTCTATGATTTTAGCCTTCAGATAGTCCCCACCCTTTCAGTCAATCAAATGGTAACATGACTTAATTGGATGTCTTGGAGACATCACCTCTTGGAGGGCATACAAACAAGTTCACTCAAATATTGGTTGGGATAATTCTGTCCTCCCAAAATATTGGTAGGGACATGTCCCTACTGTCCATATGCAAACCTATGCCCTTGGGCTAACTGATAAATGGAGTAACCCTTTCAGCTGTACTCTTCAAAGTCATAATTTTAGATTCACTAATTTACATTTGAGTATTATTGCTATTACTGATATTGCTAATAATTACAAAAATAACCAATTTTGTATGTGGATAAAGCAGATATTTATAGTCAATATATGCAAGCTTGATAAAAGAAAAACATCACACAAATAACCAAACTGTGGAAAGTTTTTTTACACAGCACTTCCATTTATTCCACTACAAAAAGAGGCATTTCAAGAGCACCAGTAAAAGAACAGAGTCCAGTTCATCTCCGCCACAGACTGGACTGTTAGCCAAGCAAAGAAGAAAGAAAATAAGTCCTTTTTGTCCCAGAGAAAGATGTCAAACATCTCGCTGTCCATTTTCACATGCAGCAGAAATGCAACTGTACTGTAAAGCCTCTGCAGAAGCAAGACAATGCTGAGATCACATCAGGAGTCAATTTCAAAAACCTAGAAACAGCACATGACGGAAGAAAAGAAGCTTCTCTTATCCTCTGAGGCGAGAGAAGACAAAAGACTTTCTAAAAACTATTTAAGGTAGCTGAAAAACAAAATTCACAACACAATGGGCAATAATATAATAATACTTTTAAAAATATTTCAAAGGAAACATAAACTCTACCCAGAGGTGTGTGAGAGACCCAGTCAGGAAATATACTGTACACTCAGAGGTTTACCTGGCTTACTTGTTTTTTATAGAATACAGTAGGCCATACAATCATGAAATTGGGACCAAACTCAAATCTTTTATGTCAGTCCAGCATGCATCTCTATTTGAGCGGGACGTTGTACAGTAACAGCGGATCAGCTGTAACAGTAGTAGGATGTGACTTCTTGAGCAAATGAAGGAAGCTCAGCTTTTGTGGTTTGGAAAAACAGCATGAAAAACAGCTTGAGGCAGATTTCTGGAGTTAGTCATAAAATTTAGTACTGTAAGAAACTAAAAACTGAAACGAATAAACACCCTCCCCCCACCTTCAGACTGAAGAACCCTAATTCTTTAAATAATAGTCTGAGCAATGAAAATCTCAACACAGGAAATATCCCTTTACAATTCATTGCTTATTACACTAATAATAATAATATTGATTACCCCTTCCATGTACATTCAAGCATGAAAAGACCAGAGTGAGAAAAACGTTCAAGTGTCTAATGGTTTATTCTCAGTAGAACAGCCTACAAAGGTTTAAAGAGATTGTTCCATTCAGAAAAGATAAATAAAAATGTGATTGTTTCTCTCCAAAATGTGAAATTAAAAATGTTTTGTGGACCTTTTCTTGTCTTCAAGTGAAAATGCATAGCAGGATAAACATATCGTTCCTCCAGGGTTTGTTTGTTTCGTCACACATGGCTCTCATAAAACACCTGGCAGGGAGGGGTCTTATCGGCCGTCGGTTCAGGCGCAGCTTCTTCGGCACTCTGCTCCTCCTCCGCCTCAGGCTGCTCCTCATGGTGAAGAGGAGCTAGTGGTGGGGGTGAGGAGGGGGGAGGTGAGGAGGGTGTGTCCTCTGGCTGAGGTGGTGCTTCAATGCTGCAGCAACCTCCGACTGCGAGTGGCGGGTGGACAGACACCTGGATGGCGATATGCTGTGGCTGCTCCTGAACCGAGGAGTTGTCCGAGTCTGCGGCAGGGGATTCGCTGCGCTCCCTCTCCCTCTCCCGCCCTCGCTCTCTCTCCCTTTCCTGCAGGATGGTGAAGACATCTCTCCCCCCGATGGAAGCCACCCTGCCTGCAACCTCACGCCGTCCCTCAGGTGCTTGTCTGACAAAAGTGTGCCTCATCTCCTCCACCCCCACAACTTCCAGGATCTCCTCCATGAAAGTGCGGCAGTTCATGATGAGCGGTGGCAGCGGGATGCTGCGAGCGAGCTCCTCAATGTATCGCGCAAACTCCATGGTCTTGAACTGCGTCACCTTAGCCAGCTCCAGCGTCTTGGCGGAGGTGATGATGGGGATCCTCTTGGCGATCTCAAAGGCCTTTTGGAGCTTCTCGGCGCCTTCGGTGCGGAAGAATTCGTTAATGGCTTTCTCTGTCTTCTTTAGGTGGCTGCTCATCATGCAGAGGCGTGTGACGTTCAGGGCCATGATGATGGTGAAGGTAACCAGACACACCACCATGTAGTACACACCCATGTCACCGTTGGTGAAGACCACCCGCAGTGTCACTGTGCAGTTGGAGCTGCCGTGCACGTTGGATGCCATGCAGGTGTACTTTCCACGGTCTGCAAACTCAATGCTGGTGATGTTGAGGACGCCACTGTCCAGCAGCCACCACTTCCCACCTACAGAGGCAAACAGGCAGATGTTATGAAGCAAATATACAGCACATACCTGTAAGAACAAACAACCACAAATCTGGTTTATTACAACCTGGGTTTTACTGAGCAATTACTTCAACATAACTGATTGAACCAACAGCCAGCGCTATAAAAATTAAACCCAAACAGTTATTAACCATAATTTCCCTTTAAATACAACTGATAACCAGCTACTGTTTGGCAAGTCCTCAAAATCTGTCTGATCGAGCAGAACAAATACAACTTTCAGTTCAGTTTTTTTTTTTTTTTTTACTTGCTTTTAAAAGCATGATTATTCATCTATTCATCGCCCACCAAGTGACTCACTCTAAAGTCATAGTTTAAACCC
Organism: Seriola dumerili; assembly: GCF_002260705.1. Taxonomy (NCBI): domain Eukaryota; kingdom Metazoa; phylum Chordata; class Actinopteri; order Carangiformes; family Carangidae; genus Seriola; species Seriola dumerili. Next base: position 1,064,133 of record NW_019174786.1, on the reverse strand, counting down.
TGAAAATCCTCTTAATGCATCTGTTTCTCTGCTAAATGACTCGACAGTAAACTCTCCTCTGCAGTGTTTCTGCAGCTGATGTTTGCTGCTTTCCAACAGGAACTTGTTTTATCAGATTTGCTTACTTTACATTGTTCTGACTTTTTTTAAGGAGCCTGGCAACTCAAGAACACATTGTTTTGGCAAACCCGTTTATAACTCAATTTAAAAAGTCCTTGAGGTAGCACTGTATACAGTGATCTCATGTCTAAGCCTCCATCTGTGCTGATCTCAATCTGTGGATCTGAAATGTAAAGCTATGTTACATTCAGTATCTGCCCTGCTAGTGAGTGATGTATATTTGATATCAGATAAATCAGTTGATCGGTTTTAAAGGGAACACTGAACATGGATTTCATCTGTGTTTGTGTCTCGAGTCTAGAGAACAGCAGTGACCTTTCTAATGCTTTCCTTATTGAAACAGGTGGCGCAGCTACATCTCACCAGGAAACACTGCTCTGTGTACTGAGGTTTGAGTCCCTAATCAAAACAAGAACCATCTATTTACATGCTGGACTGGGGTAGGATAAACAAGCATGAAAACATGTTTTAAAGATCCAGTTCACCCTTTTTACAAAACATACATTTATTTTCTCATCTCACAATTTTATCAGACTTTTATTTTTTAGGATTGGAATCAAACCTGGAAAAAAAAATTCAAACGTGATTCTGCATTTTAAGATACTTAAAGTTACAACATAAACATACTGTACATGTATTTGCATGTATTTTCTCACTGAGAGGCTAATGAGGCTAGCTATAAATATAGTTTTAGTCATAGCCAATGATTACATGAGCTGAGCACAAGGAAATCACATATCACCATATTGAGAGAATATCAACATTGTCCAACACAAAAGGTCAGAGAGTCTTTGACAGTACAAAGTGCCCACAAGGAAACAAACATTAAACAAGCACATATTAACTCTCAAACTCAGGCTGAGTCAGCAAAGTTATAGAGTAACACATCACTCCAGTGACAACAAGACTATCTGAAAAATGTTTTGGAAGAAAGTTTTAAATAAAATCTAAACTGGGCACAGATACATGGTCTAGTCACCAGTAACGCCTGTCAGTCAACACTTTTTTTTACCAGTGGTACCAGTAAAAAAAATCCTATAATGGTAGCTGTAATCGTGTGTTTAGAACAAAAAGTGAAATGAACTCTGTGCTTGGTCTTGAACTAGCGATTCACGGACGACTTCAAGGGCAGCATTTATCCACCAGAAGTTAAGTTTCAGTGAATTCAGCTGCAACTCCCCCTCAGTTACTGTTTCTACAGTGTGGGAGTACAGATGGAAATCACAGAAGGCGTCTCTAAATCTGTAGTCTGAAGTCTGGACGAGACCGCCCTCTATACTGCGAGCACCATCAACTTCCCACACTGGTATCCTCTGGAGGAGATGAATGAGCAGTCAGGAAAAGCAGCGTGGCTGACAACAGCGTCCTGCCCATCCGCCTTTTCATGTGAGAGCAAGGTTTCTAATTTTACCTCCACCACCGGATCATGTGATGCGATTGATGTACTGCCCAGTACTACAAGCAAGTTTGTAGGGAAAATAAAAAACACCCAGGAGCCTGAGTAATGGACCGACATCTGCAGGGGAAACCAGCGAGGGCAGATTAGTGACACTGCTCTTAAAGTGACCACTTTTTATCAGAGTGAACTGCTGTGGTGAAAGTCTCTCGCTCCCTAATTATATTCCTGTGTGTAACCCTGGGGAAAAGCTCTGTAATGGTACAGACGCTGTTCTGGGTTTGTGGGTCATAATAACAATGCTGCCTCTCCTCTCTTGGACAGCAGGTTTCAACAGGTCGGCTCAGGAGAAGCAGCAAAACAACAAACGACTCTTCCCTCGGCATTCCTTCTGAGGTGGATCGCAATATTCAAACAGACGAAGGAGGCTCGGCTTGAATGAAAATCATTAGTAAAACAAACAAACAAAAAAAAAAGACTGTCTAAATGACTTCCTAAATCTAACTGGGAAACGCCCGCTGTCACAGAAAGAAAATAATATATGCTGCAAGAAGAAGCGAGCAAAGATTGAGACAAATTTCCCGGAGGAACACAAAGCTGTCCCATCCACATGTTCAGAAGTCAAGTTTCACTTTGATTAAACATTCACAGACAACTGTCTGTGGCATATCAGAGTGGAAGCAGGAGTAAAATCAACACTGTACACAAAGTCTTCAGTTCCTGTCTTGTCTTTTCACTCTTCCTTTTTATTTGCCAAGAGCATTAACTTCCATTACTGTCTGACATCACAATGGCCTTGAATACACTCATTTATGAGCTGGAGGGTCAGCTCCTTTGTTCTTACTGATAGTAATCGTCCATTTTCTTGTGACAGTGCATCCAGATGGAAACTCTTTACGCTGGAACAGAAGATGGCATTTCAGGACCTGACTTCACATCAGTTAATAAGCTCTGATAGCTGCATTCACAATGTCGATCACAGATTATCATCATATTGAGTTGGCACAGTGGCCTTGAAGAAACTCAGACAGAAACTGAGCTGATGCAGCTGCTTTTTTTCTGTCTCTTCAACAATTATAACGATTACTTTTCGTTCAAAAACAGACGGATGACACTTCCTGTGGTTGCTTTTGGTTCCCACTTTAATTGAGGGGAACCCCCAACCCATAGTGTATGAAGTGCATTAAACACCTGTGACTATTGTTTTCTATGTAAGCCCACACACCAGTCGTGTCTTTGTGTGCATCAAAGCATCAGGACTCTACGTTGTCCTATTTCCCAGTGTCTAAACACGTAAAAGCAGCTTTTTTTTTTACATTTGCTCCTCAGATCAAAACATCCTGGCACCGGTACACTACTACTTCTGTCTATGTGGTATATCAGCTGGTGTGAGTATCATCTGTACATTACCTGATGTTATTTCATCCATAAACAGTTTCTCAATCAATTTTACATCAGATTTTACTGTATCACAATATATCCAAACATATCCTCTATTTTAGTGAGAGCTGTTTACACTAAATTGTGTTTTTTCATGCCTTCAAGAGCGGGTAAGATGGCTGCATGGCTATTTTTATATAGTGTACAGACGTCTTAAAGCTGCTAACTGTTGATCTTTTTAATTACAGTATGTGGACCATGTTGATCCCCACTGAGCTGGCCGAGTGGAATTTTTTAGAATTAGAGGGGCTTTGATAGGCACTATAATAAAATCAGCAGGTGTATTTCTAGCCTGGTTATTCACTGGTTCTTATATAGAGTTGGGCCACCTCCAATAACACTGTAAACATTGTGTATGCTTTTCTGAAATAAAACATCAGCCTCCAGAGAAAAAGAGCAGAGTTGCAGTTTCACAGACCAAGTCCCATATATTTGATGAGTCTGGTCATTAGGTCTTCACTCACTAAAAACAAGGATGTGGGTGGCTAACCACCTCTCTTGCATAATCTCCTGGAAGAAACCCTGTAGTATGCATGATAGTGTGGAAGTAATGACTACTGACTGACTTGTTCAAAATAAGAAACTATTCTAAATGTCCTGTTGTTAACTTTCAGAGGCCTTGTCCATAGTATACAACAAACCTGACACCTTTTCTTCTACTGAAATTATAATTAAATGACTGGCAATGCTGGTGTCAAAGAGAACAGGAAACCAGGTTTAAAGTAACAACACAATCTGACTCACCAGTTGTCTCCGTGTCCAGACGGTCGCCATGGGAGTTGAACCACTGAACTCTGGGGAACGGGTCTCCGGTGACATTGCAATCAATCAGCGCACAGCTCCCCTCCCGGGCAATTATCTGGCTCACTTTTGTGAACACAACTGGGACAAATCCGTCGTCTGTCACATTGCCGGTTTGTGTATGGTTTCCATCCGTGTCCAGCGATAAGGCCCCGGCGGTGTGATAGGTGATAAGGGACACCAGGACCACAAACACGTATCCGACGGTCCAGTGCATTTTCTCTGAATGTTGGTGAGGGGGAAGAGGCTCTGTCATTCCTCCTGGGTGTCCATCCTGCACACTGGCTATCTCTTGATAGTAGAAGGCAATTTGGTATTCAGCTCTGCGACTTGAAACATCTCACTGAAAACAAGAAAGTAATTGCCATTTATTAATCAGACAGCACAGGACAAAACAACATGTACCTGTTCAGGCCTTGATGCTCGGCAGCTGGAATAAACTGATAAGGACGCTGCTCTTGTAACACAGGACTGCAACTAACAATTATTTTATATATTAATGGTATGGCCTATAAAACATCTCAAAAAAAAAAAAAAAAAAGCCAGTATTAGCCAAAGCCAAAAGTAACATCTTCAAATTACTTGTTTTGGCCAACCAAGAGCCTAAAACATAAATATATTCAATTTACAGTGATATAAGACAAAGAAAACCAGCAAATTTCTGTTGATTGACAAATTATTAATGAACTAATCATTTCATCTCTTAGTAATTAACAATCGATTAACCAGAATTTCTTTCTTGGCTAATTAAATTTCAATGATGATAACTAGCTATTTAATGTTGTAGTTATTGTTTATCATGAAAAAAATCCCAAGAGGTTGCACCTTCATATCTACTTAAAGATCCTTGCTATTCCTTGTTTTGTATCATAAAATTTCAAATACCATACTATCTGATTACTGACGGTCTTCTACTGACATCCTATGATGTTAGTCTGTAATTGATTATTAATCGTTTAATCAAATAAAATAAACAACATAAGAGGTTAAAGTCTTGCCCACATGCAGCATGAGTAATGGTGTGGTCTCACTAACTCACTGATCATATCTACATTCATTCAGTTACCTAACAGCACAAAACACCAGCATTTAGTCTGGGCTTTCATCCAGTCTAATCTAGCTAATATGTGTTCACTGCTAAAGCCAGTTACATCATATGAAAAATAAAAACATAGGCATCTATAACTTGCAATGACGTAAAAAGAGATCGACTGTAACATTAAAAATCACACAAGTAGCTTTCTCATCTGTGTTAACAGCACCAACTGGCTTGATTAATACGAAAACAAAGCCACATTACAACATAACGGAGCTGTGTGTGGGCTCCGTCTATTTTCTAGCTCACTTCGTTGCCAGACACATAGCCAACGAAGATGACATCGTTAGCTACCTCATGCAAGCCCGATAAAAACAAACTCACAATAATATGGATTGTCAATTGTAATTTAATTATATACGGGGCTGTTACGGCGAATTCGTCGCCTTGAACTGTGCCGTTTAAACGCAACACAAAACAAAGGCGTGGGACCCGGCTATGTGCTGGACGACAGTCGGTTTTTATATCACGGGACCCTTCCAGAACTGTGCCACTGCTGTTTACAAAATGTAGTAAGACAGTCTCTTTAGCTAACATTTAATGGACGATTTATGTAGCTGCCGTTTACAGTAGCAGCAGCAATTGATGACGAAAAAGCGATAAAAGGCTCTGAATTCATACCGACAAACGCGATAACGTTACCTCCTCGGAGCGCGAGCACAGCGGTCCAAGCACACGGCCAACTCAGTGTCGACGCTAGCGGCTAAATGTTGATAAAAAAAACAAACGAAATTCTTCCAATTAAACACTATTTCCTTACTTACATCATGGTGTGTCGCCGGTCAAACGCGGATGTTTGATGGGAAGCACCAGAGTCGATGTTTTGTCGCTTATTTCTCCGGCATCTCGATTCTCCTCCCACCGCTGGTCGTCCGCTATAAGCAACCAGCAACTAGTTTCTCTATGCTTCAGGACGCGCTGGGTGGCAACATTGCCGAGGTGCTTGGGTTGCATTGCTTGGATAGGTTAGGCACTGAGGTGAATAAATTGCTATTTAGACAATGATTTAGAGTAATAAAACATTTTAATGATGAGTTTTTATCACTGTTCCATTAGTGTAAACACTAGTTCCAAAGTGGGTCAATGTATGGGGGTCCACAGGTCTTCTGAGGACATTTCTAGAGCAAATCAATTTCATTTCTAAATGGGTGACATATTATATGGGTCATGAGTATGACTGTTGTAGTCACAGTCTTCCATATTGGCTATTACTTCTTCACCCAGTGATGGAGAGTGAGTACATTTACTCATGAACTGTAATTAAGTACAAGTTGAGCTAGGCTTATTTTGTACTACTTTATACTTTACTACATTTCAGAAGGAAATATTGTTCTTTTTTTTTTTTACTACACTACATTTATCTGGCAGATAAAACAAGCAGTTAAGACATATAACAATCTTATAAAAAACAAGGCATTGTAGAAGATAAAACCTGTGGTTTCCAATCATTTGACTTGTAACCCCTTTAATCTTCTCAGATGATTTCATTTAAACTGTTCAAGGCCCAAATTGGTGAAAATGTTTTTCACATCATCTGTATTTCTGACAGGTAAATGCACTGTGGTCAAAACCCATTGCTGCCTTGCATTTACTTTGTTATCAATTAAAGCTAAAAGGTTAGGACAGTCAAAGCAGACAAAAACAACAACAATCAGGGTAAGGGGCGTAGAAAGCAGCAGGACACAGAAACAACAAATTTCCTTTTGGAACAATTAAGCAATATGGATTTAAAAAAAACGTTTCCTGGGCGAAAATAAAGACAGAACAAAAGGCCGTACGGGCTGTTTGTTTGTGAGCCAGAGTTGATAACTGACTGACCTTGAGGCCACAGTAAAAGTCTGAAATCGACAGTCTGCACCAGGTGTCAATAACTGAGTCAATAATGCTCCATCTACGTATAGAAGCTATGGATATTTCAGGAAATGTGTGTGTGACATTGCTTTAGTTTATGTGATAGTCACCAAAGTCTATGTTTGTTTTCATAATGGAGTAAGATTATCCCAAAGTACAGTTTAGAAGTTAAGGTATATGCTTTTCATGTTAATTTTAATAACATTTAGAGGGAATTTTTTCTTCCATTGTTTTCTTCTTTTCTACCCAAGATGCTTACGAAGATTTTACAGCTAATAGCTTACATTTACGCAGGCAAAGTTTTAAATCCAGGGTTCAGGATGCATATTTTTAATGTAGTATTTTTCCATAGTGGTATTTCAGCCTTTACCTGAGGATTTTTAGCTCTAACACTGCAGCCAGAGGAGTGTAAATAAGTGTTGCAAAAGCCTGATTTCTAAGCCGCCCCTCTGATCTTCTTAACCTTCACAGATGAATGTTTCAGTTGCACACAAACACTTCTGAGATCTCAGACACACTGTTCACACAGTGCTACATACGAGGTGTGGCTATTCAATAATGAGGCTAATGCTGGTTTGACTTCATTAGCCCGGTCTCGTGTTAACACAGCGGGGAGAAAGTCTGTACAAAGGAGAAGGAAACAGTTTCCACCAACAGACAGGCTCTGTTGTTGTCAGCAAGTACTGTTGTGTGACTGCTAACCATGCAGGTTTAAAAAAAGATGAAGACAATCTGGTGGAAAAGAAAATGTTGTTTTTTCTTACTTGAACCTGATTTTTCAAAAGTCAGCAGGAAACAAAGAGATGGCACCAGCTGAATGTTTACTTCAGTCATAAGTAAAGCTGTAAAGTTAACATGAGGCCACAGGTAAAAAGACCACTACAATGTTAATCTACAGTGTTAATCCTCTGTGACCAGTAATAGGAGCTAAAATCCTTTTTTGTGCCCCGATTGCGTAAATCTTGAGAGCTTTAGTTTTGCAACAAGATTTTGGTTTGGGACAACCTTCAAATCAATTGGGCTTTTTAACATAAATTAGCAGATTAAACACAGACCATGGAGAGAGATTTAGATGGTAATGTGACATTTTGATTCTCAAAGCTGTACCTGCAGAAAACAAGAACTCTACAAAAGCATGAAACCATTTCCTCACAAGTTTATTGAGAAACCGGCATGGTTTCTGAATGTTGGTGGTAGATGGGTTTTTCTATTTTTGGGTGTTGAACTAAACTCTGGCAACACTCTTGTTTTAATCTCACAGTAAAGTTGTTTTTGACACTACAAGTGTTGCAACACCCCAGCTCAAAGATTAATTCGTCCTGCCAAGCGCAGGAGTTCAAGTTGACTGTCAGTGAACCTCTGCACCTACTTTTTGAAATAACTCCTCTCTAAAACATGCCCATGAAACCTCGCTGCATCGCCTGCCTTAACTATAACATTATCACACTTTAACAGAACATGTAAGTTAATGCTCAAACTTCTGAGATGTGTTGTCTCATAGAGCCAAAATGACACCTGACATACTATCAACATTCAACTAATACAGGAAACAGTGATATCTAGTGATGTCACTGTTGTGTCCAAATGATAAAAGTTATGTAGTTTAACGTAAAAAAGGTGCTAACGGAGTGTGAAATATATTTTTGTTTTATGTATTTGAATTATTGAAAACCAGGCCACTTTATTTGTTTCTGTATCCTCCAGCAAGTTTTCCCCATCTATGAAATCCATGCACCAGGCCGACTGCAATTTAAGATGTATCTTACAGAGGAAATATTTCATCAGGAGTCATCGTCTTTGAAGTTTTGAGGTTTTAGTGGAGCAGAAACATGTAGACTCACAAGACAAAATACAGAATAATTATAAGCTATTATTTATTTTTGTACATGGAAAAGTTAAAAACAACATCACTGTGTAGTGCAACGATGGAGCAACAAATTATGAGACTACTTCTTTTGTCATTGCTCCAAAGGGTTTTCAATGATAAGCCCCATGTTGAATAGACATGCATTGAAAACATTTTTCTAAACTTTTGACTGTGGTTTACATATAGTCAGAGGTAACAAAATATTAAAATATATTTAAACTCAATAATATATTTCAATATAAAAGCCCTCGACAATAAGTTAGAAAAAATACATCATCTGTCAGGGAAAAATAAACTTCTCATCACAAAGCGTCTTTGATGAGTGAGGAGAGTCGTTTGAAAGCCTGTTGAAAGAAATGTGAGAGATTAGAGTCAGTTATCGAGCGTGTGCATGTGTGTGTGCATGTGTGTGTGTGTGTGTGTGTTTACATGTGTGTACCTCATCAATCTGTGCTGGTGTGGAAAGAGAAAAGGCCGCTCTGACGTAGGGACAGGGGTCACTACTGTTGATCATGAAGACGCCTCCGGGAACCAGCAGCACCTTTAACACACACACACACACACACACACACACACACACACACACACACACACACACACACACACACACACACACACACACACACACACACACACACACACACACACAGGGCTCGTGTTACTTGATATTTTTATTACTCCCCCCCCTACAGTTTTTACACAGTTGATCTTTTCACGTAACGAAGGCCTTGAGAACAGAACTGGTCTTTGTTTTTTATCAGTGGTTGTTATGCGAACACTAAGTGGAGTGTGTCTTGTCCTAATGTAAAGCCAGACAGGTCATCAATTTTCATTCTCAGGACACAAATGAACAACAACTTGATCAAGAGGGTGAAATATTCGTTTTTAAAGTCACTATTCCCAGCCAAGAAATAGTCCCTCATATAAACCACAAGTTGCTGTTTTTACATTTATTTTTTTGTACAGGTTAAACAAATGAAATAAAATGAGAGTGACCTTTAGATTTGCTGGTTGTTATCATCAGAGCCAGGCTAGCTGTTTCCACTCTTTATGCTAAGCTAAGATAACTAGCTGAATATTAAACCACCAGACATGAAAGCGGCATCAAACCTCTAATCTAACTTAAAGTAAATAACAGTATTTTCCAAAACTATTTCTTTCGCATGTTTCAGACATTCAGCTACTTGCTTGTGAGATCATGAGAAAAGATAAAACACAAACAGGATACTCTTTGTTTATTCATTTCAGATTCAAAGTGCTGTTATTCCTCCTCTGTTAGCACCAAGGATAAACTGGAGAAAGTCTTTGCTTTGTTCTGTGTGGAGGTTTTAAATAACCAGGATTCTGAGCAGAGAAGTCCACTGTGCAGAGACCTTGGAAAAGCTTGATTGTACCCACTCTTGTTTTTATATGGCTAATCAGCTATTCGCTAGCAGGGATTTACAGAGGCTCAGTGTGTATGTGTGTGTGTGTGTGTTTGTGTAGGAGGGGAAACACTCAGTTGCTAAACCCACTCACAGTGTGCACAATGCCTGCTTTACATGCACCATCCTTCACTCCTCCTTTACTCCTTCACAAAACCTGCCTCACCCCTGGTGCATAACATCTGCTCGCAAACAGTGCAACACAAGGGACACAGGGAGAGGCAAAAGCACGCAGATGCATTCTGGGTAGCTGTTATTTGCATGCTAGAGTGACGCGGGTATGTGTTAACTTGAAATGGACATGTGTAGGTTTTGCGTGTGTGTTGTGTTTGTGAGTTCTGACCTCCTTCTCCAACGCCTTCTCCATAATCAGCTGTTGAGTATCAGCGATGGCCTTTAGCTTGATCCACAGGAACATGCCTGCTGATGGGCTGTGCCACTCTGCTACATCTACACACACACACACACACACACACACACACACACACACACACACACAAAGTAGGGAAAAAAGAAAAGGCTGGGTGTGTGCTTTCTGACTCAGCCAGCAGTTTTTCCCTATGTGGTCCGTTTTTTTGTCGCTGCAGTGAATTCGTTTCTGTGCAGCTTCTCTAACAATTCTTCTCCATTTAACCGACGCTTGACAAAACATACGGCCTCATAAGTAGTTTACACCTTCACAAATGTGGTGCTTGGTGTTACAAATGGCATGAATGCGCCTGCCAATGTTGTTTAACATGCAGTTCCATAAATGACCTCTAGGCAGTGGCTCCAAGAAAACAAGCTGTTTCCCAAACTCATACCACATAATACTTTTTAGCAAGTTTTGAGTATTTATTGTGTTCACCCCGGAAACCTGACAAAAAAACAGTCTGTGTGGATATGAAGACTAAAAAACTCTGTTGATGGACACTATTCTCCCACAATGCAATACACACAGGAAATGGTGGAGCGGCTCACAGCTGGAATATATTAAAACTAATGGTGGATGGTGGTAAAACTTTTCCAGGAACAGATCAACAAACTTTTTGCTGGGTCTTTGCTCCATGTAACACATATAATGTGTTTTGGTATAAAATGGTAAGGGTGATTGACCTCCTATATAATAAATGCAAAAACAGTAAACTATAGTATGGAGAATATACCATACACAATAAGTACACAGCTTCAGACTGTACTTAACTGACTCATAAAAATCTTCACCATAAATCTATGACAGTATTTTCTTTCACGTGTTATGGTACGGAAAGCTAGTTTCACTTCTTCTTATGCATTTCTATACACAGTAATTTTCCTTTCCCTTTAAAACCTTCAAGGCATCACAGCAAACAGCATTATAATAACTCAGAGTCAACTTAAGTTTAACAAAGACACTGTTATTGCAAATTCCTCTTATGTAGTTTATTTGAGCTTTCAGCCACATGTCATGACTTTTTTAAATTATTTACTGTATAACCACTTGAGTGTCAACATCTCACTTCCAGCAACCTAGCGACCTAGCAACAGCAAACGCTACAGCCAGACACTTCTACTGAATAGACAGCTGAGAGAAACCTCTTTTATGCATTATGTTAGATTTGGCTTAATAAAAAATAATATAAACCATGTTCTTGTGAAGAAACCAAAGTTATGTTTATATTCAGTCTAAATAAGTGTATCTTCCATGCCTGGCAAACTGGCTGACTGCATTTTCTCCCTCATGCAACATTTGCAAAGCAAATCTTTTAAATATTCTAAACCTGTTTTGATTACAGCCACGTGTACGAGCTGCCAGTCTTCTTAGCCGTCTGTCATGCTGCTACATTTCGTAGCAAATTACCGCCACTAATGGTCAATAAGTGGAACAGCATGAAACAGGTAGTAGTTTGAGTGTTTATATCGCCTCACGAGATACAAACATAACATTAAAATGCTGCTCTACAGTTCTACTAGAGCTTTAAACCAAAAACAGCTCCTGGTGGGGGTGGATTTGTTTGATTGACAGATTTATACATGTCTGGCACGCACAGACATGGTGGTGGCGGCCATCTGCTCCACCCACATTAGCTCCCCACCCAGGAATCAAATTTGGGTTCATCTAGTTATGAATTTCTGTTTTGATGCTGTTAGTTTATAGTAAATCCAACTGAAAAGGCTACAACATGACCATTTATAAGTTTATAGGTAATGCTTTGTTTTTCTATTTCATGTCCACAAACCTTTGAGCCACTTGTCTGCAGAGCTGATCATGGCATCACGTTGTTTCCTGTAAAACTCAATCACCCTGTGAGAGGAAAGAAAAACAAAACTGTTTCATGCTTCGCTGCAGGAGCGGCTGTATTATTTAACTGGTACTGTAGCTATAACAGATGAGGTAATTCTTAACCAGTCAAACCTGTCATGCAGAGCAGATGTGTCTGTACAGCGACACTGTTGGAAGTGACGTACCTGTCTATGTGCTGGAGGAAACCCTCTTGTCCCCAGCTGTGCAACAACTGAGACACCATGAGCTGAGAGGAAGCAGGAGACGGGTTATATAATGTGAGGACTGGTACAGATTCAAACAAGACCTACGAGGAACCATATTCTCTTATTGTGGAACGGCTCTACAGCAGATGTTCCACCTTCACATCTGTATTTTTATTACAGTATTACAGTTCCTATACTATCTAGAACAACCGTGCAGTGGGAGTATGACACACCTTCTTCCTTTCACCACAGACAAAATAGATGTATACCAACATGCATGCATTTACTGAGTTACTGACAAGATTTCAGTCCAGATTAGATGAAAAAGCAGAGGCGGGGATTGAATCAGAGGATGGTGGCAGATATCTTGCAGCTCCTAATTAATCCTTTTCTTTCTTATTAAAACCTCCTCTGCAGCTGCTGCTAATCCAGACACACCACAGCGTCTTATTTTACTTGATTTGGCTTCAGCTGCAGTGTAACAACACACCCCTTGTTACTGGTGAGTTTCCGATTGTGTTGGTGTAAATGTGGCGTGCCTGAGGGGTGGGAACAGACACTGGCAGACTATACAAATGACTCTGCTCGAAAATATGCTTCATCGCTGGCACTCTGTGTACGTTGACTGCATAACTGCTCCGTGCTTACTGCTGCACGGAGGTCTGCTTGGTTCACTGCTGGCAATGTCGACAGCATTTTCAAATTTTCTCCTTTAGCCCGTTTAGATGGCACCAAGATGGAGGCTGCCACACAGAATGAACATCAAACACCAAGAGAAAGCAGGAAGCAGTTTGCAAGTAAACCAGACGCGCAGAATATTCAGTGATAGGGAAAAGAGCAGGGTGTGGTGATGTAAAATGAAGTTTTTATTCACCTGTGTGAAGGTACTAGTGTGCATCGTTGAGGCCTGGATGTGCAGCACCACCCGGTCCACCAGCGGTTTGGGACCGGTCACAAAACCTATCCTCAGCCTGAAGCACAAAAAAGAAAATTTAAAAAAAGGCAAAAGGCAGACAAGAAGTCAGAGACATAAAGGTGCTGGTGCAGTTATACATAAAACATCTCCCACACAGAATCCTGTGCAATAGTTAACTTGACATTACTTGAAATATTAAACCAACAACCTTGAAAATGGCATGTAGACAAATATTCACTTTTTATGTAGGCTCTGACTTTGTCGTTGTGTGTTCTTAATCTGTTTGTACTGATGTTGCCTGGCCTTTCATGGAAAAGGTTCTTCATTTCAAAGCAACAAACCAACAAGGTTAAATTCATAAACACAGATTCCAACTCTGAAAGTACATTTGTCTGAAAAACTTTCACTTTAAACATTTTTAGGATTTTTATGACTTAAATCTGGTAAAAATCTGAGTCTGATTGTGCAGCTTAATGTGGTTAATGATGTAAATGAAAGGACATGTCTGTAATATTATGTCTATGATACAGTATCGACTAAAAATCTTTTTAACATGCCAAGTAGTTACAACATTTAACAATTCACAATCAATGAATCTGAAAGTTTTATTTTACTGTTTGATCTATAAAATATATGCATATGTGACAGATTACATGAATACTAACAAGTTAAATAAAGCGATTATAGACAGGGGTGTCCAATTATAATGTATTTGGCCATGAAAGATTTCCTCTTTCCTACGAACACACTCATCAGCTGTATCCTGCACAAGCAACCATCAGATATGAGCAGTGGGGAATTACACAAGCAAATTAAACTGTAAGACTGACTGGAAAAACACACCCTGCTCACATGTCAAGTCCTGACTTTTTACAGGAAAATCTCTGCTACAGCAGAGCCAATAAAATCTTAAATGGTAACAGCAGAGCTTCACATGCACTGGTGTTAAGGAAAAACAACCACCCCTCCACACACACACATTCATACACACAGATTGAGACGCTCACCCTGAAGACAAGATCTTAGAGAAAGAGTCGGTCCTGATGATCCTCCCGTCAACGTCCATGGAGAGAAACGTGGGGGCCCACGGCTGCCAAATACAGAAACACAACATGAATCACACCAGACTGTGGCCTCGATTCATAATAATCCAAGTGAATGTGTTAAGATAAGACCATAAAGTCACAGTAAAGGAGACAACTCAACTATTTTACCTTTTTAAATATGACATAATGTGAACATTCATTTTGACAAACCGGGGAGGTGATTGAACTTTTTGTACCTTGTCAAACTGCAGGAAATAGTACGGGTCGTCCTCGATGATGAGCATGTCGTACTGCCTGGCCAGCTATTAAAAAGAGCGGAGGACGTTAATAGAGAAAACGACAGAATAAATCTGCAGGGAAATCAGCTTCACAACAAGCTCTAATTAGAAGAGTCAGCGCTTCACTGACTGCTTTGCATAAATCTGACTGAAGAGGGATTCAGAGAGATTTTTAAAATACAGCTTCATCTGCAGAGCGTGCCCGCAGTCATCTTTGACTCTGAATGAACTCAGAGATTTGTTTTGTGACTCTGCAGGAGAGACAAACCTCGTACACTTCTTTCTTTCTCTGAACCGTCATGGAGGCACCGGTGGGGTTCCCTCCGTTGGGGATGGTGTAGAGGATTTTGGGGGCAGTGCTGCCAGGCGTGTGCACCTCTGAGGGGTCCCACTGAGATAAGACCTTCTTCAGGGCCGCAGGTATCATGCCGTGTTGATCGCTAGGAACGTTGATTAAGTTGCAACCGAGCGGCTGAAGCTACAGAGTAAAAGGAGTAAGTTGAAAGGTTACTTCACCTTGAGTTACTGTATGTTTGTGTAGTTAAAATATCATTATGAAATAAAGTTCCTCTCACCGCTGCCAGCGTGCCTGAATACGTGGGTGCATCAAGCAGAACGTTGTCTCCAGGGTTGACCAACATCTCAAACACCTAAAACCGACAAAACAGTGAACACACAAGACCCAGACTGTAAGTGGCTGCAACTGTATGTAGCAGGTCTCGAAAAAAATCTGATTTCCAGGAACAATTTTAAGTCAACATTGAAGTTAATTGGGTTTAAAACATAAATTGTTTGTAAACTAAAACTGGGCTTTCACATTTGATGGAAATGACTATGAACAGGGAAATTACTATAAAGATTTGTTGAGATCCTTAATTTTTTATATACATCCTTTGTCAAATAGCTATTCACAGACAAAGAAATATAGAGACTCATTTGGGAGTGGTAGCAACAATCACAGATTTTGGACTCAGTTGAAATTCATATCTATTACCAATTCTCATAAAATTAGGGAAAGTCATTAAGTATAAGGTGATACAACATATAAACAAGATGTTTTTTGAACAGAAAATTGCTGACACCAACGTCTTTGTGTGATCCTTTGCTTTTTCCTCTGCTCCTCGAACAACAGCGTGAGTGAAAATAAACATTAGCACTGCAGCTGCCGGGGTCAGTACCTTACAGAGCCCCTCCTGGCTCCCCGTCGTCACACACATGTCCATCTGGCCGTTCTCAGGGGTGTAGCTGGCGGTCGGTGGACTGTGCAGGTTCTTCTGCAGGTTTTTCATCCACGTCAGCAGCTCAGGGATTCTATGTAGGGATGGAAACTTTTTAAAGACTTAGAGCACAATAAAGTGCACCCTGTAATAATCAATGGCATTTAGAGACACAGAAGAGCTTTACACTTCAATTAACATAAAGGAGCAAGGTGTAGGTGAAGGATGCTCTGTATGGATTTGATGTCTAGACTTGTCCTCGGTGCATTAACCTATATCTGTTATCACTGATGGTGAATGAGTCACTTGAGGCTGTGAAGTTTACAGAGGTTGTCATAAAAACATAAAGGTTGCTGCAGAATGATAACCTCCACGCTCTGCTCTACAGATGTTATTCTGAGGTGGCTTTACGTAAAGATAAGATGCACATTTAAAGTCTTTAACGTGCAGATGCTCCAGCTATTGGCGAAATTGGCAAAAAACAATCTGTTGGTTTGAGTGCAGCTACATTTTAATGTCTCTCTTCAAGTTCTGGAAAATCTCATGAACAAGTGACTGATGCCACAAAACATGGATTCCTGATCCTGATCTCTCACCCATTCGAGGCAGAGTACTGCAGAGCCCTCTTCATCGCAGCTTCATCGAAGGTGACTGTTTGTCCATTCTTCACCGTGATGGACGCTGACTGGAAGGGGAAGGTGTTGGGGTTCGGCGCCCCTCCGGCCAGAGAGATTAGAGACGGAGGCGACCGCTGCTGCAGCTCGGCTTCAGACGGGTGGAGACGGAGAAGATGAGGATTGACTTATAATGAGGTTGCAGCTGAAACGCTAATATCCCAGTTTATTGATCTTACTACAGAAATCTACATTAAAACTTATAATCTACACCATCAATAAAGATGTCATGACTTTAGGAAATTTAGGGAAAATAATTGTTAATGAATTGTTCAGTTTCCAAACCGGTGAACATTTGTATCAATATAACTTTGCAGGTAAAAAGGCTTTAGAGTCCAACTGATACTGGATTTCTGAGATCTCTTTCGAGTTATTTCATAATAAAAAACAAACATTAAAAACACAGCATTTAAAAGTAAAAAACAACCAACTCAAATATATATATTTTAAAGCTAATGCACTGCAGTTTCTTGTAACTTGTCATTACTTAAGTGTCTGTGATAAATTAAATATTGGAATAAAGAAGTTTAGAGTATCTACTAGACATTTAGGCTACAGGGGCAGAATTTGATTGTTTTCAGGAATTTCTTTTTCCCATTTTATATTAATTGTGTTGTAGCAGCATTTCAGTGAAGGTATGTCTGTGTATGGCAGGTTTAGTACAGGTCACTCTGTCAAGTCAGACAGAATCCAGCAAAGTGGTTGCAGCCCCATCTCTGATTTTGCTCAGAGTTTATCAATAAAATGTCTATATGTATATACATATATATATATATATAAATGTCTACACTAAAATACTGAAAATAACAAAAAGTTTACTGTTGCGTGAAAGAAGAAAAGAAGCAATTATCAAATAACCAACAGCAAGCCTGGGGCCACATATTTCTCCTGCATAGAGAGACTGTACAGACTGTACCGTGAGAGGGAGGAATGGGACCCAGCGGCTCAACATGTTCACCGGATACCGCAACTTTGTCTGTCTCTTATGCAACACCACTCATTTTATAAAAGCATAGCAGTGATGGAACTTGTTATGAAAGGCCGACTACAGAAGGAAAACTTACTCAGCATCCTGATGGGTGAAGGCTTTCTGGCTGCACTAACAGCTGTCAGAAACCGAGCGTAATTCATGATTCCTGCACAAATGATAAAAATCAGAAATATTAGTTTCCCCTCGCATTAAAAATCACTTTGTTTATTCATCCATTCAGTCTCAACCTGTTGCCGAGCCTCACAGTGAAGCATATGGTCTGAGTTTGTGTCGTCCATTTTACATTTGATACATTACACATGGACTAAAGTGTGACTAAAAGCAAAACAACAGAAAAGTCATTCTTAATTTCGCCATGCTGGCTTGTCTTGCACAACAGAAATCACTACTGTACGTTAATCAGGCGAGTAGCGTAACGTTAGACCTAATGTAAATAAACACTAAACACACACAAGCAGGGGTTTGGTTTACACTCTACGGGACACCACCGTGAACGTAAATTATACCGACTATATGTGATACATTAAACGGTAGTTACGGCATTAACTTGACCACGTTCAGCTGTGCAACTGACCTTGCGTAGCTCAGTGCGACCGCCCCGGGGGCTTCTGGTTAATGTATTCCTTGATAAATGTCTGTGAATAATGGTCGGCTGCGGTGTCCGTTGAGCAAACTACACTACCCATACTGTAAAACAAAAATTACAGCTTTACGAAACGACTTATCTTAAGTTCTTTTGATAGTTTATTGTTTGGGTCGGTATCATAAATCTACTAAGATTATTCATAAAGGAAATGACTGTAAATCCTTACTGGTAAGAGGTCTGGTGTGACTGTTGTCGAGTTGTTGTTGTTGTTTTTCTCCGCTAGAGGGCGATAAACCGTATCCACAGGCGGAGAATGACCGAAAATCGACGAATTAGACGAACTTCCGTGTTGTTAGCTTAGCTGAGCTGTGCTAACTACGTATGACAAACTTTGTAGCTTTATTGTAAGTAATTACCGTCAAAAATTCTCGAGGTTTGCAGTCTGTGCCACGTTTTTCCTCTCAAATTGGTCATTTTGCGATGGGCTTTTTAACGTTAGCTGTAGGCGATGAATGTATGCTAGCAATTGAGAGTGGTATCTCGGCTAAATAAGGTAAAGTAAAAAGCTGACGACTTCTTTAAGTTAGGCTTTTACAATTAACTGAATAAATACATGAAATACGCTGAAAGGAAAATACGCTCTCGTGTCTTAGCTAACGGAGAAACACGCTCTACGTGCATTCAAATAATTGCAACGGTTGCTGTCTGCATTCATGTTGCATTGAGTTGAAAGGGACCAGGTGTGTTTCTGTCTGTTAAGCAGTTCAGAGTTGTGAGGTTAGTTTCCTAGATAACTTTGAGACCTTAGCTGGCATGTAGAGCTGTAGAGCTGCAGACTGGCTGTTTTTTCCTTGGTGTTAACATTCCTGTCGTCGTTTCAATGGGGAAAAGAAAAGACATGATTCACCCCAGGTTTCTCGGTGAGTATGCAAGATTATTGACATTGACTTGTACATTTCGATAGCCATGGTTGTATTTTCCCTGTGCTGAAATATCCTCTTAATTATCAGTTTACTAGATACACCTAATATAATATTTAGTTAACCCTTATTGATATAAATGAGGAAAAACTGATGACCTAAGAGTTATATCAACATCTCTCTTAAACAATTTCAACAAAAAACTGAACATTATAACTTTAATGAAAGCAGGATTTATTGCAGCGGTTTATAGTTTGAGGTTTGACGGACATAATACACTGGCAACTAATTATACAACTGAATTGTCTTAGGGATATAGCTGGAAATGGTAAATTTAGATTGCACAGTTAATTAGAGTAAAGAAATGCTTCAAATTTGAGACATATTTTAAACAGTTCTTACATGCTTATAATACCTATGTTTTCCATCTTGTCCTCTGCAGGTGAAGGCAGCTCTAGCCTGCACAGCGTTCACAAGCGGAAACACAAAAAACACAAGAAGCACAAGAGGAAGCATCACAGCTTCACTGAGGCCCCGGAGCCCGAGCCTGTCGTGGTTCCTCGGCCTCCTCCACAGCTCCGACTCAAGATCAAACTGGGAGGACAGACGCTGGGGACCAAGAGGTGAGCTGTGATGATGAAGATGAAGGTGGCCTCAGCTGTGTCAGTGCTCATTTGTCAGTTTGACCAGTACACAATCATTTCATGGTCTGTTTTCCTGTTGTCTCTACCAGTGTTCCCACCTTCACTGTGCATCCCGGTGTGGCCCGTCCTCCCTCTCCATTGATGATCATTGATAATGTTGATGTTGATGATGATGACGAAGACGATGACGATGATGATGACGACGATGAGCCTTCTGTGCCTCTGGAGCAATATCGGGCTTGGCTGGGTAAGTGACAAGTAAAGCAGATAAATATTTGTCCTGTTATGACAGTGTATTAAGTTAAGTGAGACATTTTTTTACGTAACTTGGGTTGAGTGAAATGTCTGTTTTTTAAATCTGGTTATCATAACATTACCAATGATTTACTTTTCAAAGAGACCACAAAAGCAAAGTGAATGCAAATGATCTTAATGTTAACAGTTTTCTGTTTTATCTTGGTCAAAATAAAAAAAAAAGAGACCACTTTCTGGCCTCGGTTGGACAATAAATCCATGTTTATCTTGTTTGTCCTGTATCAGATGAAGACAGCAACCTCGCCACATCCCCTATGCCAGACATGGATTCAGACTCCATGCTGGGTGGGCCTGTGGACGAGGAGGAGAGGTGGCTGGACGCTCTGGAGAAGGGAGAGCTCGACGACAATGGAGAGCTGAAGAAAGAGGTCGATGAGTCTCTGCTCACAGCCAGACAGGTGAGAAACGGAAACAGGAAAGATACGTTGATCGAAAATTGCTTAAAACATTTATCCCTGAGAGCATTTTTTGTTGTTGTTCCTGTTCAGAAAGCCCTGTTGCACAAGCAGCAGAGCCAGCCTCTCCTGGAGCTCCCCATGGGCTACAAGGAGAAGGAGATGACCGCAGAGATGATGCAGAAACGGGAGGAACGAGCTCGAAAGAGACGCCTGCAGGCCGCTAAGAAAGCAGAAGAAAATAAGAACCAGACAATAGAGAGACTGACAAAAACCAGCAAGGCCAAGATCAAAAGCATGAAGGAGAAGAAGTCCAAGCAGAACCAGTGCCCCATGGTCCGATATAGTGACTCTGTCCAGGGCATGGCCATCTCCTTTCCCACAGGGGTCCCTGCTCCGGACCCGGCACCTCCCTGTCCTCTGCCTCCGACCCGGGTGAGCTGCGGGGTCAGTGGCTGCGACAACCTGAAGAAATACTCCTGCTCAAAGACCGGGGTTCCTCTCTGCAGCCTTGAGTGTTACAAGAGGAACCTGCTGCTTGTGCAGAGTGCAGCCTGAACTCAAGAGGGACAGGTATCGATTGTAGTTATGCTCGTCCCACGCTGAGATACGATGAGGTGCCCAGAGTCCGCACGGTCGTAAATTCTTGATGAAATTTACGTTACACGGATACTCTTGACCACACACATGTGGAAGGTATAAATTGAACTTTACACTTCAAGCCTAAATCTTTTCAAGACTCAGAATCCAAGTCCAATGTGGATTTACT
This sequence comes from Seriola dumerili, assembly GCF_002260705.1. Lineage (NCBI taxonomy): Eukaryota > Metazoa > Chordata > Actinopteri > Carangiformes > Carangidae > Seriola > Seriola dumerili. The sequence continues at coordinate 1,042,939 of NW_019174786.1, read as the reverse complement.
TTTTATCTAATTGTTTTGTGGTGTTATATTAATAATAATGGCTTTCCCTGCATTGATGCTGGTTACACAATTCAATTATGATATCAAAATCTGTGTACAAACATTCAATATTTATGATTTCTTGAAGACTACATAAAACCCATATTTTTGTACAAGTTTCGAGGTGTAGTAGTATTGTTTCCACTGGCTTGAGTGTCTTATTTTTTTTAATAATGTGTAAATTATGCTGAAAGACTGACAAGGGTCATCTATGACAGACAGATTAGTTTGAAAGACTGGAGAATGAAAAATGTTTTTTAATCTCAAACAATGTTCATTTTGGTAACAAATGAAACCATTTCCATACAAAACTATACAAACATACTTAAATTAATAAATGAAACTCCTTCCCAACACTGCATATAATTTGTGAAAATATCAATATAGCCTTATTTGCTTTGTTGGAGATGTGTGCAGCAGCATATTTTTTATTGGTCCAGCTTTGTAAACTCAGAGGCAGCAAACTGTCAGGGCGACTGCGCTCACTAGAAGGCCTTGTCTGCTCTTATCAGAGGTTTACACCAACATGTCTGAGGTATTCACTGATTGAGTGGCTTTTCATAAACACAAACATCTCTGTTCAGCCCAGAACTGCTTTTGATGTGGAACATGTTACCTGGTTGAACAACAAGGCACAAAAACGTCCTGGTTTGAACTTGAAACCAGCAGCTGGCCTGCTATTTGCTTATCACTGCTGTAAGGCCACGGTCATGCTCTGCTGTTATCTGCAGAAAGTCATCTGTAAAATGGAGGCACGTTGGAAGAGTCAGACTACACGTAGACCCATTTTACATTATCCCACAGAAACCAGCATAAAGTTCCCACGTGTTCCCTCTCAGGTGCTTTCCACAAGCACCACAGTCGGAGGCGTTTTCCTGAGAATGCAACTGATGCTTCATTATATCAACAAATCTCCTTGTCACTTTAATCTAAAGATAGATGACGCATCACAAGGCCAGGCCGAAGGAGAGTCTGAAGGCCATCTCCACAGGAACCTCTGCCACTGAGTCATGAAAACAGACGTAAAATTCCTGAGGGACGGGCTCCAGCAACATCCGTCTGAAAGTCAAAGGAAAAAGATGAGCGACAATGACTTCAGATGGAGATAAATGGCTGAATCCATATTCAGAGTGGAACTGCAGAAAATTTTACAAAAATAGTACAAAAAGCCCATGCTGTGACCCAATTATATTACATACTAATCTCTAAAATAATTTTATTCTAACAGGAAATGATACTCCTGCCACTGAATGTCAAACTGTGACTCATCTTATTTTTTGAGATGTTAAGTATTTTTTCTCCAACTGGGAGCAGCTCCTCCATTCCCTTTGTGCACTGCATAATGGGAGGATAATGACCTTCATAACCACAGTCAAAAAAGACTCAGTTATACTGTGTTTTCATTCTAAAAGTATAAAACGTGGCTATACTGCAAGAAAACTGAAAATCTTTTAAAAATGCAAAATATTGTCAGTCAGTTCAATAAGAGACAGTTTTCCCTCCCTCCCTCCCTTTCAGCTAAAACACCGTGTGCAGTGCTGCTGATTCATTTCAGCCATAACACAGCAGACTGAGGTGATAACAGAACAACTGGTACGCTTCATTGAAAGTTTAAAATAAAAGTGCTGCTCTAAGATGAAATGCAGACATGGTGGCTGCATATGGATCTAATTCAACTTTATCCAATTCTTTTTTACTATCCACAATATCCAATTGCCAGTAGCCACTGTAACGTACCCTATGACCCAGTAAGTCATGGTGGGAGCAGGTTTCCTCTGGTCGGTCCAGTTCTCCGGTTTACACTGGAACAGGACCCCGTGTTCCTTCACGGGCCCCAGACCCCAACCCCCACCCTGAGGCCTGTCTGCTGCCCGACGACCCTGCAGGAAAGAAAATCACACTGATTCATCGCATTAGGTGACTTTGACTTAAACACTTCTTCTTTTGATTGGTGTGTTATGTGAGATATTGTCTGAGGTTGAGACCAACATTCATGTACAACAGTATAACATGAGTCACCCTGGCTGGCAGGCTCTGCTGGAACGCAGCCCGTATGGAGAGGCAGCAGTGGTGGAAGTTGCGGATGAGCTGTGGGTGAATGGAGCCGCTGAGCTGAGCCACTTCTCTGTGAGTAGGAGCGATGAAGATTCCCTGAACAGTTTCCATCAGGACGTAGTGGAACAAGGTGTTCTCAGCACCTGAGGTTAGTCTGTCACAAACGCAGGACAGAAAGATACAGCTACTGAGAGGGCTTATAGTTTCAGAACAAATGCGTTTTTAGTTTTTGACATAAATTACACATGCGTCTAGAATGAATGAGGGATTATTCCTCATCACTTACTTCATGGTATTATACATCTCCTCCGTCTCCTTCTCAGTCAGGGTCTTCTTTAGGGTACCAAGGTAGAACGGGTTCGGGTGCTTCATCCGGGGAATCTGATGTCAAAACACACAACCAGAGTAAACGAGAGCATTGCCATTACATTATGAGAAGTACAAGGTCCATCCTACAAGACCCTTCCCGCCCATCTCTCTTCAGTCATCTCTCCACTTCTCCATATCAATCAAAGGTAAAACAAAAAACTGTGAAAATGTTCATAACATCTTTCAATGAGAAATCCTTCAGTAATTTCTGGATCTGAACTCTTCAGGAAATGCCCTTATAAGTTGAATCACTCGTTCCCTGGCCGCGGCTTTACCCTCCACTAAATTTCATTTTAAATTTAAAGTTTTAAATTTAAAGTCTGCACCTTGAAGAGGCCTCCGCTGCCTCCACTTCCATCAGACCCTCCAGATCCCAGAGAATCCCGTCGCCCCCCGAGCTTCCTCCCTGAGTCCGGGGTGGAATGTGGACTGAAGCCTGGAGCCATTGACGAACTGGACCCTGACCCAGCATCCATCTGTCCCTCACTCCCGCTGTCCGATAAACTCCTCTGCGGGCTGGACCTGCGGGACTTCTCCCCAAACAGGCTGCGGCCTCTGGACCCTGACGAGGAGCCTTTCACTGCCCCGGCTAGTTTACTGAGAACGGGGGAGGAAGAGGCCAGGCTGTCCAGACGGTCACGGGCGGTGGAAGCAGGGAGGAACCAGTCGGCACAGGAGAGGCAAGGAGCAGGCGGAGCATTCAGACGCTCCTGGATACCTGCCTCCAACACCTCCAGCTGCAGCAGCGTGGCCTTCACCTGCCGTCAGAACGTAAAAGAGTTTTAGTTGTTTCCTGTAGATGATGTAGATGAGTAAAATCTATGCATGTTATGTCGAGAAATTACAAATAAGTTCAACAAACAAGGTCCACCTGATCCACGTAAACACAGTCTGGTCCTGGAGAGCCCAAAGCTGGTGAAGCACATCCGCCTGCTTCTAACAGCACACACTGCATGAAGTGCCTCTGAGGTGGAGAGAGAGACACAAGCGAACACATGATTTATACAGTGAATCAATAACATAATAATAAACAGACACTGGGTGATGACGTAACAAGACAACATAAAGGATAGTGTGCCAGTGCCAGGAGTTTGATGTAAGAAGAACGCATTACGCCAGGTTCATGTCATTTCGGATTTTGTTACCAGTTTTCTACAATAAATAGCTCACGTCAACATTTTGAATTTTCAAAAGTCGTAATTTTGAATGGGACACTCACAATCTTCTGGAGGCTCATATCTCATATGACATAGCTCATATCTGATTTTTGGAGGAAAAAACAAAACAGCAAGCTAAGGTGGATGCCTCAAGTTAGCCAGAGTTCACTAACCCTAATTTAATGAACATAGTCTTATATTGTTAACACACAGTATTTATAACCCTCATGTTGCTGTTGATCATACAGCTGACTTGAGTCGTTTGATAACGTGAACACTCGTAAGTCGTAAACATTAGAATCATTTCGATCTCCATCATCCATCCCATATGACATGAACGCATCATTGGTCCAGACTATGTCCTTGCTTCATGTTGTTATTCGTTCAGCAGTCGGTGATTTGCCTGCTTACCAGCCCCACTATGAGGAGGAAGTGTCGTCCCTGTGGCTGGCTGTAGCCCGGCGTAGTGCTGTCGCTGCTGCCGTTAGCTCTCTGCTGGGGAAACACCTCCCTCCAGATGACCAGCTGACCCACGCGCTGCTCGGACGCCAGCGGCAGCAGACAGTAGTGCTGGCAGTACAGGCACACATCCAGCAGGTCCTCTTTAGGCAGATGGTTGGCGATCAGGTAGGACTGGGAGGAGGTGAGGATGTGGATGATTTGAAATCAGCATTTACAGTGAAAATTTGTTTTATAGAGCTGAATAAATGCAAAGAACATCAATATAGTGAGTCAAAAAAGTGACTTGTATGGTGACTTTAACCCCATTTAAAAAAGCTTCAAGCCCTTTAAATGTGCAGAACATAAAACAAACCACCTTTCCTACAGGTCCAAAATTGCCTCTGTATATTACAATACATGAATACAAGAAAACATGTATGTATTTATTTCTTTATAAAACTTTAAATGTTAAAATTTCTCTTTTTGTAAACTGTAGATTTTTTCATGAACATATCTTGCACTTAAGGATGTGTATAAAAGTCAATTCAGTTAAAAGACACCTCCTCTGAAACACAGTCTACCGCTCACTGTCCTCCTTCTCCCTTTTCCACCGAGTTAATATTTTAACAGAGTGATTAGGTTGATGATTTGTCACTGAGTCAGAGGACAGACTCGTTGTGTTATCTTGTGTGAAAGGCCATCTTCTGCAAACAGTTACTGTGAACTGGGTCTTTCATAGTTGACATTTAAGGATTGCTCTCTAGACGGTGGGGTACCATCAGGGGAGGATATGGATATGATAAGGCTGCGGGTGCTGAAGCACGCATGTGTGTGTGTCTTTGTTTTGACTATGACACCTACCTTGTAGAACAAACAGGAGCCAAGAATAACATACAGACGCCTCAGGCCAAAAAAGTCCTCTGACTGCAAAACATGAAGACAGAGATAAAGATACAAGAACAACTCGGAACGATAATGGCGTCTACTTCACTTAACTGCTCCCAGCATCAATAATCCCTCTGTAGTCAGTTAGTTAATGCTGCACATTCAAAGGACAAACCAGACCTCATTAGCTTCTCATTAAAAACACACACAGCGCACACACACATGCACATGAACATGCTTCTAAAAATAGGATAACCTTCTCCTCTCCTTTGCCAAAGCTAGTAGACAGATGGCGTCTCAGCTAATGTCCTAACAGCATGAATTTAGAAGTAATTTCTGTTTTAAGACCGTAGCAGGGGAAAACCAAATATTTAATTTGATTTTATTTGTTGTAAAAGTGTGTGTAAGTGACAACATGTTTTTACAGTCTTACCATTTCGCCAAAATCAGAAGACTCAAAATCAGAAAGAACAGTATCCACCTCCATCTGTGCACAGAGAAAATCAAATAGATGCTTAACAGCATTTAATTATTAGAATGGCAAAGATACTATATATGTCCAGTTTCTTGCAGTGATATTCATAGTCTTTGCTTTAGCATTGATCCAATATCTTCATGACAATCATTACATTTTCATCTAATTTCGATCCAGCTGGCGGCTACATACATCATGTGTCATTTTTAACAGAGGACACTAGAGGGCACCATAGCTGCAGTAGAGGCGACAAGTTCAAAATACCAACTTCAAGTACTTGAGGGAGCAGTCTCCATATACACACACAGAAATGCACCTTGATTTCCGGAGGCAGCGTGAGCCAACGGACCGCTGGCAGTCCGTCGAGGAAAAGGGTCCCTGAGACGTCGGGGGGCGGGGCTGAGGAGCCGTCCCTCAGACGGGACGGCTGGATCAGCTGCTGGAAGAACAGGCAGAAGAAATGGTCCAACCTGGGAGCGTGGTCCGCCTTAGAGAACGCACTGTGGAGGGCACAACGGTCGTAATAACACACTCAGGGAATAAATGGTAATATAGAAAGACGAAGGGTATTTAGGAGCAAAAAAGGAGTTAAGAGAGAGACAGTGAAAAGTTTGTATAAAAATTTTCCTTTAATCTGGTAGAAAGCACTATTTTTATTCTGGTATTTTTTTTTTATTAAGCATTAAAAATGGCAAAGGGGAAACTTCAACCAGGCCTCTCAGCAGGACCACAGGAAAGCAAAGACTGACAAACCTTTCTAAAGAGCCGTACATCACTTTTAGTGTCCGGACTACGTCTCCCACCACCGTCTGCAGATACAGCAGTGGAACCCTGGAGGGAAATGGAAAAATGTCAAACACAGACTTGGATAAATGTCAGCCTTAGCAGATCTAATGCCTATCAGATATATGGACTGACAGCCAGGAGCTATGACGGAAAAACATCTCAGACATGTTTTTTTTTTTTTTTCTACATGTGGGTGTTCCTCAAGAATCGATTCATGAGCCTTCAGGCATGACTGCGGTTACTTCTCAACCGTGATGATGATTGATTGGGCTGACCTGGTTGTTAAAAATGAGAAGGTGGCTTATGACTCATCTCAAGAGCCATTTTACAAGCACATGCTGCTTAAAGAGGTTTTCATCCTGCCAGCAAAGGACAAAAACCAGCACATGTGCAAGTTGAAATTGAGAAAAACGGATGGCCCTTTCCAATTGTTTTCACAGATCAGGCTCTAAAATGTTTCCTCTTCACCAAAAATACTTAATTTCTCGAGCACACGTCACACTCTGAGAATTTATTGCAACGCCAGTATCATCGCCCAGATTTTAAAAAACGATATCCTGCAGATTTGTGGTCGGATCTTTCCCACCTGCCATACAGACTCTTGCCAAGTGTTGGGCGCGTCTCTGCTTTTGATTGCTTTGTTGTTGATTTCACAGGCAGAGGCTGAATCCCACATTTCAATAATCTGTGTGTAGCATGTTTGTGTGTTTGGTGCTGCCTCCCTCTACCTCTCAGCAGGAAGGCCAACGACCAACAGGTTGTTGCTTTCCTTCCAGTAGCCCACATGAACCAGATGTTTCCCGAGCAGGAGAGATGAACTGAGGAGAAGACAGAGGAGAGATAAAAATGGATCATATGTTATATGAAGACCAGTGAAGTCTGTTTGTCTTCACACTGCTTCTCTCCTTATGGGCCACAGGTTTTGATTTGAAAAACAATATGCAAACAAACTGAATATACCTACATTGTCTTCATCACACACCCAGTACTGTCTGACACAGTTAGAGGGTTTGGTGTGTTTACAAAATAACAAACCATTATGCTTAAGTATTCAGGGCACCATTATAGATGAAAAGCTGTTAAGAATCGTTACATGATAAAGAATATTGCCAGAACACAGAGAATTTGTCATTTAGTCAATCAACATATAATTAAACAAAAAATAAATAAAATTAGCTGATTCCAGCTTCTCCAATGTGAGAATTTACATCTTACAGCAAAAACAATGTAATGATAATAATCTGCAGATTAATCAATAATGAGGATAATTCTTAGTCACCGTCCTGACACAAATTTTGTTTCATATTTAGACCCTTTATTTTACACTTACACACACCAGTGATGATTGCATATTACTGTGTTTTGTCCACGCTGCTTTCCGTACCTGATGATCCTCCCTCCTGTGACATTCTCCAGCATGTCACACAGAGTGAGGAAGATCCCTCTCACTCCTTTCAGCTGGCTGGATGCTTCAGACACAGGGTACTGGTACAAGATCTCCTCCTGCAGACACAAAAAACACACAAATATCTGGTTTAAGTGCTGCTCTCTGCCTTGAAAATTATATATGAAAATTATATACGCAACTGAGAGAAAGATCTCTGGTTAGCCTATCAACAGAAAATGTCACGTAAAAATGTGAAATATCTGCCGTTGGATGCTGCAGTTACCAAAATTTATGTCTGCTCTGAATTGTGGACAAGCAAAGAAGAATGAATGGATGAACCGCTGGATGTTTGTTCTGTCACCTCAACAATGTTTGGTTTCAGTTTAGCTGTCAAACCCATCTTCACAAAAAGTCACTTTAAAGATGAATGTTTCTCAAATATTTTATGGTTGACTTTCCACAATAAAGAAAAGCAGATTCAGGAAAATACAGGAATTGAACTAATGCTCTGGGAATCTGTTGTCTGTGTTCTGGGAACCGGCTGTGCACAGTTCATGTTCAAATGATTACACTGGTACTTCTGCCTTGACGTACTACGAACACTTATTTCTGCAATCTGAGAATCTACAGGATCAATTCTCGCAGAAAAAAAAAAACACTTGGAGCACAAGAGAGTGCATTCAGTGCATTGTTGTGCTATTAGTATTCCTCCCAGCATGCTGGCAACTTTGAAGGATACACGGTGGGTAAGAGCTGAGCTGCTGAAAGGGTCAGAGGACGGAGTTGGTGGGTGAGGGGATAAAAACCTTGAAAGAACGGCCCCTTACAGCCTTGGCAACCAGAACAAAGGCACTAGCAACTGCCTATGGAGGATATTCCCCCCCGGGGGTCAAAGCTTTGCACAAGGAGTCCGCTAAAAGTCTGTGAGTGCTGCTGAAGCAACAACCAGCACAGCAAAACCCTTCAGCCACATCTTTTCTGTACAAGCAAGTAAAAAAATAAAAAATACTCACATCATCAAATCATCACACGGTTGAAACTCAAAAATACCACCGCACAACCCTCTCCAATTTCTGCTACTCTGCAATCAAAGGACTAAAAAATCAAAGTCAGAGTTTAGAGGGTTCTAGCACGGCACTGTCATTTAGAAAATCAACCACTGGCTGATGTGGCTCCAGACAACCCGTGCTCTCTATCTGCACTGTCGTTTAGGTCAAGACAAGAAAAAAAAAAAAAGAAAAAAGTCTGGCTTGCAAATACACGAAAAGGAACTGCAGAGCCACAAAGAAAACATAAACCTGCCAACAGTCATCCGCAGGGAAATTGTGATTACAGTGCAGAAGGTGTCGGTCAGCAAATGAGTGTGGTTTGCTTCTCAGAGCAAGAAAACACACACTTTGGGATTAACATTTTACTACGAGGCAAGCTGTGGCCCACCTTATGGGATATAAAACACTGCCCCTCGCATGGATCCAATTAAGAAAAGGAAATACGTTATTTTGTTTATAGGCTGCTGCACTTCAGCCAAAAGGGGAGTGTGTGGATTCACCCTAGAGAGAATAAAGTTCACAGCTTTAAAATGATGGATCATTTATTGACAGGAGCTGTGCTCGGGGCAGGGCTCCCTGACTTCTCTCATTTCTCTCCCCGTCCTCTCTGTTTCCTCTTAGTAGCACCCGCAGGCGATGGAAGCCGTCCAGAGCAGTAGTTTTCTGAAGAATCTGACTCACATCACAGAAATTCAGAGACAGATTTCCAACTCCTCGACGTGGGATTTCCAACACAACTAAGGTCATTCTTAACACTCAGGTATCAGGATACACTTCGTAAGAATGTAGATAATAAAACAAGTCTGTTCAGCATAGTTCAGTGTTTTTAAGTGTTTTGTCGAAGTGCCCAGAGTCACCTTAGACCATAAAGTCATGATCAGGTTTCACTGTTTTCACCAATTTACTTTTCAAAGGAGTGGAACAATACGTGGTCACGCAGGGTTTAATATCTACAACAGCCTCTACATTCTGTTTATTGTCATTTTTGCTTATGTTAAATCTATTGGCAATATTTAAGCTTTATTTTTCCACTCTCAGCAGCCACTGCACACCTGACTGTCACAGAAGGTGGCCCGCTCTTTTCAGTGCTCCCTCTATGATGCTTTTTAATAATAGCCTTCTTTTCCACCGGAGGAACTACAGGAACCTTTTTAGAAACTTGGGAACTTTAATTGCATTTCGACTGGAAGAATCGGCGTCTAAATGTAGCTCTTGGGATCATAGTTCCTGCCCTTCAAAATATCCCCGTTTTGATGGTAGTGCTTTCCCATGGTGCGGGAACTAAGGAGGTGGGGTTTGCTGTACTGAATGTCAATGATTGGTCAAGCGCACTTGCCTTTTCCAATATGAAACACTGTTTTGTTTTGTAGCTCAGGTCCTGTGAGTTCAACATTTACCGATGGTCATCTTAAACAAACACCTACATGGATATACGTCCTAGTTCCTACACTTTAGCTCTTGTCAAAATGGGTTTAAACTGAGGTTTAGACACATGTCTTTAGTCTGATCAAGGTTTGTGGTGTTATTTGTCATTCATTCATACATTTTAATACAAACTGACCTCCTCCTGTGGCGATGCTGAGTCCAGTTTAAGCGACAGGTACATGACAATATGCGGGATGTGTCCTATGGACATCTGGAGTTCTGCGGTGTCCTCGCCCCACAGCAGACGCACCAGCTGGCTGACTGGCGGAGAGGCCTTTGTCTTACGGGTTGATGAAGTGTCACTAGCATTGCTGCCGTCCACCGGAGCCACTGTCTCCAAGGTCAACCTCACCTGGAAGATGTGGCAAGAAGGGAGATGGAAAATGAGAGAGGTAATGGAGGAGAGACGGTTGTGAAAATCCAGTAATGGAACAAGGGATCGGAAAGGAGGCGAGAAGAAAGGGATAAGTTGTGGGAAGGAGAATAATTCATAAAAAAAGGAGGACAGAAAATGGGGGAAAAAGCAGCTATTCTGTTATAATATCACTGCATCAGCCTGCCCACCAGCCCCCCTCTGAGTTTTCATTCATTCAGTCACTATGGCTCCACATGATTATACTTGGCGAGGGATTTTAACACAGCTCATATGTCTGTTTTAGGAAAGTAGAGGTGTGCATGTGTGCCATGCCTCCAGAAGGAAGAAAAGCTTCAGTCATTACAGATTCACTGAGGGGAAAAGGCAGAAAAGTGAATAGCAGGATGGCGATTGTCAGAGAGAAAGTGACACCGACATCCAGACCCAACCGCAGCATAACAAATAGCAGGGATCTGTGTGTGTGTGTGTGTGTGTGTGTGTGTGTGTGTGTGTGTGTGTGTGCGTGCGTACGCTTGTCTGAGTGCGTTTGCCTAAATTAAAACCAGACCACTGCAAGCCCAAGAAACAGTGGCAAGACAACAGACGGTCTATCTTCATGCAGTAGTTTTTTTTTTTACTTTCCATACCCCACTGTTTTATTTTACATTGTCATTCACAGCGAGTCACAGTGGAAACAGAAACAGAGCTGCGTGGAAATCCAACCGGCACGCACATGGAAACACAGGCAGTCAAGATGCATGGCAGGATGAGAAACTGCAGCTCTGTGGCTTCTCTGTTAAAACGGTCATTTGAGTCTCGTACAGTCAGTCAGCGTCCGGCTATAACTCGCAGAGGCTGTGTGTTGACCTCGCAGATTAAGATACTACGCATCATAAGTCTGGAGAAAGTTGAATCTAAATCACAGGACTGGAGTTCTGACTGAATATCATTTTTCTTTCAATTAAAACTTTCTACAGACTTTGAATCTCCTGGATGAATGAGATGAACTTTCACACATATGTACGTATATATTAGTAATACCTCGAAAAATGACATGTTATGCACAGTCGTTCTTTGTACAGACTGGTCCCAACAATCCCATTAAAAGAAATTTCTAACAAAGAAAGGTTTCATATATAGACACGCCGTGGTGGCATAGCGGTTCACACATTGTGTTGACTCTGGGCCGAAACCTGTCAGCGCTACAGAGGCCGTCTGTGGAGCTGAGCGGAGGTCAACTCAAGTAAATCAGAACCACAAGTGACTGAAATCACCGGTCAGGGAGAACTGGTTAGGAGTCCCGAATAAATAAAGTTCTGTAAATGCTCTCAGTTCTTTTTTTTTTTTTAGAAAATTTGTTAAACTTTTTCCTACTTTAATTTTATCAATATATATTATATTTAAATATCCTATATAGGCAACACAGTAGGTCTGAGTTTCCTCTCTCTGAGGCATTGGGTAGAAAAGCTGTGAGGCGGCAGGAGAGTGGAGGTTCTGCTGGGATTTGACCTCAAACCACCAGGGACCTTGTTCTAACCACTCCGTCTCTACTGGCCGCGCCCCAACTATATTTTGCTGTTTGACTGAAACACAAAATGTAAAATGTGCCATTTATTGAGCACGCCACACATAGAAATGAAGAAAAAGGTTTCTGGCGCAACTAACCCAAGAAAATCAGTTAGTTATGCCCAAAGATATACAGTATATGAGGTGTTGTGAACACAGCTTCTGAAGCAGGAAGCTCTGCATTATTCTCAATGCTAGACCATATGGTGCCTACCAAATATGTTGAAGGTCTTATTCTCTGGTCAGAAATGTTGAAACTGTATTTTTCTAATCCAACGATCACTCCCAGAAGTCTCCAAGGCCTGTCAGCAGTAACCACAGGCCACACGCCTCTCCAGTAGGCGCCTACATCTGGGCTCGCAGCCATTTTAGCCAATTTCAGGGGGATATTATTAAAGAAGAGCCGAGTAGTGGTGGAACGCCATGTGATGTACCTTTTAATTGGTGACCCTGTCTGGCTCACTCGCAGTCTAAGAGGGAAGTGAGAGGCAAAGACTGTGAAATGGATTTAAAACTACCACATCTTCAGTTCTTTAGGATTCACAAAGGACACAGGAAATAGCTCTGATTAGACTTGAGCTGAGGGAAACAAATTCAGACATGAAGAAAGGGCAGAAAACGTTCAAATAGGCAAACTCTAAATTTGGGAAATAATTGGATAAAGAGGCTGAGTAGGCTAAATGCAGCACTTTCTCTCATCATAAATAATAAGGATGTGGTTAGACTGGAGTGTGTGCTCTCTGAAAATTCCAGTCTGTTGATGTCAGTCATTTAGCGCTCGCTCATGGATGGGCACACACACACACACACACACACACACACATACACACATACATACACACATGCACACACGTGAAGGGGTAACTGTAGTTTGTCCAGGGTTAGTAAAGGGCACGGTGGACTGACTTTAATACTAATATTTACTCCCCCAAGCATAATAAGTACTGTCTACGTTCCATCTGGGAGGGCTGGCACACAGAAAAACCACCCTCCAGCACGCGCACACACACACACACACACACACACACACACACACACACACACACACACACACACAAAACAATCATTCTGTCAGCAATACAACTCTATTTCAAGTTTTTTGAAAGTCATCGTGGTGCCCAAGGAACGTTGTATTTTTCCAAAAAATCTCCCTCGCTCTTTTTCCCTACGATGTAATTTCGCTTCTGACTACATCTTCTAATCAGCTGAGCTTTCAATCCCACAACAGCTTCCTGTGGCACCGAAAAAGAGTCACTCCACAGGCCCGTCTATCCGCCGTGCTCGCCATCACGGTCTGTCATTTGCAAATTCCTACTTTTTGATGGTCTGCTTTTTGGTGCAAATGCACAACTGAGGCACAGACTACGGATTTTTTAGCTACCGATCAAAGGATCATTTCTCAGTAATTGAGGGTTTTCTGATGTTAAACGGTGCTGGCTTCTGCTTTCTATATACATTTTAGCATCTTAGAAGAACCAATGTGTTAAGTAAAGTAATTTAATGTCTATATTTACTCAAGTTAGCTGTTCGTGTTCAGCGTTTTGAAGGATTTTGAAGACCTAAATGCCACCTCACAGATTTCGAAAGATAATCCAATCCAGTTCTAGCTGAGATATTAACTACTTGTTTTAATGCATGGCAGCAGATATTTTGTATATTATAGTTTGTTTTTATTTGATTTTTTATTTTTTTTTAGATTCACAAACACTAACCTGTGTTGGTCCTGGGATGCAGGACAGAACCCTCTCAATGTTTTCTGTGGTCACGTCCACATCGTCCACTGCTACAAGCACGTCACCTAGACACAGCACACAGACAGTGAACATTTATATGTAGCAGACCTGAATCAAGTAGTAAATAAAAAATAACTAATGCTAATAGATGATAGCTGGTAGTGTATGTCTAACCAGCTTAAAGTCCCATATAGAAATGGGTTTGCCACACACTGATCTGACAGCGGATTCTCTTGATGCACAGGTAAGTATAATAATGTCCACAAGAAAGGGAAGGAATTACACCAAAAATCAAGGCATGCTGACATGATAGCAACAGATTTTTGGCGTTTGCAAAGTGACAAAGCTGCGTGGCTGCATTTTTTGGTGCGATTCTATAACAAGAAAGCACCTTTAAATTTATCTGCATGTTATTTAGAAAGACAACACAGCCAGTACTGACTGATCTGCAGTAAAGCTGTATTTATCGTAACATTTGACCCAGTTTAGGGTTAGGAATGAAATACTGACAGTCAATAATATTCACTTGACTTATATGGTAAGTAAGAGCACCACTTCAATATGAATTGTATGTGCTTTTGACCTATGCACTGGCCTGCAGAGACCTAGAGACACTGTAAAGAGCTTCACCTGCCTGTGTGCAGGGAGGCACACTACCATCTCAGTAACAGAGCTATTTCAGGTATTTAAACACTCTAATTGTTTAAGTATGTAGCTGTGCTCCTTAAAAGCTTCTCTAAACAGTAACTCATGTGGGTAGTCATTTGTGGTGAAGCACAACTGGCATTCCTCTGTCTGCTAGTAAAAACTGCCCAATGATTAGCCCAGATAGAGGAAAATCACTTCAGAGATGCCCCGCTTTCAAACAGGCAGATTACCATTTCTATAGGGCCAAACCAGCACTCAGAGTTTCTCCACGAAACTGTGCTGAAAGTCATACAAACACTGAATATACTGTAGATGCTGATGCTCAGAGCTGGCCATGAGAGGTAGCTATTAAACATCTTACACACATTTTTAACAAGAACTGTTTGGTTTTACAACACAGCTGAAAACTGAAACTCTGATAATGATTTGTATTACTTTGAAGTTGTTACTATGGATTCAACACATGGAAAGAGCTTGGCTACAATATAGACATGACGCAGAATAGAAAAACTAATGCAGCCTCAATTCCAGACCTAGTTCTTGCACTATATTCCTTCAGAATAAAAACAAATCTGTGTAGTAACCTTCACAAATTATACCTCATCTACTTTAGTTACATGGTTACCGCTGACTTGATTAGATGTTTTGAGTTACGCTCATCGTTTAGGCTTTGGTCTCTTATTTTCTAAAGAAATATTTGTGTGTGACTATGTAGTAATAATTGCAGCCCAATGCTTTGGCAGTGCATTTGTGTGGTGTGGAAATGAATGAGTCAGTGTTGGTTCATGACTCTACAGATGACTGTTATTGAAATCATATCTGCTGCATGGCTGCATTTCCCGGTCTTTAGGGTAATACGTTTTTTTTTGAGAATGGAGAGATCACCCTCTGCAAAAGAACAGTCACAAAAATCCTATTTTTATCCGAATAAAATTTCGCTCTGAACTTTTTAATATGTTACAATAGCTCTTAAACTCTTCTGAACACTAGAGGGGACAGATCATCCCTAGTTAAGAAGGTTGATAACATGTCTGCTCCTTGTAAATTTATAACTTGACACGATCTTCATGTACCTTTTCTGTATACTGTATATGCTTTTGTATAGTTAACTACCAGCTAACTGTTGGAATAATGATCTTACCAATTAGGATTTGGCCACATTTGATGGCTGGGCTGTTGGGTATTAATCCATGAACAGTCAGTCTTTCCTCGTGTCTGACAACTGTAGGGTCTCCCTGTCCTCTGCTCCATGAGGGACGATGTACCACACCGAGCAGAGCCTCCAATAGGCCTCCACTGTCAGAGAGAGGTGTTGATGAACCTCCAAGACGTTTAGGGTTGAGGTAGACACATACTTCCTTCAGCTGCTGCTGCTGAACAGTCACACCCTGCTTTTGGCCTGGTTGGTTCTTCAGGATGGATGCTGGTGGTGATAAAGTCGAGTTGTCTTTACCCCCATCCTTCCCTCCTCCTCTACGCTGAGACGGCCGGCGTTTCCTCCTCAAGATCCTGGCTAGCCTCTTAAGGGCGGGCTCGCCTTTTGTCCGTGAACCGCACCGCTGCTTCTTCTTTTGCTCTGTGATGATCTCTGCTTCGTTTTCGCTAAAGCGGACGTGATTAGTGGACACACCTTGATTGGCATTCACCTGGGCCAGTGCAGCCTCCTCTTCGCCCTCACTCAGCTCCAGGTAGAAAAGCTCGCCATTCTTCTGAATGTCATCCAGCCATTCTGGTTCCAAGTCACTGAGAGAAAATAAAAAAAGCATTGAGAGATTTTAGTATTAAAAGCAGCAGTATGAAACTAGGGAGAGAGGGTAGAGCAGTAGAGGTGAGAGAAAGTATAAAGATACAGGACTAGATCTTATTTGAGATTGTGATGTAGCCTAGATGTTGTCTATTCTTGGTCTTAAAAGCTGCACTGAAGTGGCAAATGTTTTTTATTTGGCAGTTCTTGCTGAGTGAAATGCACAGGACTTTACTTGCCTTGCCTGCCATTATATCCACATTATTAATTTCTGTTCTGAGAGGAATTAAATATCCCCCATGCATAGTTTAGTATTTGGTGAATAGTCAAACCAACATGTTTCCAGAGTGACAGAAGGAGGTATTACATTTTTCTTCTTCTTACAGTTACTTCAGTTATTGCCCATGTGTATAGTGCAATGTAAAAACAAAATAGCTAAACTAAAAGCTACTATATGTACAAACCATCACGTGTTTGACCAAAAGGGAGTGTATATAATGGATATTTTTTCTTTTGGTTTCTCTTCTTTTAAACCTGCTTTGAAGAGCAGAACCTGTGGTGGGCAGCTTTGACATGACATCCATAAATTTACTCGGGATGGAAAGAAGCATGCAATTATTTATGAAGGTTTACCTCCCAAACTGAAAACCCTCTGCAGAGCTATGAAAAGCCCAAGAGATGGAAACTGTATGGATGGGATGACAATCTCTCTTTGGCAAAGCTGGTCACTGCCTTAGCAAAGTACAAACCAACCATCTTTATTATATGTGTAAATAAATGATCTAGAGCAGCCACATACCACTACTACATTTCACACCTACAATGTAAACCAGCAAGTGTCATCTCTTACAAGCACTAGCAGCTTTGGAAGACATCATATTGGTAGCTGCAAGAGCAGACAGATGGTTTGTTTGTTTGTTTCCAGTCTAGCCGGGAGTAAAACTATCTCCTTGCTACGCTGCTGAAGTTCGCTTCCGATGGGAAATTATAGGAAACTTAACTTTAAGTATGATTGCACCTCTTGCTATTGTGAAAGTGTCTTTGACATTTTGCATAAAACCTTCATTCTGTCTGAGACCCACTTTCAAATTCTTGTGACAACACAAGAAGGGAGAGTTTTACTCAGAGTAGTCGGAGCTGCTGAAACTCGATGATGTGGATTCACAGTCACTACCGCTGTCGTGCTCGGTTCCGTCCACTTCCGTTTGACCGCCACAAAAAGCTTTCTCGGGACAGTGGCGGTAATTTGCGGAGGCCATTTGGTCAGAAGTCGTTTTTTATTTCCTGCGTACTTTTAGCTAAACAAACGGTGATATTCTCTCGCCATGTTGTTAGCATCGACGAGACTTCCTCTTGCGCGGTCACATGACGCAGATACGTGTCATCTGATTGGTGGACGGTGCGGTTGCCCCTGACAACGCAGAAGCTTTGAGAGAGGATAGGTAAGAATGAACGATCTTTATCACCTGCAGCAGCGTGAAGTTCTACTCCCATTTAATAATGCAGCAACCACACAGACAACACCACAAACCTGCTCAAGTTATAACAGGTGACTTAAATTAAATTTATGAAGTGTGTAAATAAATAATAAATACATAAATCTAAATGAAGGAACAAATGTATGAGAACCACACAAAACCCTTTCTTTCTGCAATAATTAAAGCAATTAAGAGGAATGTATGACCTATGGATGCAATAACAATCAATTGTCTGTAACTGCTGAATTTTTTATTTGCACATGTGCACTTTTATTTATTTATTTATATTTTTATTGTTGCCCCTTATCCCTACCTCCCTGCAGGCTTGCACGAGGTTTTTAAATCCCCTCCGGTATTCAGCAAACTTCAGGCAAAGTGGCTTTGGCCAAACACAGGCACACAAACTTTAAGTTTGTAAAAAAAAAAATAAAAAAAATCAATCTCTACTCAGATATTTGTGCAGTCCTTGGATGATATAAAGCCTTTACTGACCTGTAAAGGAGAACACTGCGGATAGAGTCGAAGTCCTCCAAGTTTTTAGAGAATGAACCTCCATCTATAGAAATGTTAAACATCATTTGTGTTTCATGTTTTCGCCGGGATGAGTGAGGCCAACAATGCTGCGTTAAATTAAACTATCCAGTTTTTGAAGTTGCATTGTAAAAATCCTGCAAGAAAAGTCTGAAAACGGTTTGTACTCAGCCACCGACGAGATCAAAATTAATTCCTCTCCCGACCGCATGAGCACCAGCATGAGGCTGAACTGCGTCTCCAGGACCAGAACAAATCCTCCTCCAATTTCTCACGTCAATCAGTACCACGGAGAAGTAAACAGTTCAACACCAGCGCTTTTCAAAGGGAGAATAAAGACATTTTTTTTTCCTTTTTTTTGTCAAGGTTTGAGTGTTTCTCCAGGCCAGCAGAGCGGAATTTGTCCCAGCGGTTTTCTTGGCAGGTGGAGCAAAAACCCGCCTACTCTGGACTACCAACAAGAAGCTCAGCATACAAGCCCACATTTGTACCTTCATAAAAAACAGCATTGAAGCCTGAGGAAATAATGGTGCTGCACCACGCGTATCCTTGGCAAAACTACTGAATTAATCCAGGACACTCCATTAAAGCTATTATGTAATTGTTATTGGATTATTCCTACTCAATGCAAGGAACAAGAAACATTGTAATGTTTTAGTTGGAGGTCTTTTGAGCTGCTTTGGGCAGTTTATTGTATTAAACGCATCATGTTTTGTAGATAAAATCACAACCTGCAAAATAACTAAACCTAAAACTACCCTACTGAGCTGCATAAGACATAAGACACTTCATTTGTCATTGTAGGAATTTAGGAAGCATGTAGGAAATTACATTTGCTAACTCGCAGAGACCAACAGAAATGGTTAAACAGGATAAAACAAAAATAAACATGAAGACGTAACGTCCTCTATCTCTATATAATAAATAAGGGACTTAAATGAGGCAAGTAAACAGTGAAAGTACAAACCGCGCTGTATAAAGGATATTGCACAACATGCATTGTACACACCTGTATAAAAAATGTATATTTTTAGCCTTCATGATGTTTCCTAAGTTATACTTGGCAAGAGCCTGTGACAGATCATTTCTGGTATTATCTTTATGATAGAAAGCGTCTAAATAAACCAATGAATTGATATTTGACAATATAGCACTACCACTCTGATCATACTCCTTCCCTCATTGTCCCCAGAGGAGACAGTGAACGGTCATCAAAAGCGAAGAGCATGTGAAGTTAATCAAGTCTCTTCGCCCGCTTCGCGCTCAGAAAGGAGTATCACCAACTCTTCATCGTGGTTAGCGAGACCAAACACTTTAGAAACACATTTCTCGAGTCAGAAACTATAGAAATGATCCCTGAAAGTATAGTCTTGACTCTGGTAACGATTTGCCAGACTACTAGTATGAGGATCCTGAGCGTCACTGTCATGGTGCTCACACGACATGCCGTATACTATCTATATTTATTAAGAAAATTATCACAAATAGATCATATTTGAACTACAGATAAGGCCACTATGCATGTACTATGTAGCCACTATGAGTTAGCGACGTTTAAGAACATTTAAAAACTGGTAATAATAACGATTACGACTTCTGAACATATATTTACACACCGTTATACCGAAAATACAAAACACATCCTGCACATAGCAGCTGATTGAAAAACAATATATTAACCGTAAAGTAATGTATAAATTGTCTTTATCTAATATACCCACAATGCTGTCTGGTGGCAAAGCCCTCCTCCGTTAGCTCTCATTGGTTGGTGCGGTCCTATAGGCAGCGTGGTAGCTTCAATTGCTAACAACAACTGACGTGTAACTATAATTTTTAAAGCCCAGACGTTACACAATCCCTACGACATACTTTTTTACTGAATGTAGGTGTCGCAAAATGTAAAATAGCAAGGGGTACAGATAATGTCACTAAAGAAAAGGCGAGAAAATTACAGTTCAACGTTATGAAAAGCTAACTAGCATAAGGAAATGTGTGCGCCAATTTCTTTACTTCCGACCAGAAACGGTACTATACGATAGTTCCCGTGTATGACCTAACATCATAATGTTTTACTTTAATGAGAATTCCTGTTTAAGTCCAAGAAAACACGAAAAACACATTTTACAACACAATGTTCAAAGCCACCAATATGCACTTTTGTAAAGGTTAAGGCAAATGTGTATGAAGCAATTAATTTGTACTGAAAAAAAACGCATCCCTGTTTAACTTTGTTAGAGGGCTAGTAGGTGTAGCATCTTCTTTGTTTAACCTTGTTAGAGAGCTAGTAGGTGTAGCATCTTCTTTGTTTAACCTAGCTCGTGGGCTCGTCGTTTGTGTTAGTTGTAAGCTAATAGAAGATCATTAGCTTTTATTATCGTTTATTTGAATTTTGCCTAATTTGTATGTATGTGCCCCGTTTTTTTTCTTTATATTGAATTTTACTGTTCTTACTGTTTGTTACTCTTATTCATTTTACAATTTTTGTAAGTGAATGCTGATATCTAACATGTTTTATCACAATATTCTCTTGTTTAACTGTTTGTTTGTACAGCTGTTCTGTTCTCTTTTGGCAATAATAAAAAAAAAAGCCACATGGAAAATGGAATCATGTATAACTCAAGAAAATATTTTAGGAGTAAAATCCTTTAGGAGTAATTTATAATAACCAATCATTTTTTAAAAGTTCATTCTTTGACTCACCCTCACTGCATTGTATCGGTCTTACACCGCCCTCTTCTGGAAAATAAGCGAAAAGTTAAGGATGACGTTTACTGATGATTGTAAATACATGAAATAAACAATAATAAAGAAAAACAAACAAACAGGCCATTTATATCGGTGTGAACAAAACATTTGGTTTATTAATTGACATTTTTCCTATAGATTAAACCCCCCCTTTTTCCTAGCCCCTGACCATTTGTTTACGATGACGTCATACGTATGCGACGCTCACATGTTCGCAACCTGGAAGCGACTCCTTTCTCTGCTCAGGCATGTATTTTTTTTCCTTCTACCTTTAGCTCTTTTATATGCTGCTTTCAATGTATCATTTAGAGGATGTCAGAAATATCTATCTATCTACTGTTTGGCCACACACACACACACACACACACACACACACACACACACACACACACTTTCTGTCTTAATCAAACCCATTATTCCTTTTTGCTACAAAAACTAGAGAAATATCTGGACATTGACAGAAGAAAATAACGTGTTTTTAATGTATTTATTTTCACGTGATACATCTGAAGTCAGTGGATACAGAGGAGAGCAGCAGACTGAAATGGCACATATTCCCTCTGAAGTGTGTGACATGCAGATGAATGGAGTCTCAGAGGGGATGGATCTGCTTCACATAGATGTGGAGACTGATGAGGTGGAAGAAAAGCCTGGGAGAGGAGACGTGCTGTGTTCTGTAAGTTTGTTTACCAAGCTTACATCTGAAATAAGGACTATTTAAAAATCTCTAACCTTGTATAACTTGACATGGTAGCATTATTTTTACTGCCCATGTATTGATTGATTATTGTCTTTATTAATTCGGTTAAATGTAAAATAATAATGATACATGCATTTTCTGAGTGTCCGGAGAACAGGTCATTTACATGTTTTTAGATTACTTTGGTTGGTAAAACACAATTCTTCATGTTGTTCTACACTTCTACTGTTTTTTTGTTCAATAAAAAGAGGAATGTGTTGAGGAAACAGCGAAACTGGGAGAGGCAGCTCGCTGCAAAGAAGAGCAAAAGGAAAGAAGAGAAGCAGAGGAGGAAACTGAACCGTGAGCAGGAGTCAGGTAAAGAACCAGCAAACAGAATTAAACTATCATTTTGTTTTTCAATGACATTTAAGGTGAAAGTTACATTTCTTTGGCTTCTTCTATAATCAGAGCACCTGCTGTTCCTATGTGTTATTTGTCACGTAGGTGCCAATGCTGACTGTCCTCAGTTTACCAAACGGGTCATGAAGGCGATCACAAAAGAGCGTTTAGCTGAGGCCCAGACAACAGGGTCCAAACTCTGTGTTGATCTCAGTATGACTGACTGCATGTCTGACAAGGTAGGTGTCTGAGGAGGAAACCTCAAACCAGCAACCAGCATCATTCGCTCTCAAACATCCTGTTTTTAAAAACACTCAAGGTACAATGCAGCTAGTTTTGTTTCATATAATGGTGCTGCAGTTGTACTAGTTTCCACAGAGCAGCTTTTGTTCACCTGCTTCTCTTTGTGTATGTTTGTCTGGTTCAGGAGATAAGCCGGCTGGCTGGTCAGTTAAGAAGGCTGTACGGGTCGAACAAGAAGGCAGCTCGACCGTTCCACCTGTTCCTGACAGACCTGAGAGAGGACAGCCGTCTCTACAGAGAGTGCATACGGATGAACGACGGCTTCCTCAACTACATGGTAAGTCACCTCCCGCCGAAACAACTAAACCTGATATGAACTGCTAAGGACAGTTTTGCTGAACAATGCGTATGCGTATGTTGTCAGGTTAATTATATTGTGAACAGGGTAAAATGCAAAAATGAAACCTTAAGGCTTTGTCTTGGAGCTTAGCGTTGCCTCAGTAGTCCCACTCACCTCCTCTATAACTTGGACTGGGAATAGTTTTTATATTGAGCAACAGACTCGGACTGTTTTCAGTTTTCATTCCCTTCTCCTGCTTATTTCAGATGGACATAACAGAAGAAAGCTGTCTGGACCTCTTTCCTACAGAAACTGTCATCTACCTCTCTCCAGATGCCGAAGAAGGTTTGAAGGATTTGAATTAATTAATTGCACTTTAGAGTCAATTTTGTCTGTTTGTGCAGGGTTGCTGAAAGTTTCAGTAGGGGTGAATTTTATAGATGGAATTTCTTTGGTTGAAATATATCTTTTGGCCAGCAGAGGGAGCCACACGACCCCTTTCATTTGTCCATAAATAAAATTACTGCTGGTTCTGCCACTATTGCTAACTTTACTGCTGTTAGTGATAAAGTTGTTTGTACAGTACTTTACTAAATTATACTTCAATTCCACTTCCTCAATAAAACACAGATACTTCCAGTTTGATAAGAAAACTCAAAAAAATAATAATAAAAAAGAACATACATTTTTTTTTGTTATTTTTTTAAGACTGTTGGGGTGCACAAGTCTCCCTCATGTCTGCAGTAGTTTACCTCCAACAAACATGCAGCAGCAGTGAGAATATATATATATATATATATATATATATATTTGCATATGAGTGTGTTTGCCTGTTTGATTCTCTAAGATACAATTTTTTTTATCTTGTTTTATTTCAGCTTTGGAAACAGTGGATGCTGACAAGGTGTACGTCCTCGGTGGCCTCGTGGATGAAAGCATCCAGAAGGTGTTGTGCATAGATTATAACTGGACAACACACACTTCACAACTCGCTAATTCAATAGCTTTTGTTATTGATAAATGTCAGGTATGGCTGTGTTGATTATTGCCATCTCTCCTCTGCAGAAGTTGAGCTTCTCGCGGGCCGGAGAACTGAGCGTCCGCACGGCGAGGCTGCCCATAGACGAGTTCATGGTGAAGAAAAACAATGCCAAGAATTTCCACTCAAAGATCCTGGCAGTTAATCAAGGTGAGCGACGATTTCAGACTCTTTTTCTCACCTCTTTTGTTTGTTATTAATGAAGTCTCTCTCTCTCTCCAACAGTGTTCGACATCTTGTTGACTTTCTGTGACACGGGCAGCTGGTCAGACGCCCTGCAGGCATGGTTTCCCCCGGGGAAGGGTTATGTTGTTGCACCAGATGATTCCTCGCCACTTCCTGCAACACAGACTTTGGATTAATGGCGTCGTTTTCATTTCAGAAGCTGATGTGGACGGACACTAAGAGAGAAAGACTATATGTGTTAATTACCTGAGGGGAGCTGACATAATGGTGCCTGTTTAGGAAAGACAGCAAACTGTTGTTCAACATATCTGGTGATTTTTACACTGAAACCAAATAATGTCATATCTTGGGAGATGATTATCAGTTCTCATCTGACTTCAGGGTTAAAACCGAGTGTCACAACTGTAAGGGTTGTCAGGGTTTGAGGGGTAAAGCTGGACCCAAATGCAGCCAACACATGGGAGTCGGTGCAGACAGGTTTATTAAACTAACACAAGCACAGGGAACCACAGGGGATGACAACAGGTGACATGAACAGAACGAAGACAAACCAGACTTGAACAGCTTGAGGAAAATCCAGAAATCAACAGGCATGAACAGGCTAAGGATAAACCCCGAGACAACAAAGACAACAGAGGGACAACAGAGACAAACCGACCCAGACAAAGGGGAGCCCACAGACTATATAGACGAAGGAGGCAAGGGTGATTGCACACAGGTGAAACACATTAGGGCGGGGCAGACAATCACCACACAGAAACAGGACCAAGACAGGAAGCAAAAACACTGACACACAAGGAAACCAATTACAAAATAAAACAGGAAGTGCGAAAGGTCCAAACAAAACTAAGGTGTGTCTGCCATAGCAAACCATGACACCGAGAAGCATTTGTGACATTTTCTCGAGTAATTTTTATGCAGTTCAGCAGCAGTGAACAAGATCATTTTTAATTACTTTGATAGAGAATTAAATGTTTATTTATATTATTATAGTAAACAAATCCCTGAGGTTTGTCTACGTAAATTGACCGGGAATGAGTAGTTTTCTGTTAGCGTTCCTGCAGAGAATATTTATCTAATCAGTTCTTGTACATAAAATCCTAATATAAATATACAGTAGTTTTGTGTGTTCAGTATGATTTATTACATAGTAAATATTTTGCAACAGAAACTGAGAAAATAAATGTAGCAACTCTGCTACCAGGTGCAATTTAGCAATGAAATGGTTTAAAAGAGGGAGGATGTGTTGGAGGATTACCTTCCTTCAGGTCATGCCTGCAGTAAGAAATCTACTGTAACTTCTCTGTTTTATCTTTTTACATTTTTCAGGCTAATGAGCTGTGCTGTATCATTTTTAGAGATTCTTCAAATAGCTGGTATATTTGTTATCCACCATTTTTTCAAAGGGTTTTTTTTCCTGTTCGAATACAATCTGATCTTTTCTAGACCGATTCATCTTCTGGCTCCTAAATGACTGTTGGCAGAGAAACCAGAGATGAACATCGACTGCAGTGTTTACTGTATTTTCTGGTCCAACCAGCTTGATTGAGTCTTTCTGTATATTTGTATTGCTTGAAAATCTCTATTAATAATCTTAAAATTAATTTCTCAAAATCACTGAATCACCCAAGTGCCACCATTGAGGTTTTTAAATCATCCTTTGTCCTGTACTGGTGTATTCAGCAGACTAGATTGCTGCAGTGTTTTTTTTATTTTCATCTACTGGTTCTCAGACATCTCCAGTGATAAATATCAAAACACACTAAGATTTTGATCTTGCTCCATGATGCCGTCTTTCCGGCCTGGCCCTGAATCATGCTCTCCTTAGATAATTGCAACAGATTTCTCAGGACAACTGTCTCCTTCAAAATCCTAGATTTTAATCAAATTGTAACAACAGAGCCTTCAGTATTCATGCATGTGAAGCGTGAAACAACCTGCCTGCTGTTTGAGGTTTACACAGAATCTTTTGTGTGTGTGTGTGTGTGTGTGTGTGTGTGTGTGTTTGTTTATATGTAGCTGTCTGGATGAAGGTTTAACTTGTTTCATCACACGTTTGAGATGTTTTTGGATGGCATTGTGTTCAACAAATGTGAGTGTCTCTTGTAGGTTGCAACCCTTCACTCCTTTTTAAGGGATTTAAATTTTAATCCTCAATGTGGATGTTTTTTACTGTTTATCACCATTCTAATAATAACTAAGATAACAAGGATAATAACTATGATAACTAAGAAAAGAAGACAGGAAAAGAAATCTATTTCCCTTCCACATGATAGCTCTGATACTCCCCGACATTATTTCTTAAGAGTTACAGATATTTTTGTGGGAAAAATGTTAAATGAAATGTATCGGAAACCCTTTCTTAAATGACAGAGCACATGAATCAATGACAAGATAAATAAACAGCATATCTGCAGAACAAAAACCTTCTGGCTCTTGACATTGACATCAACGAGTGATTTCATAAATATCTGGAAGAGGGCCCCAGCACTCTCAGACACCAGTCAAATCTCAGTTCATGCTGTTTCATAAGCCTCTCTGCACAGAGTCCTTATGAAGGCTTTGGTTAAAACATACTTTCCTACAGCAGAGGAAGACGTTTTGAGATATCCACTGGAATCCAGACTGCTTTACCAACAACTAGTACTACTGCACAAACTGTAAGTTCTATGTTATGTATTCAAAATGGATACCCAGAAGACAGAGGGCACAACCAGAAAATGAATGCAATTTGGACTGAAACAGTTAAACAGTTTGTATGCGATACAAGTCACATATTAAATATTGAATATGACACTACCTCCTCACGCTGAGTGACTACCATGAATGAGGAGCTCCCAAAGAAATCTCCTTGGAAAAGTGATTGTGACATGTGGATGTTGAAATTTGTTTCCTGAGACACGAACAGTTTTAAAGCAGAATTTGTCTGCCTGACATAAAACCAAAATGAATCAATGTCTTGTGACAGGTTTGTAATATTGTGTCACTTCAGACTTTGTCAGTCTTGTCTATAACCTGAGGTCATTGAATTCCATGCATTGCTAATGATGATGCTGTATCAGTCCAGCCGGTGCAGCAAAGTTTAGGGGAATGAACCTGTCAATCAATGCACACACTCAGAGTCATGACAGTATGTTAAATCAGGCATTTATTTCTTTACTGTGCATTATAATGTCCTGTTTCACATTTTACTTTTTACTAAAGGCATTTTTAAAATGAATTCCTCTTAATACTGAGACCCGATGTCTTCAAGTCCTCAGAGACAAATATGTGGATTTGGGGAATGTAAAAAAAATTGCCTTTACTTGGAAGCGAAGGAGCAGCATGATGGCAAACCTCCATGGATGAATGGAGGTTTGGGGAAAAACAAGGGAAATCTGTACTTACAACTGTGCTTTCAAGAACAGGACCCATCAGTCTTTGACACAAACACTCAGATGATGCTGATGATTGTTTTGACTGATGATGGATCAACCATTACTGGATGGATTGCCAGGAAATGTAAAAATATTCATGGTCTCTGGAGGATGGTGAGGTTCACATCTGTGGTTTAGAGTGAAATGTATCAGCAGCTATTGGTTGGCGAGCCATTAAATTTGGCTGTGTGTTCTGTGTTTTATTCGGCAGCAAGACAAATTTGTGGGGACAAAAAAGTTGAAGCAAACATTTTATTTGAAGTGTTGATCCAGAAGAAAGATATATTAGAGCCAAAAAATATCTCAGTGTAGTTTTACATCTCCTTTCTCAAGCTCCTCTCTGGAGCTCTGGCAACAACTGTTCAGTTAGCCAATCAGAAGAGAGGCTCTACATACAAAACCAGTTTTCAAATAGTCACAAAATCAAACTTGTACAGAGAGAAAATATTTACATTTCAGGCCACACTTCACTCTTTACAAACAGTAGTCTTCCAACACTTTTACATTAGAGCTGGTTGCTTACTTTACATTGAAATATAATGACACACTTTTCAGCCCTTTATTAATTTTTTTTTCTTTTTCTGGAAAATGTGCATAAAATATTTGGTAAAAACAACCAGAAGAAATATCATTCTGAAATAGAAACTCAAAGAAATAAAACTACCACCGGGAAAAAAAAAAAAAAGAATAAAAAGAAATTAAAGATACACAGACTGGTTAAATTTTATGTGTCATTCTTTAAAGTAAAACAGCACGGCTCATTGTGGCAGAAAGGGGTTACAGATAAGTTGTTGATTTGGAACATAATGAATTCATGTCCGATTCTTGGGGAGTGGCGCTCGCTGATGTAACTGTTTCTCAAGAACAAAGTGGATCAGCTTCCTGACCCAGGAGGACCGAGGATTCAGGCAGACCTTCTCCCCGCTCGCCAGTCCAGCTCTGATTAAAAACACATATCACAGTTAGAGCCGTAGCAAGGATTTGAGAAACAATGAGGTCATGAAGTCTATAGAGCAAATCCACCCATACAATTCTCTCAGTTTCTTTTCTCTCTGGAAAAAAGATATCAAAACACACTCTGATCTAAATGCTTTTTCAAGGGCAACATGAATTCGTTACACCCTTGGGGGACAAGGCAATTCAAAGTGTGTCATGAGAGACAGAGAAGGCAAAAAGACAAGCTATAAAAGAAACAAACGGTAATATTAAAAGACACATAGAATAAAAGTGAAATAAAATACAAGACAAAATAAGCTAAAAGTCATTATTAAAATTATTAAAAGCCAGTGGCAGGGATGAAACTTTTAAACTTCAATTTAAAGCATCTCAGAGTTCGAGTTTTCTGGGAGCAGATATGTCTGATTGACTAGAGACCTGCTTAGACACCATTACAGTAATTGAGCCAACTAAAGATGAAAGCATGGACCGGTTTTTCTGAGTCTTGTGCAGGAATAAGTCCATTAAATCTTGCTATATCTTTAAGGTGAGTTTTCCAGTCTGTCTACTAACGAGTTTTGGTCGATGGTGGCAAGATCCAATAATACTAAGACTGAAATTTTGCAGCGGTCTATGTTTCAGTACATGTAAACAAAGTATTTTCCCTAATGCCAGAACATAATTCAGGTGGAGAAAGACAAAATCACCTTATTTTAGAATATTTTTGGCTTACAAATAGTCAAATTTAAAAATACTGACTGAAAAAACAACACCTACAAAATGTAATTTACATGTAATTGTAGTGTGTAAACTAATCCTCAGTTAAAACCCCCAAATACACAGTAATAATACTGAGGACATGTTTATACTATCTTCTATAATAAAACACTTCTTGCTGTTGTTCGACGCTGTAACAGTAATTCTAGTTTTTCTTGTTTGCATTTATTTGACTTTGTTTTACAGATGTGTCTGTTTTGATATCCCTGTACATGTCTACACCTGTTGTGTAATAACTTCTTGGCATCGATACAAAAATGTTGTTTTTACAAGGTACATAAAGGATCCGCACCTGGCACCCAACCATGGAGTTTGAGTCAAGTGCAAACCTTAACTGACTGCAAGGAGCTTTTAAAACCCCAAGAGTCCGATACTGAATCCTCATCATCATACCAGAGGCACATCACAGCAGCCCTGTCCAAATGGACCCAGCACCTAATGCAGAGATTGAACTGATGAAAGATGAGAGCAATCCAAATCACCCTACATCACAGTGTGATAAGAGAGGCCAGTGGGCCAACAAGATGGAGTTCATTTTTGCGATAATCGGAACTATCATTGGTCTGGGCAACGTCTGGAGATTTCCATATCTGTGCTTCAAAAATGGAGGTGGGGTTTTTTTGATTCCTTACATTTTCTTCCTCTTCACATGTGGAATCCCCATCTTTTTTCTGGAGCTTTCTCTGGGACAGTTAACTAGTCAGGGCATGGTCACATGTTGGAGGAAAGTATGTCCTTTACTTGAAGGTTTAGGCTATGGAAGTCAACTAATTGTACTTTACACTTCAGTGTATTATATCGTCATCTTGGCTTGGGCTCTCTTCTACCTATTCTCCACCTTCAACACTGTACTTCCCTGGGCAAGTTGTAACAACACGTGGAATACTGTGGACTGCGTTGATTATCGACTGAACCATTCATCACTTAATCCCGTTTCTCAAAACTCAACATCTTCAGTTGAAGAATTCTGGCAGAGGAGAGTCCTGGGTTTGTCTGAAGGAATCGAACAGATCGGTAACATACGCTGGGACCTGGCTGGGTGTCTTCTGCTGAGCTGGATTGTTTGTTATTTCTGTATCTGGAAAGGAGTCAAGTATTCAGGAAAGGTGGTCTACTTCACGGCCACATTTCCTTATGTGATGATGACTGCGTTGCTGATCCGCGGACTGACATTGCCAGGGGCCATGGATGGTATACGATTTTACCTCTCTCCTGATCCAACACGTCTGACGGATCCTCAGGTGTGGATAGATGCAGCGAGTCAGGTATTATTCTCCAATGGTTTGTGCACAGGCTGTTTGGTATCTCTGGGAAGTTACAACAAATACAACAACAACTGCTACAAAGACGTATTTGCCCTGTGCATGTTGAACAGTGCGACCAGCTTCATTGCTGGCTTTGCAATATTCTCTGTCCTCGGCTTCATGTCCTATGAGTTGGGTGTGAACATCTCAGCAGTGGCTGAGTCCGGCCCTGGCCTGGCATTTATTGCCTACCCTCGAGCAGTAGCTCTGATGCCTTTACCCCAACTCTGGGCTGCCTTCTTCTTCATTATGATTATCCTCCTTGGACTAGATAGTCAGTTTGTGTATCTTGAAGGTGTCATCACATCCATATCAGATATCTATCCATCCTTCTTTTTCACTGGGCATCGATGCAAACTACTTCTGCTGGTCATCTGTGCTGTATCCTTCCTCATGGGTCTCTTTATGGTCACTGAGGGAGGACTCTATGTATTTCAGCTTTTTGATTACTACGCCTGTTCTGGGATCCCATTCATACTTTTTGCCATTATGGAGTCCATTTGTATAGGATGGGTATATGGCGCTGATCGGTATTACAATAGTATTACAGACATGATTGGGTACTGCCCTTCACCTTATATGAAATACTGTTGGAGGTTCATCACTCCATGTGTGTCTGTAATCATATTCCTTTTATTTCTGGCCGAATTCACCTCTCTGAGATACAGCACCTACCAGTACCCGTGGTGGGGCTATGCCCTTGGGCTATTTCTTTCTTTCTCTTCAGTCCTCATTGCACCAATTTGGTTACTCTACTGTCTGGCTGTGACTCCAGGAACACTTAGACAGAGACTGAAAATGGTGACCACCCCTGCAAATGACCTGTCCCGAGCACCACAGAGGAAGACTCTCAAATCTGAGACTGCCCTCCCTACAGAGAACACCAATTTGTGAAGATGCCTGAAAAATAGATCATTTCTAATGGGGTTTGAAAGCTTTCTGAGGACGGTCTCATAGCTGTCAACAAAATAATAACTTCAACACTTTCTGTACAATTTATTGTTTAATTAATACTTGCCCTCAAACACACATATATAATTCCTATGTGTTTTACTTCTGACAACTTTGACAGTTTTGTTTAGCAGCTTGTTTAAGAAAAAAAATGTAATAATTGTATGTGGTAAAATGTTTAGGTTTTTACAGGGTGTGTATGTGTACAGTATAAGTTGGGGAGATGTATATGTTATTTCCACTTTGGGAAATGAATGAATAAATGATCTTTCATTTTTTAAATGATGTACCATTAACTGCTTAGTATTGTTTCCTGTAATTTTTCCCTAAACGAATATTCAAATACTGTTTCAGATGAAGAAGCTACATCTCATTGACTTTAATTTGTTCAGCTTAATTTTTATTCCTAAAAGCAATATTCAAACGTATTATGTCAAAACAAGTGTATCTGTGTGAAACTGCTGAATGTAAACTCCTATCGGGTCATGTCAATAAAACTCTCATAAACAACATCAAAGTCATGACTGTCCTCATTGGTAGCCACAGCACAGGATCATATTTGGGTTTTATACCATCAATTTCACCAAATAATCAAATTCAAGATGTTACCTTTAGCTTTGGGAAATTCTGATGGCTATTTATCACATTGTTAATTGACTGTTAATGAATAATCCATTTGCCTTTGTGTCAAGAATTCACTTACATTACTTCTATGTCTGAGCAGTGAGGCCCTTCGGGGAGGAGCTTGATGCTCCTCAGATTGTCTGGAGGGATGATCCTCGACTCCACCTGAAGGCACCGACAGTGTGTGTTGAAGTCCCTGCTGATCGGCGGCATTCCTGCCGTCAACAGACATTCAGTCAGAACACAGATTTAAAGCAAACATATCATTAGAGGCTTTTCTTCTTTGGAAGAGATTTTGTAAATTGTGAAAATAAACTTCAAGTCCAGCAGAGCAGAGGCTGTTGCTGATTAGCTCGTGTTTTCTTTTCCACTATCACCTCAGCAGTGATTTACTTTGGCAGAAGTTTTAATTTGGCTTCGTCCTGCAAACGTTTGTCATTATTCGCCTGAAGTCACTAGTTCACCTCTTGGACCCTACAACAAATTCAATTTTACTGCAACCTTTTGTTCAGTTTTACTGAGATCTTGCCTTATCTTGATGAGATCAGGTGCAACATTATTCATGAATAAAATGCTGACATGCCCTTTTCTCCTAACAGGCACTTCTTCATTTTCTCTCCCACTCATCTTCCTGTTTACTACAAGTTAAATACGCAGAGTCAATGTGCGGTAACAGTCATATTCTGTATTCTTACAACAAACTGGAAAGACTCACTGAGATGTTGTAATACACGATGAGTCCAGTCAGTGATCATCATTTAAATTAATTCTATGTGCATAAAAATGTTGCACATTCAACCCTTCTGTGTTATTACACAATCATGTTTTTGTGCATTGGGCCATTTAGTGGATCCACCACTCTTTTTAAATTCTGGTCAAAATCTGAAAGTTTCCAAAGACAATGAATTAATCTTACAAAAAATATATATATAAATTATTATTATTATTATTATTATAAAATTATGCACCACCTTCCAAGCAGCCACTGCTTTCCATTTCATTTGACTAGAATATAAAAATCACCGGGAAGACTTGAAACATTTTTGCAGGTAATCTATGTCCGCATTTATGTTTGCACAAGTTACTGTATAGTCATGTAGCACAATAATAGACATTTCAAATTAGTGACCACTAACAGCTGCAATACCGTGCACCAAAAGCTGAACTTTAATGACAATAAAAGCAGACGCAATCTTCACATGATGGAGCAAAAATTGATTTTCATTTTTTGGTGAAATGAATAGAAACGAATGGCTGCCTGAAATGTGCGAAAGCACTTAAAAAGTCCTGCAATCCAAATTTCAAGAGGTTAATTATTATTATTATATATTGTCACATACTGGAGTTTCGTCTAATGTTGCAAAACAGTGGTGGTTCGCTCACAGGTTAAAAGAATTCCCTATTCTGGATTTTGATAGCATGTTTAATGTACGAGGAAAGTTGAGTCAAGGGCAGCTGGGCTTGGCTGGCACACCTGGTTGTGTAACGACAGTTGTTAGAGTCACCTGAGGCGAAGCGTTAGCGGCAGTTGTTGTTGGAGTCACATGAGGCTATCTGTCTATTACATTCACACTTGGCCTTAGGTGACTTCCAGCAACTGTAATGACAAATGCACTAACGAACCAAATGACATCAATGGCCTTATTAACGACCCCACAGAGGCTGAACACCCGGATCTCCTCACCTGTCAGTCAGAACTGAGGAAGCCTCTTGGATCAGAGTAAACATCTCCAACTATCTACGAACCTGGATGTGTTTAATGTCCCCATGAAAATCAGCTGTTGTTACCAGATTTACATTTCTCCATACATCTCTGAAGCTTCAGTTTCCTGTACCCCTCATTAAACGTTCATTCCAAGCTGCTTGAGTCATGCGCCGCACTAAAACCCTGACCTTAACCACAGGAAGTGTGTGTAGCTGTGTAGCTCTTACCGTTAATGTCAACAGAGAGGGCCAGAAACACAAGCACCACGCAGAGCTTCATCCTGTTAAGGCAGCAGCTGATGTCCTTGAACACAGGCAGATTTTGTACAGCTGTTGAGACTGTTTACATACATGTCCACTCCAGTATTTAAACACACAGTGATCATGTGCTCCTCATCAACTTGGCTGTGGGAGATTTGAGGAAGAAAACCCTTGTCTGTGTGTGTGTGTATGTGTGTGTGTGTATAGGTTTCACTTTGACATTTCCACATGTGCAGCAGAAGATAGTCATGGGATAGTGAGGTTAGGGACAGACCAGAGGCCCGACTGAGGTTAAGGGACGACAGGTTGCGGTCAGCGGCTGCAGAACTGTATCACACAGATGAAGTGTGCCTGTCTGGACAATGGAACAACAGTCTTATTCCTCATCTGCTTGACATAACTCTGCAGAACAATTAAACTCTTAACTACTAAAAAGGAAATTTATAATGATCATCAGATACTGTTTTGTAAACAAGCTCAATTTTCCCCGAGGCTGCAGTACATATGACTCTGTGACACAGTGTTGTTGTTGATGATCTTAAGGTTTTATTCCTAGGGGCTTTTTCAGACCTTGCTCTAATCTTCTGGCACAGTTTTATTTATTTTCTCATTCCCATGTGTGGTGAATATGTGTTTTAGACCGGCTGTTGTATTTATTGATTGATTGTATTAAAGCAGAATTAGTCAATATTTTGCAGGCTGTGCAGACAGTGTTTTAACACCTAGCTCTTAATTTCATTTTCGGTTTTAATTAACAGTAATAAACATAATCTCCACTAAGTGTGTAATGTTGGACTGGGGTAGAGATGAAGATATTTAAACTGTTTTAAAAAGACAACATGAAAGTTAATTTTACACAAAGTATTAACACATAGTGAATAGTGATGAATCATCATCAAATTTAGCTGAAAACTTGTTTTGTGTCAGTATCTGCGGAAACGTCTGAAACAAAAGACAGAAATAAACAAATAAGCAGACAGACAGAAAGAAACCACAACCACCTCGGCAGCGGGTAAAGACTCACATCACCTTATTTTATGGACAGAGTGCTTTCTGGTTTGACTTGAGAAATATTGCTCCCTTATGATTGACAGCATGTGACGTCTGGGCCATGAATGTGGAATAAAAGTGGGTCATCATGCGAAGCCTCAAGCCCACATGACATGTAAGAAATGAAATGATGTATTACAGTATGACTTTACAAAATTGTGACCTTTTGAAAAACAAGGGGATATTTAATGGGATTTTTACTTACCAAAACACAAAAAGACCATAACACTGTATATATATATATATATACTGTCCGTTTTGGGTTGATAAGGATATTAACAAAGTATGTACACATATAAATAATACCTGTGACCAACTGATTGCTGGAATTTCTTTTTCCAGCTGGTTAGTGATGGAGGCTGGAGAGTGAACACAACAAAAGCTAGAAAAGGAAATAGAATAACAGAAAATAAGGTAAACTGCGTCTAGTTTGTTGGTTCAAGGAACAAACATGTTTGGGAATGTGATCGAGGTGTTCTTGTAAAAGAGAGATTGCCTAGCGTACCCACCCTCCAAGAAAGGCATGGAAAAAGACACAATACTGATCCGATTAAATGGTAGTGTGAGAGAAACAAACAGTAAAATATTTTGATGGTTAGGGAGTGGTGATGACAGATAAGAAAGAAAGAAAGAAAGAAAGAAAGAAAGAAAGAAAGAAAGAACGAAGGAATGTCAGTCCAACCACCAGTATGGGATGAATCAACAAATGTGATTCTGTCCAATATTTTAGCAAGATGGTGAACATCATAAACATTGTACCTGCTCAACTTATCACTGTGAGCATGTTAGCATGCTGACATTAGCATTAAGGTAAAAGCAAAGTATAGCCTCCGTCCTTTAGTTTTAACGTTGACTGTGGTGTCTATACATTTTCTTATTATCAAACCATGTGCACCTACAGCTCAGTCTTCGTGTTCATGAGTCAAGGTGGAGCAAAACAACAGCAACAGACAAATACAGATGATTGACTGCAGTGAAACTGTATGTACTAAATATTGAAGAATACAGCCACCTAGAGGAAAGAAAGGAAAGAAAACCACTTCCCCCGGCAGCTTCTGAGCTGAGAACTGGTTATTTATTCATAATAAAATACCAAGATGTCACAATTTTCTTTTTTAAAATATCAGATTTATTGCAGTTTTTCGGCTCTTCTCGGCAAGAGATAGTTTGGCAGATTATGATTTGAGTCTTGGCAAAAAACAAAAACAAACATGACACACATACAGATATGTGCGCACATAAATACACATTTGTAAAAAAGAAATTCTTCAAATTATACAAACAAACACAAATAAATCTTAATTGAAATTGCACATTGATTTTACACAGTCTTAGATCAGCGTAGTAGAGAAACCTTCTGCCCATTAACCATGGATTCAACCTTAAGGCAAAATTTAGATAGAAAAACAACAGTCCCATCAGTGTAAACACATCACAGATGGAGGGAAGGACTTTCCATCCCACCAAAGTATAATCTCAACAGTGTCTGTGTCTGTCCCTAAGGACATTTCACTGGCTTCACAAACTGTTTCTAAATATGCCATAATATATAATATAACACTCAGTTAGGGCTGCTGGAGTATTAAGTATTTATCACATTTACATCTTGCTTTTAGTTATAGCTGCCAGTGTGGAAACCTCATTCTTGTATCCTTCAGTGAACTACAAGCAAAGTAAAACAAGTCAGTTTTGTGCCACCTTTTTAAAAAAAAAACAAGCAGGATGTGCACCAGTCGTACCCTGACTTCAAGGAGGTGTGCTGCTCTCTCTGCCAATGAACTGAAATGATGAACATCCGGTGTATTTATGATACTGGTGCTATTGTGTTTGACGTTGTGGCTTCCACTGTGATGGTTTTTGGGACAGTGGTGTTCATCTTAGCAGCTCGTTGTGCCCTCTGCCTGTGAATACAAACATATCATGGTCAACTTTTAATTTGAAATTTCAATCATCTAAAACATTGGTTTCAACATTTGACCAAATGTCATGTCAGATGCATGTTTTTCTTCTCAACATTTTTTGAAAATGATTAGTTTTAATATGTAAATCTATTCAATTATTCACAAGCTAAAGAATGGATTCTTTGGCATTGTAAATCAATGCAAAACGATGCTTTCTTTCTACTCGGAATGTGACTTCAGATATGAGTTGAAACAAAGAGTCTGCGTCTCCAGATTTGGAACCACTACTCTAACTCTAGTGTGCAACTAAAAATGCATTAAATGTTGGATTGGGTTGCAGCTTAAAATATGCTTAATAGAAACCTCTTCTTTCCTTTGGCATCGGCTGCCTCTACTCGAGCAGCTGGAGGGATGCAGAAATGTTACTTTCTTCCCAAGCACTTCAATTGGCAAGCTCTCCCATATCTAATTACATGAGCGTCAATTCATGCCCAGTGGCATATGAAAGTGAACCATCTAAAAAAAAAAAAAAAAAAATGTCATTTGACTTACATTTCGATTACTTTCAGGATTGTTTGGGTGAATCTTTTTTTGGGGTCGAGACACATCAGATTATTGTCTTTCAGTAAGACACTGTGGGAGAAAGAGAAAGCTTTAATGTAAAACAACTCTCTAAAGAACACTTACAAATTACTGTCACTGGAAAATCAACACAAATCAAGCAATGACAAATCAGAAAAAAGGTCTATTTCTTATTTTCATGGTACTGCAGGTACTTACATCACTTCTGTCCTGTTGCAGTATGGACGAGGTTTATACACCTTGACATCAGTGATGAGATTTGGGTTCACATGCCCTTTTGTTTTTACACACTGGCAGCGCTTAATAGCTGTAAAAAAAAAATAGTATATGTATATATAGAAATGTTAGACCGAGCAGAAGAAGCAGAGTGTCAGAGTTTAGCTCATTTCAAGTCACATAAATGCAGAAAAACAACAAACAGTCCAATAAATTAGCACACTTACACATTGAAGAGCAGATGACCATGCAGGCCAGGAGGACGATGCACTGGATTGCAGTATTCATCCTTGTCTTAAATGGTAGGAATTAGTAGGATCTGCTGAATCGATTTATCTTTCGAGTCTCAAACTGTTCTGCTCCTCAGATATGCAGAATCTTAACTTTACTCTCCTTGTGGTGCCTGAGCATGAAAGACTGGTTGCCTCATGCTTTCTGGACCTCCTTTTTATACAATCACAGTGAGGCGAATACTCTTCCAGAGAAGTCTTGGAACCCCCACCCCCCACCCCCCACTCCGCTGGCTTCCCACACTATTGCTGCAACATTTATAGTCCATTCCCTCTTTCCAGAGAATCCAGGTTGACTAGGTTCAATTTTCACTTCCCTTTAAAGACTTCCTCCATGTGTATGAATGGGTTCCTCATGTTGAGACACATCTGCTGTTGGCACTGTCCCTCCATTATCAGTGTTCACAGTATTGATAGACCCTCATCCAGCATATTTCCAAACACTATCACACAAGTCACATTTGCACTGGCACTGGTTTTTGTCTGAGGTTTCTTTACCTGATAAAGAAAGAGTTTTTCCCTGCTACTATTCCCAAGCGCTTACTAATGGAGGAATACTGGGTCCTTGTTAATAATATTATAAGGAGTACTATATGAAAAGTGTCCTCTAACTTCTGTTTTAGTGATGTATCAATAAAGCTGACTTCATCTGACCCAGCTCGTTTTACCTCTGTCAGCCAAAGCTTTTAAACTACCCTCAGAAATCTTCTTTTGGAAAGGTGTCTTCCTGTTTTCCCTGGAGCACAAAATGTTTCCATGATCATTTTTGTTGAACAGATCAGTTTCCAAACAGTGACTGTGCATCTTAGGCTCCAATGTGAAAATGAATCCAATTTGTGCCTCTCCCCAAACCGTTGTGTTGATGGTAATAAACTATTTATTTACAGCCTGATACCCAGATTCTCGATGGAGATTGCTTTCCCACGTGGACCTTGAGCTTATGCCAGACTCACTGACAATCTCCACTTCTTTTTAATCTATTCAAGCACATTACATCTGGAGACAAAGATTTCCAAGTAAGTGACTCATTGCAGTGGTACGCAGTGGTACGCAGGGGTGTGAAATAGCAGGTCTAAGTATGTTTCTGTCTGTCTGTCTGTGTGTGTTTGTCTGAGTGTGTGTGTTTCGAGGGAAAGGGGCGGGGGGGGGGGGGATCGTGTTGCAACTCAGCACAGATGTCAATCAGGAGACAAAGAGACACACAGTATTTCAACCACTTCAGTTGCAGGGAAAGGTCCGTTGACCATGAATAAATAAATGAATATGACATTCAGGTATTTAGTCGTGTCACAAATACCAGGATTTAGCTCACACCTCATTCCTTTGGTCATGATCATGACTGGAAGAGAAGAGCAGACCACACGGAAGCAACAGCCAAGAAAATGGATCATCAAAGTTTAAAAAATAAAGTTTCTGATCGTGCTACTGTCCCCAGCACAGTGGAGGAGAAGGTGACTGCTTGGTCCCTAAAAGATTTATGCGAAACAGAAATTTGGTTTGCCAGTAAGTTTTCCCAAAAGTTCCTCATGCAGTTAGCCAAAGTAGCTCATCTAAGTCGTCTGCTTTTAATTTAACAGAAAGATCTGAAATGAATTATGAATTACATGAAAGTGAAGTTTATTTGGAAAGATTTAACAGGCTCAGCGTGCCCGTGATATGCCACTGAGATGCATGGTGAGTGCTGAGTTAGCATGACCCACATTCACAATGGCCACAATTATCCAAACGACTGTTTTGATGCTCAGTGTTTAAATCGGGCACAACAGCAGCACCATGGACAGAAGGTTTTAGTTTGCAATTGCAGTCTGTCGCACTTTGATGATGTTAGACAACAAACAAGTGTGCGCTGCCTGGTGCTCGCAGATCACAGTGGATCAAGAAAACAGATGTGATATAGTGACATTTTATTTTATGATGTATATTCTCAGTAAATAAAAATAAACAAACACAAAAAACAACAACAGTTTTGTAACACTGTATTGTCCAATACAAAGTCTTAAGTTAAGCTAAATGCTTTGTTACATCCTGGTAAAACATCAGAAGTGTGAAGACTATCTATGTGATTTCAGCATCGATCAAATTGTGATGCTGCGTGTTTTGGTGAGTGGGAAAGTGAGACAATCCTCGTGACATTTGGTGCAGTCTATGTTCGTGTTGTTGTTGTTTTACCTTTGCATCTCAGCCTCGTCAGGTCAGATCAACTGAGGAGAACAAAACTCTGAACTTTAACTTTAAAGAAAAGAGCCCTCAATTAAACAAATCATTTGAATACAGTGGGGGAACTTTTAAAAGGCCTTGTTTTTTATCTTTTCTGCTCTCATTCCTAAATCCTTTTCCAAATATGGACATTAGACAGTGTGTTTTTTGGGGGAGATATTGCCATATATAAAGGTTTTTTTTGTGGGTTTGAGGCCATTTACTGTAAAATCCTCCCACAGAGATAATAATGATGAATGCCTCATTAATTACAGACGCTGGCAACATTACTGACAATACAAAGGAAAAATGAATGGTTTTCATGACTATACAGTTTTGATTTGATTAACATGGGCTGTTACTTTTTTAACAATGTTCAGCAATGTTATGAAAATCAGCAACTTGTATTTTCATTCATTTTGTTAAAACCATAATATCTAGGGTCTTTACATTCAGTAGATTTTAGTTGGACAAGCTCTTCAGCTCAAGATCTTTCTAATCTCATTTCAAAACACGCAGAGCTACCAGTAATGTTGAGCAGGCTGGTTAATATCACAGTTTTTTATGTGTTGTTGCGTGAATCAGAATAAAGTGCCCCACTGTTTAGTCCAAGTTCCCTCTGGTGAAGTAACCCAAACTACCCTGTGGCACCTTTGATGAGCCCATGTATCTTAAAGTGCCCCTCACTGTCCCTCTGGTGAGTCTATGCCACCTAAGAGCCCATTTGGACAGTTTAATTAACACCTGGTCAATGTAAGTATCCTCTGATTAATCCAAGTGGCCAGGTGACTCTTTGAGCTCAGTTTAACTCAGTTCAACTCAGTGAATAGATAAAACACCAAATGATGCTTTATCTTCCACCTCTGCAAGTTTTCCCGCGTCTCTCCTCTTCTATCCTTCGCACTGGCTCCCGGTGAGAGCTGTGATGCTGGTCAACAGGATGGAGTTCATTTCAGCTCATGGACTGTGCATGCATGCTACTACAGAACGAATAACAAAGGCTCAAAAACTAAAACTAATAATATCTCATAACAAACGTAATAAATGTAAACTGTGGGTAAGAGTTTATTGCAAGACTAAAACAAGTTCTTGCAAGTTGTAAACACACGATAAACAACTGCTGTTTCATTGTGCATCAGTAGAATTTTTAGTCTTAGTGTGACATCTACTGGTTTGGTGCGTTAGTGCAGGATGTCAGTTTTAGACCAGCGATTTTTATGTGAAGGTGTGTAAAATCACGACACATGACATTAAGGAAATATCAGAAAGCATTGGTGTTGAGGCGCCCTGGTGGACTAGAGGTTAGGGGACCAACCATGACCCGCAACGTCCTGCTTTGCATCCAGTCCAGCAACCTTTGTCACATATCATTCCCCATCTCTCTCTCCTCTCATTTCCTGTGGTCTCTCTACAGTTTGCTACCAAATAAAACAAACAACAAATAAAACATTTAATGCCATTCTCAGCACTGATTTGTTATCATTACATCACATTAGATTTATATCATATAAATATCTATAAACTTTTTTCCTAAATTTTCTTTAGACATTCACCAAGCCAAACACAGAGACCTTGAGAAGATTTTCAAGGTGGACATTTACCCTGAAGCATATGAAGTATTACGGAAACAACTCTCTTGCTACTAACCTTAAAAAAAAAAAAAACCTGTTATTGAAACATGAGAAAGTTTCCGTAACCATACTAACTCACTCACCGGGAGGGAGAGACGCTGCTGCCAGAAAAGCCGCTCACTCTTCTGAGCAGCATGGGAATAAATGCTGTGACAACTCGCTGCTGCTGTGTCTTGTTTGCCCCTTGAGCTGCCAGTGTCCCCTGTGACATTACCAGTTATGAATTAGATTTTCATGCAAGTATTTTGTATGTATCAACATTAAGACTTAATCATCAATGTAATCATCATTGTTACACTAGGCTGTTACTGACTGCGATACCTGCACAGGTACAAACAAGGAAATGCACTCAAAGCCAAAGGTTGACTCTTTTAATGTCAATGTGGGTGTGTCCATTTGCAAATCTAATAGAACCACATAAGCATGAGGATTTACTGGAAATGAAACATAATAAAAACACTTCAATGATTAAGCTTAACTCAGCTCACGGTGACAGACAGAGCAGTGCTTTACTTTACTTGGTTTTCCTTTCACTTTTCAGTTCAGAACTGTTGGTAAAATGGATGAATATCAACATCCACTGTTTTTTTGAAGCGAAATCTCTCACAGACAGAGAGAAGCAGAAGCTCAGGAGACACTTCCAGACAAAACAAGGCGAATGTGGAATAATTGAACAAGCTGGAAGCAACATCTATAAAATCTGCTTCAAGATAAAAGAAGGTAAGTTGTCTCTTGGTGTTAAAATTAGCTGCGTAAACAAGACTCAGTCATGTCAACAGCCATGCTAGCGGCTGTGTGAGGCTATAAACAATGCCAGCCTGAGCATGCTCTCAATGACATAGTGATGACAACAGGGTTGATTACTATGTTCACCATATTAGCTTAGCATTAGAGGCTGATGGGACTGCGATAGCCTTAACATGACAATTGAAAATTTAACTTTATGAAGGGACAAGACGAAAAGTTAAAGAAATTACAACTCATCCTAAATGTGACATGGAGTAGTTCTTAACTTTTTTTTTTTAGGAGTGTGAGACTCTTTTGAGGCTGAAAATGTTTCTGTTTCGATATGTTCAATGTGATTAACCACAGTGACATTTGATACTGGATTATTGCTAATTGATTGACAGTAAATGACAGTTTCTTTACTGCATGTTAGGGAAACAGTCCTAGGCTGTGTGGCTTCCCAGTGTCAGTAATCCAATGAGACATAATGAAGAAGGCTTGAAGGGGTTGCACTGTGGAAAAGAAAAGGAACAAAGTAACCAAATATCAGTAAAACATCATGTTGAGATATTTCATAGGATATTGTCCTCAGGGAATCATCAAAGTCATTAGGATTCATCGTCTCGTTACGCTGAATTATCCCACACATGTCGAGATACATCACTCAGTAAGTGAAAACCAAAGCATCACCAATGCCCGTAAGACTCATCCTGTGGCCACCATGAATATCTGTATATTTCATAGAAATCTATTCTCTAATTAATGAGATATTTTACAGAACGGTCATGGTGGTATTACAGGTGAAGCACTACCACCCTTAGAGCCACATGCGTGCGCTTGCATGGTCAATGAAAAAGCTTTACAGTTTTGGTTTAAATGTAGTCCTTTCTTTGTTTGTTTGTTTGTTTGTTCTCTGCAGACAACTTAAGAGTTTTGCAGAAAAAATTTCACACCATCTCTTTTCCTTGTCGGGACTTGTATCTGACCATGAGCCAAACCAGTTTGCTCGACCACCCTTCACCCACTGACCAGCCGTCCACTGGTCAATCACAGGTGAGTTAACGGTGTAATATATGTGCTTGGAATACTGCTGACACTTGCGTAATAAAACCTTAGAGAAAGTGTCAGAAAGTTTTACATCCTGATTAGATTTACTATCTGTGTTCTTCTATTTTTGTTTTTATTACTATTATTACAGAGGGAATGCCGGGTTGGGGAGAAGCAGTTCAAACTGGTAGAAGAAGACTTTACTCATAACCCAGCAACTGAAATCCACAGAGGTCACACATATACCATCA
Source organism: Seriola dumerili (assembly GCF_002260705.1). Taxonomy (NCBI): domain Eukaryota; kingdom Metazoa; phylum Chordata; class Actinopteri; order Carangiformes; family Carangidae; genus Seriola; species Seriola dumerili. The sequence goes on along the minus strand of NW_019174786.1, from coordinate 999,319 downwards.
TTTTAGAGGGACTTGATAAAGGGGTGCAGTCAGGAGCTACAAAACATGATGAACTGATGAAAAGCGTAAAAGAAAAGAGAGTTAAGCTCCCAACAGATTTAATTACCTTCATAAAAACCAGCGGTGCCATCGCCAAGTACAAGGCTCGTTTCCAGCAGAGTCTCAGAAATCCTGTTTCCATAGAGGTGGGATCAGACGTGGTTTTATCCAGTTTGTCCTCTGGTGCCCTGGATGAGGCTTGGGCAGCAGTGCAGAGAGACCTGAGTGTGGACTCTGTGAAGCTGCAGGGCGCTTCAGCTGCACCTCCAGATCTGAACAGAGTGAAGGAAATCCTCATCAAGGCCAAGAACGAGGCAAAGTGTCGAGACTTCAGAGTGAACGTCAGCTTCATCCCAGGACCCGGTGGAACCTCAGAGACCAAAGTACGGTTGGTGGGCTACACTGAAAATGTGAACAAGCTGAAAGAGGTTCTGCATGACTACCAGATGAATCAGACTGAGATACAAGAAGTGCTGAACCTACCGCATCCTGGGATGGTTGACTGTTTTAATAATCTCTTGAGCCTGATTGGGATGAAGGAGACGAAAGTGACATTAAAACCCTCACACTCCCCGCGTCCTTGTGTGCTCGTGTCTGGTCCGCGTTGTCATGTCCAGGAGGTCCAGCGGGCCCTAACATCAACTCTAGCCAGCCTGACGTTAGACACACTCGTTCTAGACGGACCAGGAGCTCAGCGGTACTTCCAGGCAGAGGGTAAAGTCAGCAAGGATCTGGTAGAGAGCTCCTGTCAGGTCCTTATCAGGGAACAACAAAGTGAGAACTCAGCAGATGTGAAAACCAAACCACGAAGCATCAGCAGCCCCAGACCCAGCCCACGTTTCACACCCAGACAGCACAGCCACACTGTTGGGAGCATCGCAGTCAACAAAACAAACCTGAAGATCAAGCTCGGCAGTTTGGAGGATGAGCAGGTTCGACGATTTCTATTCTTTTCTATTCTACTTCAAATGGATTAACAGTGCACCCCATGTTCACATCCTTACATCATTTCCACAGGTGAATGTGTTGGTGATCCCTATGCTGAAAAGGCATCTAGCTTCTACTAAAATTGGTCAGTGCCTGCTGAGTAAAGCTGGTAGTAGAATCATGATAAACTTTGCCCTGATGGCAACAAAGCATACCTTCAGGCCTGGAGATGTTCTGCAGATTGATGGGCCTCCGTCTTTGGGCTGCTCCAAGCTTTTCTTCATGGAGTGCTTGCCTTGGGATGGAGTCAGAGGAAAGAGTTTACAGGTGAAGTAAATATTTGGTTGATTCATAATAGATAAAAAAACATAAAACTCTGGGTTTGAGCTGGGTTTACCTTGTTAGCTAAAAGCTAATGTAGCTGGGAGCATGTGATTGGCTAAATTGCCATAATGAACTTCAATAACAAGAGTTATTTTACAATTTAATGGTTCATTTACATATTTAACTCCATATATTCATGATTATTTCATAATTTATTATCTTTCTTTAATAAAAATGTCCAACTTTTGTTTCCCAGGCTCTTAGCAATGGACTGAAGAAGTGTTTGGACCTCTGCGTACAGCAGGGCTTGAGTTCAGTGGCCTTTCCAGTTATCGGACCTGGAATCGTGTTAAAATACCCGCTGAGAGAAGCAATTCAAGTGCTGACTGAGAACATTCGCCAGTTTGGATTATCCACATCCTCTGGTTCTCTCTCCACCATCCACGTCGTCATTAAACCTGGCTATCCTGACTCTGAGCAGGTGAAATAAAACTCATCTTCTTTTAATAGTTTAATAACAAGTAATATGTGTTTGTAGGGTGCATTTGATTTACTTTATAAGAGGATGATGTTTACTGGAGGCATTTGTATTTACAGTGCTACCATGATGTCCACAGACACCTCAGCTTGAGCATGAATCAAGGAAGCCAAGGTAAACTAGACGGATACTCAGACTCCATTAATAATTGTTAATAACACACAGCACATATTTACTGTTACATTCAAAGTGCAGTCTGTAAAAAGTACAGAAGTATTATCACTATGCAAAATATACAGTGCTACATCCTCATAAAGTATAAAGTGCATAAAATGGAAATAAGAATAAGAGTAAGAATAAGAATTGTAGTAGTGAAGTAAATGTACTTAGTTCCTTTCCACCGCTGTAGTATCTGTGTTTTCTTCCTCTCAGTGATCTTCAGCTCCCTCGCCAGCGACCTTGATGACGTCACCATGACAGTGGGAGGTGGGGTTAAACTACAGCTGGTGTTTGGTGACATCAGCAGTGAGAATACAGATGCTGTGGTGAACACGACCAACTTTGTTCATTTTCAAAGAGGTAGGTGTGGCGGCACACTAAGGCAGGAGGGTTTTTGTGTAGCGTGGTTGCAAGGTGTCCCACTGAGCAAGAGGACTGCAACTGTGCTGTAAATCAGTTTTGCAATTATATGTATCTATTGTCATTATTCCACAGATGGTGTGTGCAAAGACATCTTAACTAAGGCTGGACCCCAGCTGGAGGCATTACTGAAAAGCAGTAAGAAAAGGAGACGCACACACACAACTCAACTCAATAAACAACTCGACAGCTTCTTACACCTGCTGTCTTTCCTGTCTTGTGTCTAGCTAAAGTCAACAGAGGAGAGGTGTTTGAAACCCAGCCTGGATCATTCCCTTGTAAAGCCATTTTACACGTGTACGGACAAAACGATGCAGGCATCGTCAAACAACTGGTGTGTCGCATCATTCAACACTGTGAAACATCTGGATACAAGTCTGTGGCGATTCCTGCCATATGTGCAGGTAAATATTGCATAAGACGATCTAGGAAGACGGAGTCAGGGTGGGGGTAATGTCTCAGTGCGGTATCACAGCCTTATCTTTCCTCCAGGATGAGGCTAGGAGGAGGTACAGAAAGTAGAAAGGGGTTCTCGAGAGCAAGGATGTGTCAAAACAGGAAAGATAGAGATAGACACACCTGTACAGGTTGGGGCAGGAGAATGGATGAGAACGACGTGTGGTCTTTGTTTTTACACCCTAGTTGTAAAAACGTAATTCTTGCTTTACGCAGGGGGCGGAGGGCTGGACCCTGGTGTCGTGGCACGTGCCATCCTTCGAGGGGTGAAGACCGCCACATCATCTGCTTCCCTCTACTCTCTCACCAACATTCGTCTTGTACTGATTAAGATCAGGGTTTTCTTGGCATTTAAACACCAAGCAACGCAGACGTTTCCCTCTGCTGTAATCAACACAGGTGAGAAGAAGTCGACCTTTGTTCAGTCCTTACATCAAGGTCCTCGTGTTTTATGGTGGTTTCAAAAGTCTCTATTGGAATCAACTTGTTGTAGTTTCACTTATTGTCATATTTTCATTCATTTTGCAGTGTCAGCACTTCAGTTGCCCGATATACCACAGCAACAGTCCCCAGTGTCTATTAATGCAGACCAAAGCATCCTCCCTACCAGCTCCACGGAGCAGTCCGTCTTCATGTTTCTGGGTCTTTGCAAAACAAATGTTGAAGATGCCATGACAAGGCTGAAGGATCTGTATCAGGCTCAGTGCGCCACACTAACTTTAACAAGGGAGGACCTTCAAGGCCTCACCCAGCATGACATGAACAATTTCAACCAGCTGGTACAGAACCTGGGTCTGTACATGCATCAGGACCAGGGCAGCTTAACGCTGAGCGGGTTAAAAGAAAGGGTCGACCAGGTGATGCAGATCATTCACACCATCGGTCGGCTTAGGAGAGGAGCGAGAGCCAGGGAAGAGGAAGATTTGCACAGCCGTGTGGCTTGGTGCATCCTGGGGCAAAGCGGAAAGTGGGAGAGGCTTCCCAAAACAGCCACTCACAACCTGGAAAACCGTGAAGTACTGAGAGGGATAGTGGACGCACAGAGCATCCTGTGGAGAGTGGATCTACAGAGGATGGAGGCCACAAGACACGTGACCGGACAGACGGCGAAGCTGAAGCGACTAGAGAATCTGCCAGGTGAAAAGATGGTTAATTTGTCTTTGGAAACAACATCTACACATAAGACATAAATCCTCTGAGCATCTGAATTGTTTTGAGACTAACTTGTCTTACTTTTCAGACCTCACTCTCCCTCTGTACTGGGACAACATGGCGGAGATAGAAAATCTGAAGGTGGTTGCACTGAATCCTTTCTCTGCAGAGTACCGGACAGTGGAAGAGTCCTTCAAACAAACTGTCTCCATGACTATCCTGAAGGTGGGTGGCTTTAACCGTTTAATCCTCTGTAGATTTCAAAGCCACCTTACAGAATTGTATATGAATAAACTGTATTAATCTATAAGATTTGTGTTCTCCAGGTAGGTTTCTGGCAGCTGAACCTTTTTGGTTTTTCTTATTAGATCGAGCGTTTGCAGAACATCCATCTGCTTCGTGCCTACGAAGCGCAGAAGAAGCACATTTCTGATAAGAATGGACAGAAAAGGGCCGGTGAAAAGATTCTGTATCACGGGACGACAGAGGACAAAACCGAATCCATCATAAAAACTGGGTTCAACAGGAGCTTCGCTGGGCAAAATGGTAATGAATGTTTTTTTTGTCCAATCCACAACAAAGGAACATGCTTTTCATGGTCATCCTATTTTACAGTTTTTTTTTTTATTATTATTATTACAGCAAATTGCTGTTGTTAGCTCCTTACATTGTAAATGTTTTACTTCATGTGCAGCAGAGGAATTTCCCTGAAAAAAAGGCATGTGTTTACAGGACTTTTTGAGTAATCACTGTTGCTCTTTGTCACCATATCTGCTGGTGATGAGGTGATGAAAAGCAGCCAAACTGATATTTATTTACAACAGAAAATTGCATTCGTTTCAAAGGATGTGCTAAATTTCCAATCTATATTTCCAAAACTTTCAATGCTCGGTTTTCTCCCTGCTCGCAGCAGTTAAATCCCTCTTCTCTTTTATTCCCAGCGACTTCATTTGGCCGTGGAACCTACTTTGCCGTGGATGCCAGCTACTCAGCCCACCCCACCTACTCCAAGCCGGCTGCTGACGGCTCTCAGTTAATGTTCGTGGCTCGAGTCCTGACTGGCGTCTACACTCGGGGCTCCAGGGGCCTCAAGGTGCCTCCGCCTCTCAACAACCAGCAGCCACACGACCGCTACGACAGCGTGGTGGACGAAATAGACAACCCCAGCATGTATGTCGTGTTCCACGATAACCAAGCGTACCCGGACTACCTCATCACCTTCAAGTGACTGTGAGGGAAGGACTGATAGGCTACAGCCATATCAATGTTTGACTTTTTACACACTCACCCACGTTTTTATCAGTTACTTTAATTACTTTCATTTTCAGATTCGACACTTTGATTTTTATTCTTATCGGTTTTTTGTTGTTATTTTAGTTGGTATATTTGTTCTTTTTTGTGTCTTTGTTCAGTCAGTTATATTCAGTTTTTGTTAAGTTAATATTATCTTAATATTTTCTGTGGGCCCAGAACTTCATTGCATATTTTGTAAATTGTTATTTTTTTCATTTTGGGTCAATAAAACCCCTTTTTTTTAATATCCATTGCATCTGTCTGTTCTATGATAAATTATTCAGCAAACTGAGCAATGTGGAGGGCATTTATCAGTGACCAGTACATGTTCTGTTTGTGTTTTGAGTTCTGCAAACAATGGCTCAGGCCTGCAGCTAAACCCAAGACGAGAGGAAAACTTTTAATCTAATGAAAGTAACACTGGGAAAGACAACAATTCATCCTGCTCAGTAGTGACTAAAGCTTGTTATTAAGTCCTTGAAGGCAGCCAGGAATGGCTACACCCTTGTTGGGTGCATGAAAGGAGCCACGAGATAATTAGTTTCACATCACATTATTAAATAGCACACACAGTGTACACAGTAAAAAAACAAGAGATGCAGGGAAACGGTAAGACTATACATTTTCCTGGGTTGTTGTTGCCACTGCATGAGGTTTTTAGTGTCAGTATGACATCTAGTGCGTTGCTTGATAGAGCTGCAGGACGGCAGGTTTGCACGGCAACTTCATGTGTGACGGTGTTTCTTTGGTTTCTCTTTGTTTTTAATCTATTGTCTGTGTTGTGAAATCACAACAAAGGAAATGGAATAAATTTCCAAAACTTAATAATTATTACTGGTAGAATAATTATCCTCATACCTGAAGTAACACCATTGTCAGTGTTATTATCATCATAACCTCACAGTATCACTGGTCACAGTATCTGCACAAGAGCAACAGGTTAATACCTGGAGATGGAAGTATTTGGGTCAGAGGGTGGATCCATTTCCAGAAAGGAAGCGTAACTTACAGTAAGTGAAAGTGAAAGAAAAAGCATCTCAGACTGTTAATGAAGGAGGGAGGGAGACAGAGGAGTGCGACACTGAAAGTCATTAGTCAGTTTAAGAGTTGTCGGCAATATGGATGAACATCAACACCCACTGTTCTTTGAGGCGAAAGAGCTGACGGACAGAGAGAAGGAGAAGATCAGGAGACACTTCCAGAAAAGACGAGATTCAGGGGGAGGTGAATGTGGACTGATAGAAAAAGCTGGAGGCAACATCTATAAAATCTGCTTCAAAGAAAAAGACGGTAAGGAATCACTATGTTAAAATCAGTCCTACGTAGAATATACTTTACGTAGGCTCTTGTTGTGACTTTGTACTCGGCTGTTTATTACAGACCAGGAAAGGGTTTTGCAGAGGAAGTTTCACACCATCTCACTTCCTAGTGGAGAGCTGCGTCTGACTGTGAGCCGAACCAGTTCACCAGATCAGCCATTGACGCAGGTGAGATAATATCACGCTGTAGAAATGTTGGTTGGTCCTGTCTCCACGACGGAAACATTTGGGCCGAATGATCTGGTCAAACCAGTTTGAGGGGATGTTCTGATTTGCGATGTTGTGATACTTGCATTGCTGACTGCTGTGACATCACAAAAGATTATAATTTTGTTTTTATCTTTTAATAAGTTGAAGATCTAATTCTAATTCTGATTAGATTCACATTGATATAAAGTTGTGAGTTTGTTTGACGTTTGTTTTTTTTTTTCTTTAGACATTTACAAAAACAAACACAAAAGCCCTCGAGAAAATTTTCAAGATGGATGTTTACCTCCTTTATTACCTGAGAGACAACTCTAAAGTGAATAAATTATTGCAGAAACAACTCTCCTGTATTGGCTGCACACTGGAATTAAACTTTGATGAAGAGGAAGCGTTGGTTAGGGGGGATATTGAGAAGGGGCCAGGAGGAGCTTTTGGCGCAGCAGAGAAATGGGAGATACAGGTGGATCGGGTCTTCATCGGTCTCACTGAGAGCTACCTCTCCTATCATGTGTTTGAACCTCAGCAAATCAAAATGCTACTGCAGGACCGCTCGTTTGAGACTGATGATATCAAAGTGTACTCAGAGATTTGTCACTCTGTGGTTGTGGGAGAAGCTGCGGCTGTGAGGGAGAGGATTGCAATGCTGGAAAAGAGCATCCCATCCCGGAAGGAACTGCCAATCGCGGTGAAGCAGTTCACACTGGTGGAAGAAGAGTTCAATCAAGAAATGCGTGCACATTACCCAGAAGTTAAGATCCTCAAAAGCAGTAACATGATCATCATGGAGGGACCTGATAAAGGGGTGCAGTCAGGAGCTACAAAACTTGATGAACTGATGAAAAGCGTAAAAGAAAAGAGAGTTGAGCTCGCAACAGATTTAATTACCTTCATAAAAACCAGCGGTGCCATCGCCAAGTACGAGGCTCGCTTCCAGCAGAGTCTCAGAAATCCTGTTTCCATAGAGGTGGGATCAGACGTGGTTTTATCCAGTTTGTCCTCTGGTGCCCTGGATGAGGCTTGGGCAGCAGTGCAGAGAGACCTGAGTGTGGACTCTGTGAAGCTGCAGGGCGCTTCAGCTGCACCTCCAGATCTGAACAGAGTGAAGGAAATCCTCATCAAGGCCAAGAAAGAGGCAAACTGTCGAGACTTCAGAGTGGACGTCAGCTTCATCCCAGGACCCGGTGGAACCTCAGAGACCAAAGTACGGTTGGTGGGCTACACTGAAAATGTGAACAAGCTGAAAGAGGTTCTGCATGACTACCAGATGAATCAGGCTGAGATACAAGAAGTGCTGAACCTACCGCATCCTGGGATGGTTGACTGTTTTAATAATCTCTTGAGCCTGATTGGGATGAAGGAGACGAAAGTGACATTAAAACCCTCACACTCCCCGCGTCCTTGTGTGCTCGTGTCTGGTCCCCGTTGTCATGTCCAGGAGGTCCAGCGGGCCCTAACATCAACTCTAGCCAGCCTGACGTTAGACACACTCGTTCTAGACGGACCAGGAGCTCAGCGGTACTTCCAGGCAGAGGGTAAAGTCAGCAAGGATCTGGTAGAGAGCTCCTGTCAGGTCCTTATCAGGGAACAACAAAGTGTGTACTCACCAGATGTGAAAACCAAACCACGAAGCATCAGCAGCCCCAGACCCAGCCCACGTTTCACACCCAGACAGCACAGCCACACTGTTGGGAGCATCGCAGTCAACAAAACAAACCTGAAGATCAAGCTCGGCAGTTTGGAGGATGAGCAGGTTCGACGATTTCTTTTCTTTTCTACTTTAAATCAAATCTTAAATAAAGCAACAATGCAACATGCACAATCATATCATTTCACATTATTTCCACAGGTGACCGTGTTGGTCGTTCCCATGCTCAACAAACAGCTGACTTCTACTAATATCGGTAACAGTCTGTTGAATAAAGCAGGAAAAATAATCCAGTCCAATTTTAACTTGGTGGCAGCGAATTGTACCATCAGCCCTGGAGATGTTCTGCAGGTCACTGGGCCTCCAACTCTCGGCTGCTCCAAGCTCTTCTTCATTGAGTGCTTGCCTTGGGATGGAGCCAGAGGGCAGAGTGCGCAGGTAAAGTAAAATACCTGGTGGATTTACAATCCAAGGCCCTGTGTCTTCTCAGGGGCCTTCAGTCAAAATTTTCTTAATCAGAAAAACAGTGTGCGGATCTGTTTTATACTAGATTACTTAGGTTACACATTAACTGACCTTTGAAAACATCATGACTAAATGCCTACCTTTTGTTTTTCCAGGCTCTCAGCAATGGGCTGAAGAAGTGTTTGGACCTCTGTGAACAGCAGGGCTTGAGTTCAGTCGCGTTCCCGGTGATCGGACCTGGAATCGTGTTAAAATACCCGCTGAGGGAAGCCACTGAACTCCTGACTGAGAGCATTCACCAGTTTGGATTATCTGCATCCCCTGGTTCTCTGACCACAATCCATGTCGTCATCAAACCTGGCTATCCTGACTCCGAGGAGGTGACTATCAACACTTGGACAACTGTGGTATCTGGTTTATAAGTCGCTTGCATGGGTGATTTACTGATATGAAAGCATTTAATATCTGCATTTTTATTTACAGTGCTTCCATGATGTCTACAGACAACTCAGCTGGAATTTGAACCACGGAGGCCAAGGTAAACTAAACAGTTATTTAGACTACTTTGATTAACTGTTACAAATACAGCAAAGAATTTGTTAGTAAAACATGTACTTCTTTTTGTCTTCTTAAATTTCCATTAGCGTTCTCCAGTATTAACTAAAATATCAAACAAATCTTTCTTCCTCTCAGCGATCTTCAGCTCCCTCACCTCTGACCTTGATGACATCACAATGACAGTGGGAGGTGGGGTTAAACTACAGCTGGTGTTTGGTGACATCACTAATGAGACTACAGATGCCATTGTGAATACGACCGACTTCGTCAATTTTCAGAACGGTGGGTGAGAGCTGCTGCGGCTGAGGGTGCGGTTGACAGGTCCAGACAGAAACATATCGATGACTGTCAGATGGATCTCCAAGAAATTTCGTACAAATATTTGTGAGGCCCTGAGGATGAATCTTTCATCCCTGACATCTCCTGACAGGTCAAAGTTTGCACTTAAAGCAAAATATCTGGCACATCTGCTGCAGTGATTACCAAGACATTTGGTACATGTAATCTTATTCCCAGTAGGATGAATTATAATAAATTTCACACCTTAACTTTTCATATAGTGACATCATTAGGTCATCATTTTAATTTGTCCAATACTTGATTTATGTGGTTTATACCATATACCTGCAAAACTAATGACACTGTCATTGGCTTCAGCTTTGCTTTGTGTTTAGTGCTAATTAGCTGATGTTAGCATGCTAAAACTAAGATGGTGAACATGTTAAACATGATATCTACTTCATATCAACATCTTAGCATTTGTCATAGTGAGCATGTTAGCATGCTGACAGCAGAATTTAGCTCAAAGTACAGCTGTGCCTGAGTACAGCCTCACAGAGATGCTATCATGGCTGTAGATGCTTAACCTACTCTTGTTTGTTTGTTTGTCTTTATTCTACAGATGGCGTGTGCAAAGACATCTTGACTGTAGCTGGATCAGCGGTGGAGGCTCAACTGAGAGCAGGTGAGAAAAGATCAGGTAGAAATTTTCAACGACAACAACAACACACATTTAACAGCTTTGTACTCATTTTGCTTCTGTTTTGTTGGGTGTAGCAAAAGTGAAAAGTGGCGAGGTGTTCAAAACTCAGTCTGGATCATTCCCTTGTAAATCCATTTTGCACGTGTGCGGACAAAGAGATGCAGGCGTCACTGAGCAGGTGGTGTGTCGCATCATCCAACTTTGTGAATCCTCTGGATACAAATCTGTGGCCATTCCTGCGATCAGTGCTGGTAAGTTTTGCGTTAGACAATTAGTATTGTCTCATTGTTTTTCAATTCAGTGTCAGTTTTAATTCTGCCAGCAAAAAATAAAATCAACCTCTTCGTGCAGGAGCTGGTGGGCTGGACCCTGGTGTCGTGGCAGATGCCATCCTCAAAGGAGTCAAAACTGCCACATCGACCACTCCCTTCCACTGTCTCACTGACATCCGCCTCATCCTGTTTAAGATCAATGTCTTCTTGGAGTTCAAAGAGGAAGCACTGCAGAAGTACCCCACTACTTTATTCAACAGAGGTGACAGGAAGTTTCACAAACATCCCTCTTCTTTTGTGGTTGTTTAGAAAATCTGAATTCTCTTCTTTTGTTAAGTATTTTCGCTGATCGTTTTGATTTGACCCGTCTTGCAGTGCCAGTACCTCAGCTGCCTCATGTACAACAACAACAGCCACTGAGGTCTGTGAACGCAGACCTCAGCATCCTCCACACCAGCTTCACGAATCACAAGTCTGCCTTCCTGTTCCTGGGTCTTTGCAAACAGGATGTCAACAGTGCCATGACAAAGGTGAAGGATCTGTATCAGGCTCAGTGCTCCACACAAACCTTCGCAAAGGAGCAGCTGGAAGGCCTCACCGAGGATGACATTAAGGATCTGAAACAGCTGGTGGAGACCAAGGGACTGTACATGCAGACGGACCAGTCTGGCCAGGGCAGCTTAATTGTGAGCGGGCTAAAAGATGGGGTCAACGAGGTGACACAGATGATCAATGTGTCACTGCACGGCAGCCTCAGGAGAGAGATGAGATCCAGAGAAGAGGAGGATCTGTACACCCGTGTGTCTTGGTGCATCCTGGGACGTAATGGCACCTGGGAACGACTCCCCAAAACAGCCAATCACAACTTGGAAACGAATGATTTAGCATCAGGGATTGTGGACGCACAGAGAACTCTGTGGACTGTGGATCTGCAGAGGATGGAAGCCACAAGACGAGGAACTAGACAGGTGGCGAAGTTAAAACGACTTGAGAATCCGTCAGGTGAGAGGATTGCTTTTACATGAAAATGATTTCGTATTAAATCATAACAAAAACAAACATTTTGTGTTGAAGATATTTTTCAGTGAATCACATACGTCATTATAAGAGATGACAGTAACCATAAATACAAGAAAACAGTTAACTTTTAAACACTAAAAGTCACTCAAACAATTTATTTTAAATGAAAAATCTCACCCCAAATTTCAATCGCAAACTGAATTTGTTCAATTTTCATGCAAATGTTCAAATTGTAATTTTTTTCTAAACACTTTTTCTGGGCCTTCAGAGGCATCCATGTTGGTTTCTACTTGAGTTTCAAAGTAAAAAACATACTTTGCTTAATCTCAAATGTGAAGAAACAAGCTGCCGGTAAAATATTTATTGCAATTTATTTTTGCAAATGCAACATCCGTCATTTTCTATTAATTTTCTCCTCTAACATTTTCAGACTTCACCCTCCCTCTGTACTGGGACAACATGGCTGCTGGGGAGAATAATGAGGTGGTTGCACTTCAGTCTTCCTCTGCAGAGTACCAGACAGTGAAGGAGACGTTCAAACGAACTGTCCCCAAGGCCGTAATAAAGGTAGGTGTTTGACAGTTTTGATTGTCTGTAGACACAAACGGCACTAGGTCTCTTTCCATTTCTTTTTACACAAATATATTTTTACTTCAGGACTGCAGTGTATGCAGTACCTTAGATCTGTAATAGCTTAATAACTTTCATGTAGATTAGTTGTTGGTTTTTTTTATCTAAAGTGTATTAGAACTGCAGTAAATCTGACCTTGACATGTAACAAATGCTTTTTATTTCATATGATATTTAAATCTTTCCAAGGTAATTTTTTCAGCTCATTATTTTCTCGATTTTGTCTTCTTTTCTTTTTTCTTATCAGATCGAGCGTTTGCAGAATGTCCATCTGCGTCGGGGCTACGAAGTGAAGAAGAAGCAGATTTCTGATAAGAACGCACATAAGGGCGCAGGTGAAAAGCTTCTGTACCACGGGACGACCCAGGACAACTGTGACTCCATCATGAAGACTGGATTCAACAGGAGCTTTGCTGGACAAAATGGTAATGATCTGCTGTGAAAATAATGCAACAGTGACATCTGCAGACTGTGGCTGCTTACTGTTGTTTTGGAGTGATCTATTTTGGGTGTTTGTTTTCATCTGGATTGACAACCTCAGTGTTTCTAAGGTCGTGGCTAAAGAGCCCTGATTGAAAGCAACTGTACTGGCATTTATTTCTGTGAAAACTGTTAGATCACTACTTTGAAAAACATGCTTCTTGCTGCATTTCTCCCTTTACCACTTTTTCTCCTCCACTTTCATTTCCCTTTATCCGGACTGTCTTTATCAGAAAAATGATGAGCAACAAGCACTGCTATTTAGTTTAAACGTTTAAATGATGCATGTTTTCATTTTCCTGAACAGTATTCTCTTAAGGTGTTTGAAAGTACAACGTGTCAATGTTAATAATCCCATAATTTCTTATTTATAACAGTGACCATTTCCCTAATCATGTTGGTACTGGGGTTCTTCTTGTTTATTGCCTCGTCTCTCTCATTCCCAGCAACTGCGTATGGACATGGAACCTACTTTGCCGTAAATGCCAGCTACTCAGCCCACCCCACCTACTCCAAGCCGGCTGCTGACGGTTCTCAGTTAATGTTCGTGGCTCGAGTCCTGACTGGCGTCTACACCGCGGGCTACGCAGGCATGAAGGTGCCGCCGCCTCTCAACGACCAGCAGCCACACGACCGCTACGACAGCGTGGTGGATAAAATAGACAACCCCAGCATGTATGTCGTGTTTCACGATAGCCAAGCGTACCCGGAATACCTCATCACCTTCAAGTGACTGTGAGGGAAAGTTTATGTGCAAGCTCATAGGTGTAGAGGAATTCTTAAGAATAAAGTAAAAGAGATGTTGACGTATGTAGCGTTATAGTTATAAGTAAGACTGAATTAAATTAAATTAAATATGTAAGGCCTAAAATAAAGGATAAATTAAAGAAAAAACATATATAGGAAGATAGATGTAAACATTTGGTAAATTCAGGGGATAAATAAAGTATCTATCTATTTATAAGTGTAATTACTCTCCAAAAGGGGGAGACAAAGGTTCCTCACTTCAGGTTCAGTAATGTTAAATCATTGATGGTGCTATTGTAAAGTTTAACACGTTGCTTCTAATAAAATAAAAATGTCAAAATGAAGTCTCATCACTGACTCACATACATGCACAGTTACAGGGAACACGTCACATAAGTCTGCTGTTGTTAATCTTTTATTTGGTTGATATTTGTGTTCGTTCTTGTACAGAGAAGAAGAAGAGAAGAGACTGATTTTATAGCTTCATATGAAGAGGAAGACTTTACTCGAGTAGACATGTTGATATCTGAATTTAATCGATGTGAAAAGTGGGGGTAAATTTTGAAAAGTGTTCAATTGTTAAAGTTAAAGCTGCAAAAATCACTATTTGGTACATTAATTGAAAGATCAAATGGATCGCTCATAATCACAGAGAATTATCACCCAACTCTGAAGCTCATCTGAGCTTTTTAGCATCTTTTAGCTCATTGTTTTGATTTTATGGCACATTTACTGTTTAGTTCTATGTCACTGGCCTTATCAACCATGTTTCTAGCAGTGTCAGAAAGCCTTTATTTGAAAACCCGGCTCTGATAAAGCTGCCTGCCCAGTGCCTTAATGGCAGACGGAGAGAGAAAACATAATCAATCATCCATCAGCTGAAGAGCCAGATATTTTTATTTTTAAACTTAGTGGAAAAGATAAGGTAAGTCAATATTGGGCTAAAATTCATCAAGAAAACAAAAGAAATCCAGTGGTAATGTTGCTCTGTGTCTGCTGGACTTTTTTCAGAGTAATACTGCCCCCTAGTGGCTGGAAATCCATTACTGCAGCTTGAAAATAGAGATACTTGTGTATTTGTATACTTTGGAGCTAAAAATACTTACGATTTTTGGAACAAAAAACAATGTGAGATAACACTGTTTGTGAAACTGTTCTTTCTTGATTGTAAAAAAATCTCATAGCTTTCTTGTGTGTAATAGGTTACGAAAATCTTTTTTTGTTTTTTGGAAAGATCTTAAGGCACATGCAATTGTTATGACTACTACCTCTGCAGAGTATGTTAAAACTATAACCGTTGTTATAAGTGCTGAAGCTATACCTGTTGTAAACCTACAGCTACATAACTATGTTATAGGCCTATATTTGTGCTGAAGTGTAACTGAGTTAAATGAAGTAGAGCATCCGCGATCCCGTGGTGATCCTCAGGGCTTGATGGTGACGGTTGCCTGGCCGTACACCTGCCTGAGATCAGGACAGTCCAGAGTAGCGATCATCCTGGTGGTACCGACCCTCTGCGGGGTGAAAAACTCGGTCCAGGTCAGAGAGGAGCCTCCTGGGATCATCCTGAAAACAGAAGGGTTAGAGTTAGATACCGACAGGACAGGGTTGGTCAAGAAGCAGTAACATTATGCAATTAAGGCACAAAACACAGGTGTAAATAATGCTTTAGTAATACATGACTCATTACTTCACAGTTATTTCATATATTAATTTATATGCCAACAAATTAGCTAGAATTAGTTACATAGAAAATAGGATTTCTTGCCCATTTAACAAAACATTTCTTATGATTATAATAATAATAATATAAAGATGGAATTCACTCATTAAATCAACATGAATGATACATTAGTTATGTATAAGTGAAGCATGTATTTTGTACCATTATTACGCCCTTTTCTTCTTTGGGGCATATTCAGGAAAGAAAATTGACATGATGTGGTTATGAATAAAAAGAATCTGACCCTTACATAAAGAAATACAGTTTTTTTTTTTTAATGTAATTTAAATATCAAAACGGGAGTTCAATTCAGGTAATGGATTTCTTTTATAATGCAAATTTGGCAAAATATCTACAGGCCATCATGAGACTTTTGTGCTACACAACCTACACACAGATGTGAACAGATGAATGAACGCTGCAACATTATGAAAAGTGGTGCTTTTAAATGAAAACGAGTGATTTTCACTTCAGCTGAAGGTTTGTGTCAGCTATGACAAGGGCACCATCTTGAGTTTGACACACACACACGCACACACACACAAACCTATTTCTTTTGTGCTGAGCTCACCTGTAGTATTTGGACTTGGGCGCCATGATCCCAGGTCCTTCCATGCGAATGTAGACGCTCTCCAGGCTGAAGGTGAAGGGGTTTGTGAACTGCACACTCGCCATCATCTCTTCGTTCACTCTGCCTCCACCGGACACCTGAAGTTCACACGGGACGTTCGTTATACGAACAACTTCACAAATTCAACCCACGAGATATTGCGTTCATAAACTGAAGTGAAGTCCTTGGATCGCCGGCTCTGTGCGATTGGACTGTAGATAACAGACACTTTTGAACAAAGCTGTCGTATGTCGTGTAGGGTGTGTACAAACAGACGAAATGGATCGATTTGTGTTGAAAGTTTTACAATGACAGCGAGCATTATTTCAGACCTCAACAAGGATTTTGGGGTTGCGTAGGGCGACGATTTTCATGGTGGAGATGATCTGGCCGGTCTCCTGGACCTTCCCGGTGATAATGAAGTTGAGGTTGGCCTGTTCCACCAGATGCCTCATGTAGCTTGATGACTTGACTGCCACCAACTCCTTCACAGCTGCAGAGTGAAAAAATACAATCCTGCAATTTCTTCTTTCTTTTAATTGCGTGTGTTTTTGTTTTTTCTTTTAGATCCACAATATTTATGATCCAGAGCAGAGCTTTATTCGATCAAGACAAAAGTAAATAAATAAACACTCACTTTGGTTGGGGTCGATCTCCACGGTGGGATCCCTGAACAGGAACTCAGACCTGGTGACTCCGGTGTAATACACCATGTTCCCGCTGATGTAGGTGTCCACGGTGCGCTGCTGGTTGCTTCGGTTGATGAACTCCACGCTCAGCTCAAAGTCGTCTCCCACGCTGACCTCCAGGGTGGGCACGACCAGGTCCACGTCAGCCAGGGGAGGGTTGGACTTCTCTCGATTGCAGCCATACTCATCTGCTTTTTCCAGGACGGTCCGCTCCTCTGTACTGCCTGGATTGGATGATTGAAATAAACGAGTGTGTTTGCACATTTCTATATTTCAAAAGGAAAAATATCGATGTTTGTTTTAGGTTTTTTCAAAAAGTTTTCCTTCCTGATCACCTGTATCTGTTATATTTGCAGATATCAGGACTTTCGTTTTACTTTCTTTCATCCCTCAGTAACAAAATACTTTATATATACTGTTGCCCATAAAGCTGGAATCCTCTGTTTATTCCTATTTAAATGCATCAGTAATCACTTTTGACCAGGTGCAATGATTACATTATGTTTCCCAATTGCCCAGGTGAAATGAAATAAATCAGATTGTCACAATCATTTCATGGAAAAAGGGAAAAAATATTTTATTCCAACTTTATGAGCAACAGTGTATACATAAGTACCAGGCTGAAAGGTCTTAATCCTTATACAGTGTATCTGTTAAATGTTGTTTTCCTGTTTTCCGTGTGCCATTGCGATCAGGGTAAATATATTCATGCGTTTGTGTAAATCATAATCTGAGGCTGCAGTAGAGAAAACTGCCATTTGCGTCGGACGGCGTCACCAACCTTCAGAGAACTTGTACTGATCGGTGATGTCACGGCGGGTCAGGTCTCCCGGAGTTTTGGTCAGAACCATGCGGCCTACATGAGTCCGGTTCACTTTGACTGGCTCCATGGTCCCGTCTTTTCTCCGGGAATAAAACACCACGTCGCTGTTGACCTGTCGGGAGAGGGAGAGAGAGAGAGAGAGAGAGAGAGAGAGAGAGAGAGAGAGAGATTGAGCCTCCACAAAAACTCAAAGAAAAACTACAGGTACACAGGTACAGTGTAGACTTAGACTCTGCAGACAATAACAACAGAAACTTTTTTTTACTGACATTTACACTGAAATAATAATAAAGATTCACCTCAGCAAACACAAAGGTGGCATCAAAGGGGAAGCATATCTGCCCATGTTTGATGGCCTGGACTGATGCAGGGCCACATCTGTACATGCCTGATGGATAATGGAGGAAGAGATTAAATATTGACGTGCCAGTACACTGTATTTTCTTTTTATCCTGACTGAAAACACAGAAAACAATGCTCCATTCTTTGCATTGCATATAGTGAAAATGATTTTATTCACATTTCGATATGTTGTTATTATGAAGCTGGCAACTATTTCATGTTATTATTATTTACCGTCGCTGGTCTCCTGTGGTGTTGCATCCACAACCTGCCAGCCTCCAAAGCCAGCTGGGAGGTCCGGCCTGGTCATGTAGCACTCATTCCAGCAGTGATAGTTCCTGACAATGACAAACATTATTTTACATTATCATTATCTAAACTTGTGTGTTACTAATAGATGCCCCTAAAATTGTCTACAGCCTGTATTGTGGATGTGACTGTTATAGCTTTAGTAGCACAGGGGTTAAACACGTTTGTCCTGAGCCTGGCGCTGTATGGAAAAGGCCATGCGGTCATTAAAATCATAGCTCAGCTGTGGAAGACTGAATGTGTCCAGCAAATGTGATTGGTTATGCGATATCTTGAGGTTTTTGGTCTGAAATGGCACGAGAGGGAAATTTTCAAAATGGGAAGGTTCATCCTCTGAGGAGCATGAATGTGCTCAATAAATTTCATTGCAAACTGACGCCATGAACTGTCACGCCTTTTTTAACACCTTGTCATGAACCAGATTGTTAGGAAATAGCGGGAACAGCAGAATCCTTACAGGCCACGACAACAGCAGCTTAAAAATGTCAAATTGAAATGAACATGTCGAGGACGGCGTGGTACCAGATAGAGTCTTTGGTGAGCTTGCGGTCAATCCTGCCACCCTCCTCCAGGATGATGTCAGTCTTCAGGTTCCCGTCGTTGTCATGGGCAGAGAAGTAGTTGGTGACGACCCGGGATGGGATACCCAGACAACGCAGGACTAGGACACGGTGGCAAAGACAGAAATCAAATAGTGGATAGACTGGAACAGAAAAGAAAACTGGCCACAGGTTCTCAACTGAGTGAAGTGACCCAAAATATCAAAGTATCAGCCATGTCAAGAGTTGGTTAAATTCTGTAAACATGGAGAAAAGGTGCCTCTGTTATTCCTTTCCTATGTGCAGGAGCCTAAGACTTACAACAACCATCCTTCATGAAAGGAGGAAGGGAATTTATTTTCACCCCACACGAAAGCAAAAATCAGTAATTGGGGAAAATGTGAATTTTAAGTTTATTTGGATCCATTCAAGATCTCACAGGTGTTGAAGACTGCGGCGTAGACCCAGCACTGAGCGTAGCAGACGGGCATCTTGCTGCTGGCGTAGGTGAGCAGGATGTCTGTGCTGCCAGTCCAGGAAGTGGGCGCCACTCCGTAGGTGTAGTCGCCGCTCCAGTTCCCCACCAGCACGCCGTCGTCATCCCGAGAGTTCATCTGAGTGCAGCAAAGAGCAGATTTGAGACATACTGTTCTGATGAAACACAGCACAACACATTACTGACATCATAAGCCTTTCTGCATATTCATATTGACTGCAATCGAAAATCATAATATCATAAAAATAAATAAGCTTATAACCCTTTTATGCTTTTAAATGCCAGAAGCCTTTTCCTCTGAAGTCTGGCAGCTAAAGAATTAGCATTTCACAGTTTAAGTGGAGTCTTATGGAAAGAAAACACTAAGTTAAGACATTGACATTGTACATTTTATTATTCAACAATATTCTTTATGTATTGATGCAACATTTAACTGCATATCCAATCAATCTAAAACCCAGTTTCATGTGTTTTAAAAGGATGTCTACAATATTTTCTTACCATAGCAGAGGCCTTTCTGGTCACCTTGATGGGGTCTCCTCTGTTGGTGATGGGCATCTCAGACCTGTCCATGATGTACAGACAGGCATCCAGGACTCCATAGTTAAACTAGGGGGTGATAAAACAGTTGAATTAGACATTTTAAAATCAGTAAATGAGTCTTCGGAGTGGTTGATTGGTGTTTTCCTCCTACCTGTCCGTAGTTCCAGTCTCTCTCAGCGATGTCGTCGTAGGCGCCGTGGTAGATGATCCCCATCTCGGTCATCACACACTCCTCCCTCTCTCTCTCATCATCCAGAAACACGGCGTCATCTGAGGAAAAACAACAGGTCGTGTGGATGTTTACCAACGTGAAAACCGAGACAAAAGTCAAAACTTCATGTTGCGTATCAATGGTTCAATATAAATGACGCAAAAGTTGTGACTGTGAGGCCCGAAACCGACCCGAGGCCCAGGGGTTGAAGAGGATGTAGAGGTCTCGGCTTTTCTCCTTCCTGGTCCTGCGGATGCCGTAAGTAGTCGCCACGGCAACGTACATGTGGTACTTCCCCACAATGCAGTTCGCCGCAGGAGTGATGCCCATGGTGATCTCGTTGCCCGATGTGTGTGTGATGCGGCCCGCCCAGGAGCTCTGACGCTCCTTCGTGGCGAAGACAGGGATGTAGGTGCCCTTGCTGTACTGGGGGCTGGAGCCTGGGTGGACAGCGAGCGATGGCTTATTTAAGTGAGTGAAAACACTTGTGACAAGAATAAAATACATTTTTTCTTAAAATGGTGGTAAGAAAATACCTAGATACTTAGATATATGAACTACTGAACGGGAGCTAACTTCCATCAATTGTCAAATACGATAAAAAGAAGGGAAGATTTCTTTTAGATAAAACTTATCTTCACGAGCTATTGTATAATTATGAGAAACAAACACACCTGGCTGATTTTTCATAAACTAGCTTCCGTACATTAAGAAGAGCGCTTTGGTTTCTGTTGTCTTGAAACCCTTCAGACATTTCAAGCGTCTATCCATCTCTCAACACATGAACTGGACTGAACACGTGATCCAGAATTAAGCGTGTGATTGTTTTCTGCAGATTGTAAAAGACCATCAACACTACAGTGTTCTGCGCTCACCGATGACAAACTCCAAAGCAATCTTGTCTCGCGCAGAATCGTAGGGACGGTCGAAGGTGATCTTGACCTGGAACTCTTGCGCTCTGCGGACGATGAGATTGTCGGAGTTGTAATACATGGTGTGGTGTTCCACCTTGTTGCTCTCGTCGGGCCTCCGCATCATGTCCACGCCACTGATGTCGAGAAACTCTGAAGGGGACGAAGACGGGGACGAAGGGAACAGGATGTCTCAAAAAACTTTGCAGGCAGAAAACAAACAGAGCAGATTTTGGAAGTGATGCGAATATGTCATTGTGCACATACTTTACCTGATGATATTTTACCTGAGGAGCCTTACTACCTTAATGATACACTGCTATGCTAAACCTTTGCCCTAATATATAGAGGCCAGAACATTCCTCTAACGTCACAAGTATCTCTCTCATATTAACAATTGATCATTTAAGTGATTAAATTACAGCTTGTGATGGAGAAACTAAGTTTTGGAAAGTGTTTTTAGTGGTGAAGTGTCAGCAGCTGTGGAACTTAGCTATTAGAAACCCGTCAGGTATTTATTTGTTGTTAGTTGCTGATAATCTGATTTACTCCAGTAATTACGGACACTGCATTCATAAGTTACCGACACATCTGGATATCTGTGTGTGTGCAGCTCAGGCTGTGGTTTAGCGACACGCTGCAGGAAGTGAACAGAACTTATCCAGTTTGGACGTCATTCACGTGTCAGTCACTCAGAACTGGAAAGTGTCATTGCTGGGAAAAGGACTTTATCTTCTCCAACTAAGACACACTGTGACATCTGTCTGCTTCTTTGACAAACAACTTTTTCTCCATTATGTAAAAAAAAAAAAAATTAAAAAATGGAGGCCTGTTACACGATAAGCTCTTATTCATGAGTTTATTGTGTAACACTATTTACCCTTATGATTTTAAAATGACTTTCCCACATGGGGAATTTCATCCACTTGCATTTGATTGCATGTGTTTGTTGAAACATAATTATACAATTACTGTCCACACACACACACACACACACACACACACACATCCAACACAATACTCCTCCCTCACCAGTCAGAGGGGGAACTCCTCTCGGGTGCGGTGCACCATAGAACTCGAAATCGGGGATGTCCGTGGAGTCAGAGTTGGAGCTGGCGGTGGGACCTGCGGAGCGGCCGCGGTTCGTCACCTTGGGAGGGGGTCCGGTGGGTAGAGGAGGGGCAGGTGAGGGAGTCGGGGAGGTATCTTTATCAGACATGGTGGTGATAGCTCAGGGTGGATGATCCCTCGCAGGTCTGGAAGAGGAGAGAGGATGGAGAACAATGTGTTAATTTCAGTATTGGACACATTATTTCTCCATTGTTTTCACAGTATTTAATATAACATATTACATAACATAACATTTGATGTCAAGTCTAAGATTTGCGTGTACACCAGTTTTATGCAGTTTTTAATAGCTCCCAAGTTCCCATCATGCTCTTCATTCCTGCACAGTGGGCCAGCAGTTCTCACACTCATCTGCGTTACATCTGTGGATACAGTGGAAACACGCCAGAGTGTGTGTGTATGTGTGTGAGAGAGAGAGAGAGAGAGTCCTCGTAACTTTTATTCAAGAAGGAGCAAGTAAAGTTGACAAACGCAAAGAAAAGTGGTTTCCATGTGTGCTTGTGGTTTGGGGTAGAGGGGAGTTTGCAGTCACGCCCCCTCCTGTAAGACGCTGGTGAGGAAACATGCTCTTAGTGTTGGGTGTTTATTTTCACTTTTCCAAATATTGTCTTGTGTGTTTGTGGTCACACACACACACACACACACACACACACACACACACACACACACACACACACACACACACACAGAGGAGCATCAGTTTTAAACCCAGAGCATTAATCATGTCTATTAAAAGACAAAGTTATGTACATCTGACAAACAGAAGAGTCACTCCCAGTCGTGGAGCCGCAGCCTTCCTTCCCACAGGGTTTTCAAAGGTGTGATGTCGTGTAATTGTGACGTTATGTTTTTACAGAAATAAAAAGTTTTGAAATAAAAACACAATTCAACCCTTTATAAAAGTGGTGCGTTCATGCAGAGGAACAGGGACTATATAAGTGAGGCAGGAGTAGTGATGTGGCAGTAGTAGCAGTGGTATTACTGTGAGCCAGTACCAGTGGTAGTAGATATTGTGTTGTGGTGGTAGTAGTGGTAATTAATACTTATATGTGTGAAAGAAATGTCATATTTATAATATTGTATTTTAGTATTTGAGTACTTCTCTTAAATAATGTACTTTTTACTCAGTTATTAATTAACATTTAATTGAAAGTTTTAGTACTTACTGTAGTACTTTTTAAAGTTTTTTTTCCTCAGAAGATTTTACATATAAAAACATGTTAATCTTATAAAACTATGATGAATTGTTGTAGATTAAAGTACCAGGCAACAGTTTTTTGTTAAATGAGAGCTTCCTCTCCCAGCTGCAACAATAAAGTGCTGCTGAGTTTATGCAACAGTCAAAAAAAAATCCTATAATATAACTTTTTTGCATAATGAGTACTTTTATCTTTCACTCTTTAAGTGCATTTTTCTGATACTCCTTCTCTGCTTTCATACAGTAACTGTGAAAACATCTGCATATCTTCGGTGTAAGTATTTACTATGTGCCGTCATCTGTCTGTCTGTCTGTCTGTCCCTGTGCCGGCCTGCAGCGGGTACACATGTCCATCTCTGCCACCGGTGGTCGAGGTGAAAACAGAGTGCTCACTGTGCTAAATGACTCACGCAGCCGAACATGGTCTCAAAGGTCTCTCCTCGTCCAGCACACTCCCACATTGTGCAACAGTGAGCCTCTTTCTCAGGCAGGTGTTTGTACCACAAACGTGCTCACTCCACACTGTGCCCCCTGCTAGCATGTAATGAAAACAGATGTTGTGTGTTTAATAGTTAATACCGCTCTGCCCCCTGGAAGCATGTTTTAGGTGGTGGACCCCATGTGGGCTGAAGGGTTGCTGTAATTTTAGTTGCTTTGTGTTTTGTGGATTTAATGAGTCACAGTGAGTACACCGAGGCTCTTTGTTTACATGGATTTGATGTGTTCCCACCCAGGGCTAAGTTTGATTAATTACCATAGAGGTCAGTCAGTAAGTTTTAGTTGATTTGGTTCGTTGTTTTCACCTTTATAGCCTCTTTTCATTAACTGAGTTTATGTGGTTCACCCTGAATGGAAACAACTTGTTTGGTCTGACTTTTCCACTTGAACAACTGGCACTACTACTATTTGTAATGTACCCATCGTAGTGGATGAATTATTACTACATGTCTCCACTACGGCTACGACTAACAGTCATTCTTATTAACAGCTATTTTCTTGATTAAAGTCACCACATATCTTAGGTGATGCCACTTCTTTCACAGCACTCTGATATCTTCAACTAAAAGCACAAAAGTACTAAAGCCAGATGTTGCAAAGTATCAAAAGTAAAAGTATTCATTATACACAACACACCCTTTCATAGTGTGATGATATTCTAGAGTTATTTCTGATGCATTAGCATGGAAGCAGCAAATGTACTGAAATAAAAAGTATAATACTTTGAATTATAAAGCGACACAAAATGGAAATACTTGAGTAAAGTACAAGTAAATCAAAAGTCTACTTAAGTGCATTACTTGAGTGAATGTACTTAATTGTTTCACATCCCTGAGCTACAAATCTTGTAAAACGTTTTCTTGGGCTCTAATTCAGTGACGTATGCACACACACGTTTCTTAACACAGCTCTGGCAAATGCTGATGCAGGAAACCTCGGCAGAGGTTTAACAACCTGTTTGTGCTGACTGTTTAAACCCACTTTTCACAGCAAAACATGAGTTAAATAGACCAGGTCTGCATATATAATAAACATTTAGAGACAAAAAAACTATACATTTCAATATTGTTGATGCAGAAAGACTAACAACCAGACCAGGAGCAAACACTGACTGCAACCACTGAAAATACTAACAGTGTAAAACCCCTGGGTTATTAGTTTGACTGTGAGTGGGAAATGGAAACAAATTGTTGGTGAAAGAAAAGTGCATAAAAAAAGATGATGAAATGCTCCAATGTGCATGACATATGGTGATGTACAAAAGGTTTGTAGGCGTTACGCCAAATAGTTTGGAACTACAAAACTCGGTGACAGATGTGTCAGCAAATTAATTTGCATCTTCACATCTGGAAGATATAAACAAAACAAAGTTACCAAACTGCTAACAAATCTTGGCGCAATAAAATTGTACCAAAGTGAGAGTTTTTACTTACGAATGCAACCTTCGTATGTGTGTCGGTGCAGAGTGGACGCAGCACAGACGCCGTTGGAGAGAGGAGCTGCTGTTGGTTGGTTGGAGTCAGTCTGCTGCTGCTTCTCCGACTGGGAGTCCTCTGCTCCTGCTTATATACCCTACAGGGGCAGGGAAGATCTATATGTGTGTGTGTGTGTGTGTGTGTGTGTGTGTGTGTGCGTGTGCACGCGCTCTGTGGGGAAATAGTGTTGTCTTGGGTGTAACTGGTCAGTCCAACTTGGGAACAGGATGTGGAATCTACCATCTCTGCACAAACCACAGCTGGATGGGGCTCAGACAGATAAAGTCACAGACGGATCGAGTCTCATTCCAGACGTCTCTGTCAGAGGACACACACACACACACACACACACACACACACACACACACACACACACACACACACACACACACAGTGATATGAAATGATTATGTTAAATCTTACTAATTCACTCCTATATCCCTTTCTTTCACATCTTTGTTTTGTTTCACTGTTTTTGTCTGAACTGAAACATCTTTACAACTGTTGGATGAACCGCCATGAAATGTTGTTCAGGTATTCATGTTCCCCTGAGGATGAATTGTAGTAACTTATCCATACATCCATCTATTAACTGTACCACTTATCCTTTCAAGGTTCGGGGGCTGACATGCTCCTATCCACACTTACAGGCAATTCAGAATTAACCTGCTTGTGTTTGGACTGTGGGAGGAAGCTGGAGTTCAGGAGGAAACCCACAAACTGCACTCAGAGTGGCCCCCGGTCAGTCGGCAGGTTCAAACCCAGAACATCATGACTGATAAACATCTGCATGTCAGCGAATTAACACCCCTGTCCTTAAGCAAAGCCTCACTGAATTGCTATTCTTGTTAAATTCATTATTATTGTAAATGTGCCAGTGCTTCAATTCTGAGAAGCTGAAAAGAAAAATTGTCTGTAACATTGTGCAACATAGGGTATGTGATGTATTCATTTAGTATTGCCAATGATTCATGTTTATCTTGCGCTCAGATTTGTAATTGTTTGTTCACAGGCGCAGCGCTGACTGATCTCTATTTCAGTATGTTGGTTTCACTATTGTTGATCTAAGCGTTATTTATCTCAGCGTTCTTTGTAGTTCTGCTCATTTTAGTTCTGTTTGAATTCCGGTCACAGGTGTGTTTGGTGTGCTGGCCGTCCACTCACTTTTGATGGTGCTGTGGTTTGTCATTACTTATTTACCAGCGCAGTGTTTTTATTTTAAGGGTTGGTTTTCGGTTTGTGTTATTGCTTCCATGGTGAAGGACACTCCCAGCGCTTCACCGCTGGGTTGTTTGGCTTCTGGTCGTGGTTTTGGTTTTTGTTCTTAATAAATAGCCAATTATGCAACAAGTCCTCCAAATCAAACAACTCCACTGCAGAGGGGCAACGCAGAGAGGCGTTTACCCATTGGACGCCTCTCTTGACAGGAAATCATCATGTCACAAATCACGGTCGAATATCGTGGCAACGCTGTGGTTAAAGTTTGGTTTAGGGACAGATCATGATTGGAGTTAAAATGACTTTATACTTCTATTACTTTTACTGTTCGTGCCAATATTACTACATGTATTGCTGCCACCTTTCCTGCTACAGCTTCACTGCTCGTATCATTACACCTGCGTTACTTCCTCTGATACTCAGACCACTCTCTCTGCATCCACTCTAGCATGTATACAGTTTTCCAAATTGGCAGTGATACGGTGTTGAAGGAGTAGTAAAGAGCAAGAAATGAGTCCAAACACAATAAAGGACACAAAAAGTCCCTCTGCTGAAGAGCCAGTG
Source organism: Seriola dumerili (assembly GCF_002260705.1). NCBI lineage: Eukaryota > Metazoa > Chordata > Actinopteri > Carangiformes > Carangidae > Seriola > Seriola dumerili. Next base: position 972,409 of record NW_019174786.1, on the reverse strand, counting down.
CAACAGATTCCCCTCAATCATCTGCTGCGACCAAGAGTTTCCATCAGCACGACCCAGTACAAGAACATAAAAGAGTTTAATTTCCCTCTGAAGCAGAGGTGTGTGTACAACCTTCACTTCAGACCTGATTCTAAGTCTGTAACACATGTGCAAACACACACACACACACACACACACACACACACACACACACACACACACCACTGCAAGTTTCCGTGGCTCCCATTTCCACCACTAGCGTTATCTTCCTGATCGACCAGTTAATTTTAGGGACAAACTGATCAGTAAAGGCCAAGTCGAATGTATATGTTACATTAAAAAGAATAACTGTGAGCTTCAGTGCTGATGGTGATGGTGGTGGTGGTGGTGGGGGGGGGGGGGGGGTCTGTTTTTTATTCATCATATGGAGATTTTTAGATGCCAGGCAGCCTCACATTTGGGGAGGGAAGTGCTGCAGGGAGTCCAATAAAAAAGTAATTCATTTGACATTTACAAAAAGCCTCACACATGTGAAAAGGCATCCATCATGTTAATATTCACCAAACACTTAACAGGCCTCAAAACAACTCCGCTTGGGTTAATGGCGCCAAATCAGCGCGGCTGATTCAGTCCTTTCCATAAACAGGGTTTGTTTTTATTAACCCTGACTGGTGCTGAAGGAAAGGGTGAATCATAAAGGACGTGATCTAATGTGCGTGTGTGTGTGTGTGTGTGTGTTTTCGTGGGACTCACTGGGCTGGACATGAGAACGTGTTGTACCATGTATGCAGCCAGGGACGCCACACAGCCAAGGTGTGGCGGTGACAGCAAGCAGCTCTGACCACAAGCATGATGAAAGGATGCTGGCTCTTCACACAATGCGACGTCTGTTACAAAACACATGTATCTCTATTTTAGATTACGATGAGTTACAACCACAGACTTCATCTATCATTAGCTGTTCTGTTTTGTTCTGTTTTGGTGTTGATTTAGTATTTTCTGTACGACACAAATACCACAAAACCAGAACTGATGGAGCGAAGTACAAAATATTGGACTTAATCCTTTCACTACATAATGCTGAACACATAAACACGTTTTGCCATGCAATTTGAGTAATTGGAAAAAATAATCTCACCAAGGTCGAGGTCCATTTAGTAGCTGTTCTGGATCTTTCTATTGTACATCATCGTCCTCACCAGCTGAAGTGTAGATGCTCAAATCTTCATTCTGTCGGAGCACTTTAACTTCTCGTCCATTCTGGTTCAAAAGACGAGTTTAAAAGTTCATTCTTGACCATGAAAATCAACATATCAAATGGTGAAGATCATGCGATATGATCAAAAACTCAAGAACAGTTACTAAATGGACATTGTGACAAACTGCCGTTTGTGAGAATCATGATTTCATTATGTAACAGTCAATAAATGAAGGAACATACAGTGTGTACTTTGATGCTCAGATAAACTTATTGCCAGATGTTCTTCCTCATTCGACGCTCATGTTTCTTTCAGCTTCTACACTGTGGGAAATTTTCATCACAAAATTAAGAGTTTTTCATTTTTTTCGAAAAACACTCCACTGCAGGTATTTCATTTCATTTGCACTTTGTATAAAACCGACTTCTCTGCGCTGTTTTCTCACTGAAGTCACACTGTCCTTTCAAGCACGCAGACAATGCGATGTGAGGAAGGAACTCTTCACCACAAGGCAAAGTTAGCTCTGTATGAATTTGCTTGCTGGGAGAGGAAACAGAGCTGCCACACATTTACCACAGGACAGTGTCTGACGGTAAAGAGCTCTGCAGCTCTCAACATGAAGCCTGCATGTGTGTTTCAGCCATTTGTTCTGTGTATGTACAACATGTGCATGAATGAATGAATCCTTGCAGCTGCGTGCAGCATGCATGTATGCACTGGTGTGTTTTGGAAGCATGTGCATATTCAACTGTGTCATAAAAGCCTCACTGTGCCACCTCTTAACTTCCTGTCATCTTCATTGAGCATACGTTAGAAAACCACAGGTGGGTCACATGACACGGAAAACTTTCCACTTTCTGTCTGCAGCTTGTGCAGCACGGATCCTCGTTTTAAATCAAATAACTATCAAGAGTGTTTCTGTTCTCTTTCACAATGACGCTGAAGAAATTCTTCCTTTAAAGGTCGCACAGGAAACCAAAAAGAGGAAGAGGCACAAGAGGAAGAAAAGTGGACAGAGAGAGGCGATGGACACGACAGATGAGAACAGCAGTCGAGTCACCGTGGCGAATGGTGGTGAGTGTATTGTTGAGCTCTTCCATTATTTGTTTATTTAAGTTCTGTAAAATCTGAAATTAGCTTTGGCTACAGCAAAGAGAATAATACAAGTTTGTACTTTCTGACAGCAAGTTGTAATTGTACGTTGAGGAATTTCATAATAAAAACATTTTAAAAAATAAATAAATAAATATTTGACAAGAAAAATATAATCATCTAGTTTCAGTTCTTGAGATAAGACAGTAAAAAAAACTGAATAAATTCAAGTATAAAGCAGAAACTAGACGTCTGACTGCTCTGTGACTCTGTGTTTTGTGTCATTCAGCTTATCCGGTGCGGTGCACTGAGGAAGTACTTCTCCCTTTCTTCACAGATGAGAGTCTGCAAGCTGCAATGGACTCCAGACGCCCTCCTGCTTCAACCAGCGTCCCTCCTGCTCTCCCAGAACTCAGACTGGTCCTCCTGGGCAGGAAAGGAACCGGGAAGAGCGCGGCAGGCAACACCATCCTGGGAGGAGTGGGAGGGTTCGAGAGCGGGAAGCCCACGGAGGAGTGCGTGAAAAGACGAGCTGACGTGGCAGCGAGAAAAGTCACAGTGGTGGACACACCTGGGTGGGAGTGGTACTACCCGCTCAACAGCACCCCCAACTGGGTGAGGAGAGAAACTTTACGGAGTGTATCGCTTTGTCCTCCTGGACCCCACGCTGTGCTCCTGGTGGTTCGGTCCTGCGCCTCAGTCACTGACGCCTACATCTCTGAGATAGAGGAGCACCTGGAGCCGCTGGGAAAAGGAGTCTGGCAGCACACCATGCTGCTGTTCACCAGGGGAGACGAACTGGGCCTCACCACCATGGAGCAACGGATTCTGACCAGCGGCCCACCTCTCCAGAGACTCCTCCAGAAGTGTGGGAACAGATACCATGTTGTGAACAATCGCAGCAAAGGAGACGGGACGCAGGTCAAAGAGCTGATAAGGAAGCTGGAGCAGATGGTGGAGGCGAAGGAAGGTGGAAACAGTCATCTGGAGATGGACAACACAGTGCTGCTGGGTTTGGAAGCAGACGGGAAGAGGAGAGCGAGGGAGAGGAGGAAGAAACAGAGGCAGATGGAGGCACAGATGCAGAGAGGGACCATCAAAGCAGCTCTCACAAGTGAGTTCTTCAGTCTGTTTGATTTGTAGAACTTCTCAAGTCCTCTCAAGTACATGCAATCATTTCATTTCATAATAAGGCGCAGACAGTGTTCGGTGCCATGCAGCTTAATCGGATTCTCCAAAACATGTTGAATGCATCTTTATTGGAATATGTAAATATAACACAAACATGTAATCAGTATTTTTTTTATTGTAATACTAAATCAAATGGACGAGACTGTAATTTGAATGGGCCGCTCTACAGAGCTTCTTTAGCCTCATTTAACCTCATTACTTTAGTCTTATATCTTGATATTTTCTGTATCATCTAATTTCACTTATTTCATCAAAACACGAAATAGTTGACTGACTGACTCACTGAAAATCTGCACCTTTGTCCCTGCCAGGTGATGGTCCTCAGGGCTCCGAGCTCGATGCTCATCAGTCTTTCTCCAAGGCTCCCCGACGTCTCCCCGAGGTCAGGCTGGTTCTCCTGGGTGAGCGCGAAACTGGAAAGAGTTCTGCTGGGAATACAATCCTCGGGAAAACAGGCTTCTTCCAAGCCGGGGCAGTAACAGAGGAGTGCTTCCGTCAGCAAGCAGAGGTGGCTGCGCGGCTGGTGACGGTGGTGGACACACCGGGCTGGGAGGCAGGTGTGGCGGGTGCTACACCGGAGAGGGTGAAGAGGGAAATTGTGGGTAGTGTGGCTTTGTGTCCACCAGGGCCCCACGCACTCCTGCTGACTCTGAGAGTGGACACACTGGTGACGGTGGGACATGTGAGGGAACATCTGGAGCTTTTGGGCGAGGGTGTGTGGAGACACACAATCTTGCTGTTCACCCACGGCGATCAGCTGCGAGAGGGGGTGGATATTGAACAGCACGTCCAGGGTGGGGGCAGAGACCTGCAGTGGCTGCTGGACAAATGCAGGAGCAGGTACCATGTCATCAGCAGTGTAGATGGAGGAGGAAGAGGAAGTGGAGGCTCCACTAAGGTGACAGAGCTCCTGGAAAAAGTGGAAAAGATGGCGACAACAAACAGGTGTGAGGCTTTCTCCTGTCTGGTTCAGGAGGTCAGGGATCTGAGCCGACAAAGGAACGAAAAGTTCAACCAGCGCCTGAAGGACGTGGGAGATAAGATGCTTCGTCAGGAGGTGGAGTTGAAGAATATGAGAGACAGAGAGATGAAGAGCATCAGATGGTTCTTTGATAGGAGGAAGAAGGTAAAATCACCTGGGAAGGCTGACATTCAAAGGGAAGAAGAGGAGGATGAGGACAGGAGGAGCCTCGGGGAAAGGAAGAATGATATTGGCGAACTAGAGGACAGGATACAATGGCTGACTGAGGATAAAGAGAGAGAAATTCAGGATATGGGCATAGAAAACGAGAGAATCCGCGTAGCACTAAACCAAAGTAGACGAGACAGGGACGAGGTGATGCTTAACCTGGAGCTAAAAGAGAGAGAGATTGAGGAGCTGACAGAAAGAATTGACGAGCAGCAACTGAAACTGCTCGACCTCGAACGTGCCGGTGTAGAAAATGAACATGAGAGAAAACAGAGGGAGGACGCCATTAGAGCGGAGAAACAAGAGTGGAGGAAAAAAGTGGAAAAATTGGAGGAAACTGTAAAGCTGCAGGAGAGAGAAAGAGCAGAGTGGATGGAAAAAGTTGATTCTTTAAAAGCAGAAATGGACGAGACAAAAAGACACTATGATGATGCTCTTGAGAGAAAAGAACGAGAAAATAACAGAGAGATGACAAAGCTGGAAGAAAAACTAAAAGAAGAGATGGAAATAAAGCTGTTTGAAAAAGACAAAGAGAAGGATGAGCTGAGAAAGAAAGCCTCGGAGGAAAAGCAGATAACTCTCGATAATGTAAAACAACATGAAAAAGAAATGGAAAGGAAAGTTGACGAAATGAAATCACAGCACGAGAAAGAGATAGAGAGAAAAACGCAAGAGAAAGAAACAGCAATACAAGACATGAAGGTGAAGCATCAGGAGGAGATCGCCAAAAAAATCAGTGAGAAAGAACAAATGATGGTGAGAACAAAAGTTCAACATCGAGAAGAGATTGATCAGAATTTGAAAGAAAAAGCACATGATATGGAAAGCATCAAACAACGGCATGAGAACGAAATTAGGAACATACAGCAAGAAAACCAGAGAGAGATTACAGATCTGAAAGAGCAGTTTGCAAAAGAAAATGAGGAACATAAGCAAGCGAAAGAGAAAGAGATAGCTGAGCTAGAACAAATGTATCACGCCCAAATAACAGAAAAAATGCTAGAAAACGAAAAAGACAAGGAACTGATTAATCTAAATCACAAAAAAGAAGTGGCACAGAAGATGCAAGAGAAAGGAAATGAAATAGAAGCTTTAAAACTTCAGCATCGGGAAGAAATGGCAAGAAAAACGAATGAAATGGAAAAACTGATGGAGGCGAGGAGAGCTGAACAGCAGGATGAGATGGATAGAAAAATGAAAGAAAACAAGGAAGCTGTAGAAAGAGTCCAACAACAGTACCTGGAAAAAATGAAGGAGATGGAAGAAGAAAGAAAAAGAGACACTGAAGAGCTGAAAGAGCAGTTTGCAAAAGAAACTGAGAGACAATTGCAGGAAAGACTAACAGAGATAAGAGAGTTAGAACAAAAATATGCTGCACAGATAGAAGAAAAAGTGCTAGAGAATGAGAAAGAGAAAGAAATGATTCATCAATCCAATAAAAAATACATTTTGGAAAAACTGCAAGAGAAAGACAGACTAACAGAGGAGTTAAAACGTCAGCACATTGATGAAATTAAAGAAAAAATGCACGAAAGTGAAAAAGAAAAAGAAAGATACAAGAAAGAGATGGAGAAAAAGGTGGAGGAAAAGGAAAAGGAGATTGAGGAGGTGAAACTGAGTGTCAAAGATCTGAAGAAAAAGCTGCAACACAAGGAGGAGAAAGAAATGGATCACACAAATTACAAAAAAGAAACAGAGCAAACACTGGAAGAAAGAGAAAGAGAAATTGAGGAGATGAAAGTAAATGTCAAAGAGATGAAAGAGAAACTGAAACAAAAAGAAGAGGCAGAAAAAGTACACGTAAAGAACAAGAAAGAAACAGAGCAAAGACTGGAAGAAAAAGAAAGAGAAATAGAGGCGACCAAAGAACATTTAAAACAACTTGAACAAAGAGAAAGGGATCAATTAAATCACAAGAGACAGATGGAGCAAAAACTGGAAGAAAAAGAGCGAGTGATAGAAAAGTTGAACCAGCTTTTAAAGGATATCGAAGAGATCCTGCAAAGGAAAGAAGACGAGAGAGGAGAAATTATTCTAAACCAAAAGAAAGAGGCAGAGCAGCGACTGCTAGACAGAGAGAGGGAGATGGAGGAGATGAAAGAGCAGCTTTTAAATGAAATGGAGAGAATGGTAAAAGAAAAGGAAAGTGAGATTGAAAGCATTAAACAGCAGGCCGACTCCAGGGAGATGAGATGGACGGAAGAGCAGAAGAAGAAGGATGAGAGAGGAGAAAACGAGATGAACAAGCTGATAGAAATCATCAATGCAAAAACTAAAGAAATAACACAAGCAAAGTGTCTTCTTGCAGAGAGAGACGGTGAGGTGGATGAGGCAAAAAAGACATGTGCAAACTACCTAAAAGAAATTGAAGATCTGAAAGAAACCAATCAAATCCAGACCTCCAGTATCACTGAGATACAACAACGTCACACAGAGCAGGAGAAGAAGAAAGATAGTGAAATTACGGAAAAACTGCAGGAGAAAGAAGCGGAGCTTGAGCAACTGAGGCAAAGAGACAGAGAAAACGAGAAAGAGATCGTCCAACTGAGGCTAACGATCGAGCAGACAAAGTCCGAACTGAAGGATCTCACCAACAAGATGGAAAGGGAGATGACGAGCATGATCCAGGAATACGAAAAGGAGATTGCAAGAAGAAATGAGAACATAGAATCACTGGCAAAGGAGAAGGACGACGCTTTAAGTCTTTTGGAGGAGGAAAGTCGGCAAAGTATTTCGAACGTTACCGAGAAATACGAACAAAGTCGCAAGAGAGTTGAGGAGCTGCAGGAGCAAAATGAGAAGATGAGAAAGGAGGCGGACAATCTTAAAATAAAGTATGAGGAGCTGAAGACGGAGAGTGAAGAAGAAGTTAGGAAACATCTCAGGGGATGTGAAGAGCAGGCAAAGAGCAAAGAATCTGAAATCCAAAGTGTTCTTGAAGAGAAAGATCTGGAGGTCAGGGAACTTAAAGAGGCAAATGACAAACTGCAAGTACAGATAGAAAGGATGAAGGAGAGGGACGATGAGGCGAAAACGCTGATGAATGAGCAGAGAGAGCATTTTGAGAGGCAGCTGGAGGAGAAACAAAATGAGTTCAGAATTAAGGATGAAGAGATTGAACAGAAATTCTTGGAAAGGGAAAAAGAAGTAGGGCAAAGGGAACAGGAGCTGAGTAGAAACGAAGAAGAGTTGAGCGAAAGAGGAAGTAAGTTAGATGCGAAAGAGGTAGAACTTGTTGAAAAAGAAGAAAAGCTGGAAAGTAAGGAACAAGAGCTTAGAAAACTGGAAGTGAATCTAGAGATACAACAACAAGAGCAAGAGGGAAGAGATCAGTGCGAGCAAGATGTGAGAGTGAAAGCGCAGATTATTGAGAAAAAGGAGAGGGAGCTAGAAAGCTTGCTTCAAGCTCTGGAAGGGAAACAGAAAGAGTTAAGCTGTCACGGTCAAGACCTTCAGAAGAAGGTAAGAGGTCTGAAGGACCAGGGGAAAGAGCTAAAAGATAGGGAGCACTATTTAAAAAATGAAGAACAGGAGTTGATCAACTGGAAGTCGGAGTTGCAGATACGAAACGAGCATGTAAACTCTACGACTCAGCAGTTAGACGAAATGGGGAGAGACTTGGCTTCACTGAAAGAAGAACTTCACCAAAAAGAGAAAAACTTAAAGATCTCCCTCAAAAGACTCAACGATTGGGAGCAGAGTCTCGAAGCCAGAGAGGCAGGATTGCGTGAGAGGGAGCAAAGGGATTTGGAGAACGGACGACATGAGGTTGACGACAACATGAGAGTCAACGAGGTGAGTGCGTTCAGTCTGGAAGCTGCAGTTGGAAGCTCAGGAGACGACATCCATATGAGATGCCAAGAGGTCAGAGAGAGGAGGGGAAGAGGAAGAGGAAGAGAGTCAGAAAGGACAAAGAATGGGGAGGATCAAACAACGAAAACTGCATTGTCAGCCGCGGAGAGCAATAACTGTCATCTTGAAACACTAAAAGAGATCGACAAGGCTGATTTTAAGGAAGGGAAAAAAGGCAGAGGGCACCTGGAAATGGAAAAGGTCATCGGGGATATGAGGTTGTTTTCTCAGAGTCGCGGTCAAAGACGCTCAAACCACAAAGACTCTCCTGGATTGGATTTCAGAGTGATGGTGTTAGGGGAGTGCTGGTCATCTCGCTCCCCCGCTGGAGTCACCATCCTGGGTGGGGAAGCGTCTGAACTCGATGGATCTACCTTCAGGTCTTGGAGAGGTCAGATTGCCGGGAGACACCTCGCGGTTGTAGAGCCGCTAGGTTTGAGGTGGCGAGATGGACCGGACCCAACAAACACATCGCTGAGGAAAAGCCTTCGCGACAGCATCTCCTGGTGTCACCCGGGACCTCACGTCGTCCTCCTGCTCATGCCGGCCTTCTTAACCTGCACGCAGAAGTACAGGAGAGCTGTGGAGGAGCACATGAGTTTGCTTGGGGAAGAGATCTGGCAGCGCGCCTTGGTGTTGTTCACATGGGGGGAAACTTTAGGGGTGAGCGCAGAGCAGCACATCCTGAGGAACGGGGAGCTGATGGCGCTCGTAGAGAGATGTGGCGGCAGGTACCATGTGCTGACCAGCAAGAGAACCAACTCTGTGATTGAAGGACTGTTTGAAAAGATGGAGGAAATAGTGGCTTTGAACAACAGGGAGCAGTGTTTGGTGTAGCTCTGTGATCAGACTGTGTCTGAATTTATTGTGTAAATACTGTGTTTTTTCATGTCGTCATGTGAATATCGTCTAATAAATTTAAGGAAGAAGTACTCAGATCTTTTAATTTATGCAAAAGTATTAATAACACTGTGTAAAAATCCCCAATCGCAAGTAAAAGTACTGAATTTTAACAATAACAATTTTAGTCCAGTGGATCTCAACGTGGTTTTTTGTTGAAATATTGGAGACATTAACCTCTTTGGGCATCAAAAAAATATCAAAAGTAAAACCATCTGAGAAGTTTAGAGGGGAAATCACTCTTTGGTTAAACAGCCAACAATTAAAACGTCTGAAAAATTACAAGGGGCCACTGTTAGTGTCATAAGCCAAAAAAAAAAAACTGGTTTAATCTTGAAGAACATATTGTATTTTATAAGCCTATCATGTGTTTTTTAATGCGGATCTGAAAAGTAACCAGTAACTACAGCTGTCAAATAAATGTAGTGGAGTAAGAATATAATATTTTACTTTGAAATTTAGTAAAACAAAAGTACAAAGTAGCAGAAAATACAAAATACAAGTGGAAGTACCTCAAATACTTTACTCTCGAGCATTGCATTTAACATCCTGCTTACTGAATGATTCATGTAAACACTCATAAATGAATTATTACTTCAAAAACAGTCATTTAAGATTCCGAATGAGCCGCAACCCCAACATGATTTTTCAGACAAACCTCATCTGACCTGCGCTGTCACCACTGGCGTCAGGGAGACTTTCATACTTTTTCCACAAGATGGGGACCTTGTGTCAGTGTGGAGCTGCCTGAGTAATCAGTGTTGAAAGTCACTGATGACAAGGAGTTGATGGTGAAAGTATAGTGAAGATAGTCAAATATATTTTTTTAAACCGTGTTTTACAATTTTCTGTGTAAATGGCTACTTTTTAAAAAGGAAGAGTACACAAAGCCTGACTAGCAGGCCTGTGCTCCGTCTTGACTGGAGGTATTTCAGGAGAACCAAACCATCTCGCAATTATAACCCCAGGGAGCCTCCCGCATGCTGAGAGGACTCCTGCTTTGACAAGTAAATTATGACTCTTGATGAGAGGAGTACTGCTTTCTCAGAATGCAATTTTTGACAGCCAGGAAAATGCGGGTGGATACATACAACAACTTCCATCATCCGCGGAGCCAGATGCAACATCCAAAAACACTCGTGTGCAATCATCAGGCTAATAATTATGGACTGTGAGTGCTGGTCTGTATCTCACATGGCAGCAATGTTTTTTAATCTGTCCATTCAATGTGAGCTGCCTTTAGAGGCAAGATGAGAGGGTGTTGTGTCAAGATGGATCCCTGCTTCTTTGATCATCTCTGTTTTCAAAGCGTCTGGGGAGAAATTAAGAGAAAAAAAAAAGAAAGAAAAAAAAAAGTTGTCAAATTGCAGTTGATGCAGACATAATTTTCATTCATTTTAAGCATAATGTTTTAAAGATATCAGGTATCCAACACTCACTCAGCCATAATATGTCATAAGCAATGGCCTTTTTCATGTTTAAATCCGTCGATTTATCATCACATAGCTCATTTATAGCATCACAACACTTGATTTATTTATTATAAGCTTGGATTGATTACATAGTGCATTGATTACAAAGACCTGGTTATTAATGGTTTAGTTTAGAAATGTTATAGATTGATATCACTATAGAAATAGATAGATATACATATATAGATATCGCTATGGAGATAGATGGATAGATAGATAGTGTTTAAAGGGATAGTTCAAGATTTCTGTAACTATGCATATTTGCTGTATTGCTAACAATGATATGATAAGATTAATACCTTTCTCGTGTATGTACAGTAAATATGAAACTACAGCAAGTAGCCTGTTAGCTTAGCGTAAAGAAAATGTATGTGTTACATTTGTGTTTTCCTCTCTTTCCAGTCTTTGTGATGAGCTAACCGGCTGCTGGGTGTAACTTAATGCGCAGGCAGGAGAGCGGTATCAGTGTTCGTATCATCATCTTAGCAAAAATGTCAAACTACATCTTTGAATGATGCATTAGGTATTGAGAATTATCTTTTCATTTAATCTAATGGTGTGAATAAAAAATAAAAAAAAAAACCTTTAAACTGCACAACATTTTAAGAAGTTGTTTTGAGAAAAAAAACAAAAACAAAACACATTCCTTAACCCCGGCGAGGTGATCCCAAAGTTCGTTAATACCAAGGTCGCACAGGTTCAGGCAGGAGGATTTCAAAAATACAAGCGTGTAAAAATGTGTGTTTTAAGTGAACTATGATCCGAAAATCCATCCCACACTTTCTTCTCTCTATCCAAGGACATTTAGGAAACAAAAAAATCACTGCCATATGTGTGGGTTCACAGGTGAATCCTTGCTCCATATCAGCATTGTCACACTGAATGGTGCAAACAGTGAATGATAAAACCACTCTTGGGCACTCATTTCGGTTTTAGCTGGCATTAGTTCAGATTAAGGCAACATGGTAACCCTAATTTATCTTTATTTGAAGCCTTTTAAGGTCCTGAATTAGGCTTTTTGGGAAATATGGATGGGGCCACATTTACATGCACCACAATAGACAGGAACATCACAGTCAATCATGTCTACAAATGTTGGAAACAAAATTACTGGGCTGTGTTAAAACAGAAGTTAATGGTTGGGCTGATTTTTATTAAGGACTGTGCACTCTCATTTGAATAATGGTCTTTCCAACAATGTTGTTTCTTTTCAGTACTTGACCCAGGAAGGAAATAAATGTGATTCCGCTTTAACACGTCCATTAATATTCAAGTGGCTTTAATACTCCAGGTTTATTTCTGACACACCATAATTAGCACAGCAGTCTGGCGCTAGTTTATGATAAATCATGTTCTGATTGTGCGTATGGGTGGTGGTGGAAAATGAATGAGTTTCATTGCAAAAAAAAAAAAATGCATGGCTATTGTTAGGAGAGAATACCTAGCAGTCGGTATTTGAAAAACAAAACTGATTTGGTCATGAAATATACAATTATAATGTACGTTGTGCTTGAGGTTGATTCAGCGTAACACAAAATCTGCTCTCGTCGCATGCGAGTTGTTGCTTTAGCCTTAAACTATGTAGGCTACATATACTGTTAGACAGCTCTTTAATTCATCAGCAAGTCCCCTCAAGTGGACTGTTCAACCACTTTATAAGTTGATGTTAATAAGTTGTTAATAAATGGATTTTGGTTTAGATGAAAGTGGCACTTACTAATAAATAAAGCACCAGATGAAAAGAAAAAGGCAAATGAAATGCTGGATGACGATTTTCCACAACTTGGAAACCCCACATCTGCTCTTATTAATAGCTTATAACTGATCATAAAGCATCAGTAAATGATCCATTAACCATTAAAAAACAAAAAAGGCATCAGTTCCAGCTAATAAAGCGGCACATCTTTGGTGGCGTCTGGTCACAAGGACAGGTAGGGGGTGGGGATCGAGAACCGGTTCTGAATTGGAATCTGTATGCCTCCAAGTTTATTATGTCCTATAATCGATAACGGCATGTTTTTCTGACAGTTGCAAAAACGATGGCGTCCAACTCATGCGTCCATGCTGCTGGAAACTTTCAACAAGAAGGAGTCACGGTGGAGAAGAGGAAACGAACGACGTGATACCATTTGACACTGCAAAGAAGTGCCGCTGCTTCCCAGGCAGCACAACCATTACACCAAGGGTATAAATCCTATGTTATAACAACATTAGTGCTGCACAGACGGGCTTGGAATTAAAACAGGGGTTAAACAGTGGAGCCTTTGCACACCTGAGTCTCATGCATACCTTTCCACAACTCTGTTTCTACACCGTTCAGACTGAGATAATAAACAGTTGTGTTGACGTCTACTCCCCCCACACACACACACACATACACACACAAAAACAATCAATAAAGAATCAGACTGAATTGATAAAGGCATTGGTGTCAATAAAATCTCATCAACCTTCATGATCGTGGTTGCCATGGTCAACAATCGTCCCTCGAGGACAGAGATTTATATTGGACCTGATGGACCGTAAGAATTCTAGATCTGTCCCGCAATCCCTTCCCCCTTCTCCAACTCGACCACGTCCCAGGGGTATTTAGATAACATTAGCCTTTCAGAATTTGGATAGCCCATTTCAACCAGTTACGTAAACCACCCATGGTCCCACACATGCCCTCTGGAGTCTGAACCCAAAACAGTTGTCCAAGTTAAAAAATGCACATCCATTGTGAGGACAAATATCTGCAGTGTTACTTAGCCGTATTTTGCAAAAACAGAAATTGTTTTATCGTCAAAAACAATTCTTTGGTTTGTGCCCAAAATAACTGTAGTGCAAGGGGGGGAGTCACATGAACAACATGTTCCTGGTAAAGAGTTGAATATTGAAAGAAGCATCGACTGATGATTAGAAGATGACAAACAAAAATTCAACAAATATTAGAATTCCTTTCAATTAGGATTTGAAAGATTTATTACCGGATTCTGGCAGTTTGAGGTTTCTGTGTGTTTTACTTCCTCGCATCGCCTGCTCTGTCCTCTCCTGAAGAGGGAGGAGGGAGAGAGAGAGCGAGGAAGAGGAGACGACGCAGTAGATGATGAATCCCCCTCTGGACTGCATCCTTTCCGGCTGAGTGCGTCCAGTGGGCCAGAGCCAGGTCCTGGAATCTAGCTAATGAGACACACCCCCCGAGGGCTCCGTGCCGTCCCATTGGCTGAGAGGCTGGCGGCAGCTGAGACGATTGGCCGATGGAGTCCTGTGCGAGCAGCTGTCTGAGTGTGTTGCAAATCAAAGTCACAGTATTCATATCCAGCATGGCATGCAGTAAAGAAGCTAAATGAGCGGAGTGAAATCTATACTCAAACTAACATTTCCTAACATTACAAAAACTACAGGTTGAATCTGAAGCTGCAGTTGCATCTCTATAAACATATATTTGATGTGACCACATGTGCAGATGATGAAGGATTTTCACATGATGGTGTATGTGAGGGAATCTGCCTTACGCTCAGGCCATCATTTTTTAACGTATTTTAAACATTTACATTTTTATTCATCCCGTGTAATACATTTCACACAGCACCTTTAACTCTGCATCTACAGCAGGCTTATTGTACTTGATCTTTTATGTGTTTAGCTTTCCTCTTAGGGCTGAATGAGTTATGATGCCTCCGCAGAGAATCATCTTTCAGGGCTGTAATTCACTCTTTTGTCAAGGTCCCATCACAACATCCAGATATGATTGCCAACTTCCATTCACTGTTAAAAAAATATATATATTTATATACATAAAGATTTTATTTATTCAGTGAGATATCTGAGCAGGGGCTTTGACAATGACAAGCTGTGTATCTTGCAGCATGAATAAAATATTGTATTTTTTACTATGTGCAAAAGGCAGATCCACTCATCTGGAATGTCCTACAAATATTTTTAGTTGCACTTTGACTGAGATGAGCTGTCCTAAACATGATGTGGACACTCCCTGCAGAGAGGAGCGTCATCTTCAGCCTTATTGACCCATGCTGAAAATCTTATACATTACATGGAATTTATCTTAAATACACATTTTCAGTATTTTGCCCAAGAGCACGACTAAAAGGGTGCAAGACAAGTTGAAGACATTAGAGAAGTACTACAGTCCAACAAGGGACGCATCAAACCTTCTGCTTTTTCACCCCATCTTTGACATCTTGCCTCTCTGTCTCAGCGGCCTCGGAGCTGTGAGGCGAGTTCAGCTGAAGGTCAGGACGCAAGAAGAGCGGATGATGAACATTATCTGATCGCAAGTGAGGGCCCTCTGATCAGCTCATGGTGGCAGATGCCCGAAGGCTGGTGAAATGGCAGGAAAAAAAAAGAGAGCAGGAGGAGGAGGAGGAGGAGGAAGCGGAGGAGGAGGAAGAGGAGGAGGGTACGACGACAACCGAGAGGGAAATAAAGGGAAAGGGAAAATCGAAGCCACGACTTCGGCCTGGCAGGGAAGAATGTGGGGCAGAAAGCAGGACAGATTACAGGTTCCGAGACGTGTTAAAAGCCCCCCACTCACTCATAGGAGCAGGTTGCATTTGGTTGCAGTCATTTATGCATCTCTTTGTCGTCGTTTGATTGACTTTCCAACAAGAAATGTTCACAGTCACACAGAGAAAGAGGCTCAGGCCCAGGGGCTCCCCCACCCTTTGGGCCCCTGAGGCCCATTCAGTCATCCATCCATGGTAAAAAAGGGATAAAAAGGAAAAGACTGAGGAAGCAGAGGGTAAGACATATACACAGATCTGGGGGTCAGCTCTGAGAGACAGGAAGCTGCTGTGTATATTAATCCACACAGTCATCGAGTGCATCGAGTGGACACGTTCACATGTATTACAACTCCTGTCAGCTCCTCTCGCCCTTCTCCTCCCACGTCCCCATCTCTCTCCTTTCTCTCTCTCTCTCTTTCTCCTCCGTTTCATAGTTTGTCAATTTGCATCACTTCACGCGCTCTGTTTGCTTTGCTCCTTTAATTGTCCGGCGGAGGCTCTGTCCTCGTTTACATAGTCATAGAGTCAGTGTGTGCCATTGTACTTGTCTAATTAATCAATGCTAGATCATGTAGTAGCAGATGTGATATCATCTGAATGCCCGGCAGCAGGGGTCAAAAGTTCACAGAGGATGAGCGCTCTCTAGTGGTGAACACAGTGTCTGTACAGTATGTCCTCTCAGTACTCTGGGCTGCGGTTTGCTCATTTTTCAATGCATACGGATGTAAACACTGTACAGATGCATGAACGCACAACCTCGGGCAATGTTTACTTTGGTGTATTTGCATCATGCTTTAGTGTTTCGTCCATGTATTATTCTTCTCTCCTCTATACACTGCGTCTTCCTGTGTGCTGACACACACACACACACACACACACACACACACACATCCAGAGCTACACTCAAACACAACGCTCACATGGAGCCAAATCCAGGAGATCCTTGAATGACCCGTTCACCTTATGTGAGCTACATTATATAAGACTGAGAAAAAAAGATTTGTATGACAGACTAGCAGCGAATTACATGGCCGTGCAAACTTATTACACACACACACAAACACACACACACACACACACACACACATTTTTTTTTTTTACCTCATCTGAACTCTTTACTTTCTTAATCTCGCTCAAAAAATAAATGTCCTGAGTACAACATGTCAGATTTATGCAGGATAAACTTAACTCCATACATCCTGAAACACACTACACTACACAACATACTAACACACACACANTTTTTTTTTTTTTACCTCATCTGAACTCTTTACTTTCTTAATCTCGCTCAAAAAATAAATGTCCTGAGTACAACATGTCAGATTTATGCAGGATAGACTTAACTCCATACATCCTGAAACACACTACACTACACAACATACTAACACACACACACACACACACACACACACACACACACACACACCTCAACCGCTCCCTCAGGCCCCTGTAGAATATTCTATTGGAAAACACACTTACACTCGACACCATTCAAAGGCCGTCCAGGCTGCACATTTGGGCAGAGAGGCCGTCTGGCACCTTGTAACACCTTGGAAACGTTTTCTTTCACCTTTCCTCCGGGATTATATGGAAGGAGCAGTTATTCCATTTCAGCTTTATCTCAATTACTCTTATGAAAGTTTGATGGGCTGGCAGAGAGCGGGAGCCACAGCTCTGGATGGAGGTGATGAGCAGATTAAAGATTAATTGTGTATGTATAATGAAGTCAAGTCTTGGAAGGACTGTTTTTCTCCTGCTTAGGTCAAGTGTGTGTTGTGTGTGTGTGTGTGTGAGTGCATACCGGTCTGAAAGGCCATGTTTGCAGCCTGTGTGCTGTCTGTAGAAGTAAGTGCATCAATGGGCGGGGTGGAAGTATGTGTGTGTGTGTGTGTGTGTGTGGGGGGGCTTTTTTAGCTTTAAAAAGAGGCATGTCATAGTGTGTCTGAAAATAAAATGAGGAAACTACTGTGAACAACTTGAAATAATCTTATTGATCGAACAGATTCCTTCACTTTCTTGCTGAACAACTAAAAATGACTTTATAACAGTTGAAGAAGAAGGAATTTTTCGCAGTGCTTGACCAGTGCATAAACCAACTGCATTATTCAGCAATCACAAGTTGACAGACACAGACAGTCAATGGACTGCACTCACAAGATTAACCACAGCGCTGCCCTTACACCTCTGTGTCTCAGCATCAAAACTGTGCGCTTTGAGCCCAACTTGAATCCAAAGCCACAAAGATTCATAACCTGAAACACAACCTGCGCTGTCGAGCAAAAACCTGGAAACTCTCGAGCAGTAAAAATACAGAAACACGATCTGATGAGCTGTTCAACGTTTCTCCCAACTGGAGAACAGGTTGCATCTGCAAAGAACTAAAGGATGCCATCAGGTCAGATGACTTCTCTGTGTGTGCAGCCATTTTTCAGGACATTATGACACTTTCCCTTACGTTGTTGCTACACTTGTTGCTGCTATAAAATTATCAGGCTTTTCATATGTGCGACAGATTGCTTTACTCATGGAAAGCAACAGAAAATGACAGAAGTTTTCTTTATTCCTCAAACACCAGGAGGCTTTTTCTACAAGGCGAAAGGTCCAATGTCCAACTACACACAGTTCATGTTTGATTTACACTATTCAATTAGGACGGAAGCTATTCTGCAGGCAAAACAGTGACCTTAATGCTTATGAGCTGCTTAGCATTCATACATTGTTAGAGTGTTTCAATTACGCTCCTCTTCCTGAGATGTAATGTAAATGCTATTCAAATATTCCAGGGTAAATCACTGTAAACCTTGACTAAACCTGACCTAGACAAATATAGGTTTATGTTAGAATTTGCAAACTAGGACTTTAAGTTATCCTCCACGTTTAAATGATTCAACTGAGTTTAATTTGATGACATCAACTACTTTTGAGTCAATGCCACCCCCCCCCCCCCAGATGAATATCACCACACTCTTCCTTCCCCGTTTGGATCTGTACCCAGGACAAGGCCACTGTCAGGAAGGTAAAAAAAAGGACTAAAGTCATGTTTAGCACATCTAGCAGGGTGACCTCATGGGTAATGAAAGGATCCTGTAAAGTCAGATTACTGTTTTAATCTTTGCAGCGGCTCCCGTCCTTGCTCAAGATGTTGCTCCGCTACATGAGCTCAAAGAATATAAAAACAAATCCCTGAACCAGCGAGTTTAAATTGAAAGGCACATGTGGCCTGTCCTGTATTTTTCGGCTGATGGGAGGGAAGATGTAATTGGCTCACTAGCCGAGATGATGGTTGTTTGTCTCTTTGTGCATTTGCTGCAGACGAACATACTGACCGCACGAGTGGGCCAGCGACCAGAACAGGACCCGTTCAGTATACAAGCACCCATCCTACCGCTCAGCGCATCAATGCAGCATTTCAAATGAACATTTTTAGCAACTCACTTCCATTCACTTTAATTCCATTCATTTGAATTTTGTTCAGCCACAAAGAAGAGACAAAAGTCCGTTACATCCAGTGACCATGGACAACTGATTACATGATATTTATTATAAATTATAGTTTTAGTTCTTTAATGTGTTTTATACTTTTATGCCTTTAAACTGTTCATTGTATTATTGTTATGAAGTAGCTGTCTCTGCTTTGCTGTGTAATTTTATAATTTTGAAATTATGCTGCAGAATTTGCCAGGACCCTCTCAGTCATTAGTTCATCCGTTGTTTATATCTATAGTGCAGCCTGAGGCCAACACACACCAACACCAGGTGAATGCTCTGTACCAAAGAATAAAGTGCTACATGACAGAATACAGTGTTGGTCTGCAGCAAAAACAGCAACATAAACGCTCAACAAAAAGGAGGCAGCCATGCAAAAAAACAGCTGGTCAAGTAGATGCCTGTGTATGTAAAGCGTTAACGCCTGCATGTTGTAGCCCGTGGAGAGCATGCAGAACTGCGCCCTTGTGGTTACTGTAGCACCACCGTGACTCACGTTGTGCCCAAAGCCGTTAATGCATACATGCATCCTTGTCTGTCAAATCCAATCTACAGCTGGTTCAGCTGTGTGTATGAGTCACGTTCAGCAGGTTAGGCCATTTTATTCATATGTAGGTTAAGCAAGGACTGCAGTGTGCTCCATTTAATATCTGTAAATACTTCTTGTGTTAATTCCTGTCTGCAGTGAGATTTGTCTTGCCTGTGAAACCTGTTGCTAATAAAAGATGCACAACTGTTGAAATATCATCAAACATATATACACAGGAGGTAGAGATACAGTTTATACTGTGTAGTTTCAACTTAGTCTGTGTGTGTACTGCTGCAAAGCCCCAGAGCTCTTGAGTGAAGTAAATTACCCTGCCACTGCAAGTAAGTCGGCCCGCATCATAAAAAATGCATACAGTGGCATATGGTGTGCCAAGCTACGTTAGAGGCAATATAGCTTCAGTCCATACTCTCATAAATCCATATCCATGACTGCCGTTTCTCTTTTTCTTTTTTCTTTTTTGGCAGAGGTCAATAGTTCACGTCCTGTCACACTGGAGAAACCCCTTCAACATCTGCCTCTGTTGTCATGGCAACTGCCTTCTGCCACTGCTGCTGCCTGACAGATGGAGACAGAAGCAAAAAGAGAAAGTTTTTCTTTTTTTTTTTGAATCGCTACAGGTGAATTTAAACGCGTTTGGACGCAAACTGCAGAGCAGTGATGTCTGCTTTTCAGGAGCCCTGCAGCTATCAGTCCTCTCCGTGCTCAATTCTCTCACACACCTGGACTATTACAAGCGTTTTTCCAACACATCGGAACACATCTTATTCACCTGCTCCTGAGGGAAAGAGGCGTCCAGAGGTGACCTCCGTGACTCTAGACCAATAGATTGAGAGTAACCATACTGTGTATACTAAAGCAGGTAATGTATTCAATGAATTTGTTATCCTGCGCTGTAGAGTACTCTAGGACGTAAATAAATACATGAGAATTTCTATTGTGGAAAACTCTGGATACTGATAATCTTATTTTTAGAATATTCTCCAGAATGATCTTTTAACAGAATTGGAGCGTAATTTGATTTTAGAATACTCTGGAATAGAATCGAGTATTCTAGAATGGAATACCCTGAACGATTTTATTCTAGAATACTGTCTTTATCTAAAATACTCTGTTGTAACCATGGATACAGTTGTACAACATTCAGAATACTGTGGAACTTCCATTTGAGAATACTCTCTAAAATATAAATTAATACTCTTGCACTTTGGACACTTTTCTAGAACAGCATCTAGTACTGAACAAATCTTTTTTCGTGATTTAACACTCAGTCCTAGTAACTGACCGAAATACTAACGTGACCCTTGTCACACATAAAACACTGTGCATTGCAGCTGAATATTAAATGAGTTCTAAATGAGGTCTGTTTAGCATCTGATAACTTCTCAGTCTGTGTTTAGATGATACTACAACACTACAGGACCATTTATTTATTTATTGTTAAAAAAAAAAGAAGAGGCATCATTAATGAAGAATAAGAAACTCTTAGCATGGCTGGAATACACTAGGAAATTCATGCAACTAGTGAGTTGTTTAACTGTGCATGCAGAAAGAGGTAGTAAACCAGTGGGCCTTGAGCATGAAGTAGTAAGTGTTGCATCAATTTTAAATGGAACTTCAAAGTGTGTTTTTTGTTTCAACAACCTTGACCCGGATTCAAACCTCACACCCCGATGACATCTGAGAAATCCAAAAGGAGGGAAAATACATTTAGGGAAAAATATTTACTCAGTCATGAACTTAATGTGACCTAATTATGTTTGTATTCTGCCTCAATGCGTATTAACCTTCGTTTAACCGCTTCACTGTAAAGGCGCACACTCTCCTCCTGGCTGTTTTAAAGGAGCACACACGCGCACACACACACACACACATGCACACGCACACACACACACGCAGCTGTAAGGGCCACTGTTGTGTATGCACAACTGGAATTCATTAAAAGAAAATATCCAATGGATATGAAATTTTAAAAAGTACAATAGACGGGAATTAATGACAACTGTCTGACTCTTGTAGAAAAATAACTTCGAGGTTTTTCTCAAATAGAGCAGTACACATAAAACCAATAATTTGATCAGAATTTTTTTATAATTTTAGTCCCATTATTGTTTTATTGTAACCTCTGTTGAAACACATCTCCTCTAGACTAGTTTGAAAAGAAACATTACCATATCTCCACTGGCAAATAAATTGAGCTATTACACAAATTAATACTTAAATTAGCTGTTTGCAAAACAAACTGTGATCAGATTTAAAATTAATTTCACTGAATCTGTTTTCAAATTAATAAGAGGGTTAATGTGGGGCTATTAGAAAAATATCTTTTCTCACCATCACATTAATTTAATTTCATGTTTAATCGCATGCACCAAAGCTGGGAATAATAACAATAATAATCATGATAATAAAAAAGGCGCCAATTAGTGTGCTCATTTGTGGTTCTGACTGTGTGATGAATTATTCATGAAATCAGAGTTAACAAGAAGGAGAATGAAGGGATCAGCTTGCCCACTGCGGAGGGATTGGTATAAAGACAGGAGACACTGCAGCCTTTTCTTAGAGGACACACACAGTCAGTCTGCTGCTGCTACTTGGTGGATACAACTGCACCTATAAGGTACTTTTTACTCTTACAAATATAATCATGTGTACTGGTAGTATTCAAATTTAGTCTGTTTTTATTAATTTGAAAATCACATTTTTCAAAATGTCCTATTCTGTCATAAATATGATGAATTACAGCGGTTTTATGACATTTAATATATATCTTTAATTTTAGAAAATTACATTTAAAAGATACTTTACATTACAAATTTTACTTTTACCCATTTACTTTGAAAGAATAACTAATTAAATTGTAGAAAAGATCACATTTATCCAATTCATATATATCATTGCATGCTACAGTTTGTTAATATTTTATTAATTAATAAAAAATTTAAACCTTTTTAGAGCCTATTTAGTCAAGAGGGATTTGAACGATGAATGCTTTACACGTCCCTTCATACACACAGAAGAACAGGTAAAAAATATGTTTCTTTGTTAATTACTTGTATGTTTTTACTCTTCATTCAGCATCCTCATTATATACAGGAAAACCTAGAAACTATTAACAACTCCCTCCTAATGGGGGGGGGGGTCTTCCCTGAAAGCGACGGACCCCAGGACCCAGAAGCCTCAGCGTGGCTGGGTCCCTGCGCGCAGTGCATTCACAGTTCACAGGCATCTCGACCTAAATGCGATGTGACGGGAGAACCTTTACTGAAACAAACGGGAATATAGTATCAGGGAAGGCTGACCGAGCTGTGAACCGGGGCCCTAACACGGAGCAAATTAACATCAGCAAAAATAGCTCTGCGTTTTCAGATCGCTTATGTGCCAGGCAGCAAATGCATCAAGCGCTGTCAGGTCATTTTAGCCCACAGATGTTTAACAAAACAGGCCGATGTGAGAGGGCACCTTCAGCCGGGCATCGTCCTCGAACTCTGACCACCGAGCTGGACCAGCTCCTCAGGTGCTGCTGTTTTGTGTCCTGCGGGCAAACATCCCTGGGTCTGAGCTTTCAGTCCCACTATCATCCATCATGAGATCTCTTTCGCGATGTCTTCGGCTGAGCTGAGTTGTCTAATGATGCTATCTTTGCCACTCCACCTCGCCAGCTGAAAACACAGAGGGCAGAGGTTGACTTCCACAAAGGCAGTTTGATTTTAAGGCCACTAAAGGGCTTCTCACTGCATTCCTGCTCTAGTGCACTCGATTATGGACGCTGATTGTGCAAGGTCAACTCCTCAAACCCATGACAGTGATGTACAGCTGTCAAACCAAAGCTTCTGTTTCTGACTGACAGTCAGTCCATCAGAGAGCAGCGGACGTGACCGGTTTAGGTCAGATGACAGTCGGGGGGTTTGACTCATTTGAAACAGCAAAATGGCAGAGCTGCATCTTCAATGGTTTCAAATCGTTTCAAATGACAGGTTGAGGATGTTTAATACAGTTTAAATGAAGAAAAAGCTTGATGAGCGTTGAGGCATAAGCCCTTCAATACGCAGAATTAAATCAGTGGAGCGTTTCTAAGCAAGAGCAAAGATCTTCATCTGTCTGCAAACCTGTTCTGCACTCCGTCATGCAACGTAGCATGTCAACCTTCCCCACAATCAGGACACAAAAAAGAAAACTCAATGCCAAAAAGTTGCCAAAAACCATTATGTTTTCCCAGTTAATCTTATGCACATCAGGGCAGAAGATATACTACCAGCCTCCAGCCGAGGTCGAGGCCAAGACCGATCCAAAAAAAGAAAGAAAGCTCTCGACTAGAATCAAGGTCGAAGTTACACCTGGGTTCCTCTTTTTTCTGCCATTTCGATCCAGAGAATGAATCATGTGTCTTTCTGTACCAATCTTACCACTTCACAGTATATGTTGACATTACACCCACATGAAAATCAGAAACGACTGAGGTTCTGGTTTTGATCCGTCAACTGAGACACCATCTCAGTTTCATGTTGTTTCGGTTTTACACATGCAGTGGTGTCATTGATTTCCTTCATTAAATCCTCCTGACTCATCGGTGCCTCCTGACTCAGGAGATGAGCAGTAAATGAAGAGGAAAAGTCAGAATTAGTTGATGAAGCCAAGAGGAAGTGCTGCAGAACAGGGCTGAGAATCACAACAGATGAAAGAGACAACGTAACCGAAGAGATTCCCTCCCTCTCTCTCTCTCTTTTATGCACTTGTCTTTATAATCCTAATCATTGTTTTATTTCCATCTGTTCTAGTTCATCCTTTTCTCCTGTTTCCTCTCTCTCTCTCCAGCCCCCTCAGCTTGACCCCAGTCTGATTTTGAGCACTTCAAGTGTGCAAACAGCTGGATATCTGAGCTGCAAACATTTACCTTCGCTCCAGTGTGTGTGGGTGTGTGTTTGGTTTTCACACTAGCAGCTGTGAAGTAACGCAGAATTTAAATCTTGGTATTTTAAAGTCTTTCGCCTCCCGCATCCACACTGCCATGGACGACTGGGTTCCAGAGGCTCTGCAGCTCTCATGTAAACTGTGTCTAGGTTCTGTTTTTAGACCGGTGAGTTCAGCGCCAAAAATACTGCAGGCAAAGAACTAAATCACACCAAAAAGGAATAAACGTTTTTGAGGAATTAAACCAAAAATAGGGAGAGAGACAAGCAGCGGAGGAAACAGGGAGATAAGGTGTCAGTGCCCCTCCCTCCCTTCGCTGCTTCACAGCCCATTAGGTCAAAGCGGAGCAGTGAGCGCGGCTCTTAGGCTGGCGGTGTAATATTGGAGAGGACACCGCTCAGGGAAGGGCCGCGGAGGTTTTTAAAAGCCTGTGTTGGCTGTGTGGGGGAGGTGAGATGACATGTCCTCTCACTGCCTGAGAGCACCATCGCACTGATATAAAAGCATGCAGTTCCTCAGCAGCTGCTGAAGAGTGGAGCGGGTACACGATCAGGAGGAGGATGAAGGTACCAACATCTGCACATCACCCAGATGTGTTCAAGTTGAGCCAAGAAGTTAATATTAAAGCAGCAAAAATATTGTAGTTCTAAAGCAATGGTGTCCACTTTTCTTAATGTCAAAGTAAGGTGATATAAACAGCTTTAGCACTTGAGATGAGTGTTTCCCACCCATTTTCCTGTGACCCTTACAGTGACGTAATGTCTCATTGTGACCAATCATCATCAGCTGAATGTCTATGACCATATCCAACACGGAGTGAATTTGAAGACTTCCTGAAGACTCCTCAGATTTATCTTATAACCTCTGGCAGGTTTGCTTTCTCTTGTCTCAAAGCAAATGTTTGCATGTCTGCATTTTACCACAGTTTCAGAAAGAAAGCACCGTTATAAACCAGGTCAGTCTCTGGCAGACTTTACATTTGAAACCTTAAAGATGTGGTGTGTCGAGGCCTGTGGCTGTTAACGGTGTTGTTATATTTGGAATGAAATATTAAAAAGGGAAATGTTTGAACTGTGCATTTTCTGTACTTGTAGCAACATTCAAGTATCAACTAGTAACTTTTTAGATAAATGAATGATCGGCCTTTGAGATGGACCGGAAACCAAATCAGCTTCATCACCATCATAAGCACTTTTTTCAGCTCTAAGGAAACTGCAGTCGATGATGAGCGTCCTGCATGACTCAGACTATGACCTTGTATTATGCCGTAGTCAAGCGTGTGTGTGTGTTCACTATATGTCGTCTTGAATGATGTCATTCTCCTGTTCATATTCTTGTACGTGTTGAGATGTTCCTGTCAGCATGTTCATACAGATGTTGTACAGTACAAACTGCACCTCTGCATGTCTCCAGGGGGATTTTACATTGTTTTCAAAACTCTGAACCACTGGTGTTTGAGACGATAGAGGAGGAAGACAACAATGGCGCCCTTCGATGCCCTCTCTTTGTCCTTTGCTTTGAAACAGCCTCTCAGGATCCTCTCAAATCTGCTCTCTTCTCTGCACATTAGCATTATCTGAGGTGAGAGGACACCTGTGAACCAGAGGAGCCAGACTCTGGTCCAGGGTGTGATTTAACTCATGATTTCTCATGCCCAGACTTCTTTTCACACTTTGGTCACAATTGCGCAGGCGACCCCAGGTCAAGCATCTGGAGATACCCTCACCCCGACTACGAGAGGCAACACTGAGCATGCTCACGGCCTAGTTTATGGGTCATGTCTTCCTCCCCGAGGGTGTTTGAACACAAACAAAACACATGAAGAAGGCCTACACACTCGAACACACTCGGTGAAGACAGACGTGAACGCATGAAGGCGCACATGTATCGCATCCAAACATTTACAAATGAGACTAAATAAGGTCAGATAAGGGAGCACATATGATATAATACACACACACATATGACAGAGTATCAGAGCCATATGTCCTGACACCACATGTTGCCACTGATGTCAATGTATATACAAGAGTGACAACAGGGAAACACATGCAGCTGTGTCCATGTGTTAAAAAAAAAAAAGTGTGGCGCAATGTCACAGATACAAAGACTCACAGATACATGGAGTTGTAAGAGATTAATACACCCAGCACAGTAGGTGTCTCCATGCAGACTTGGCTGAAAATGCAGAGCCCAAACATGCCAGACGGCATCAAAATCCACTTCTCTGCGCCCAGCCGACGTCGTGACCCCCGGTAAGAGGAACTGGACGGGAAGGGTGGCAGACCTCAGTGTTGGCACTGCGGGGGATGCCAGGGGAGGTGAGGATCACACACACGAAGCTGACAGACACACTCGCAGACCTATAGTATGTATGAGGGTGGAAGTAACATATGAAACTGGCTCTTATTACAGTGTCTTTTTCATATCAGTCAGTCATTTTTACTTAAAGCTGCTCTAATCAATATTTTCATATAGACAGCGAGTCAGATGACTGAATAATGTCGCTCATAGTAATACACCCACTGAAAATAAACCAGGTTCCCCAAACTTTAAGAAGCCGTTCAGCTCATTGTTTTGGTTTTCTGGTGTGCAACTTTACTGTTTTGCTTTGTTGTTATTGCTCTCATTAACTTTGTTTCCAGATGCAGCGAGCATCTGTTTACAACAAAGAAAAAGCTCAGACGAACCAACTGTACACTGACTGGCCAGCACTAAACAGCACACACAGTCAGCGGAGAGCTTGTGAACATGGTGAAACATTTAGCAGCTAAAGAGCCAGATGTTTCCCTCAGGTTTCATCAGTTGCTGCAGCTTAGAGTATATTTAAGCTGAGCCATTGCACTGTGAATCTCATAACAGAAATGAACTAAATATCTATGTAACACGCGTGAACTCATGCTAAGCCCTATTCTGAAAGAGTTTTCTTTTTCAGTGGATGAACTTTGTTTGAACTTTGCATCCTTGTTGCTTTGCAGCTTGACCCTAACAGCATTTCCCCTCCACACGGGTGATTTTTACATCTGCTGAAAGGGAAATTCCTCTCCAACCTCTTGAACTTGAGTTCTTTTCCAAATCAACCCGATAATGTCAAAAATGCTTGCTGTCGAGCTGCATATATATATATATATATATATATATATATATGGCACTCTACTGATTATTAATGACATTTAGATGAGCTGATATTTCAAATGGAATTTACAAAGTAATACTGTAATAAAATATATGCATGTATCCAAGCTACAGCGCTCCTCAGAGTTCAAACAATAGATATTAATTAATTATACATGTCATTCAATGTCCTTTGTTCTGATTTATATGTGCATCACAAAGTTTAAATCTTTGGGGTTAGGTCTATTCCACTTCCAGTTGAGCTTGATAAAACACTCTGTATATCCAGCATCAATAATACAGTGATCAACATGTCGTACACAGGGTATGAGGCTACATCCTTTTAGTCGTGTCGGTCCAAATGGATTTCAAAGTTTCTGCCTGTGGCTGCCACACTGCTGAATTATTTAAGGGGGTAATTAGGTGATTGTGGCTGTTGCACTGCACTGTATGTCTCTGGAGGCCAAAGTCACTGTCACAGCATTGTTGTTTTTTTTAGGATTAGGCCATCAGATCAGCTTTCTATCCATCTATCTGTCTGAAAGGCAGATCTCCCTCCACCCTCCTCTCCCCTCATTGTGTTTATTTTGGCCTAATTCCAGCTTCCCGGCTTCATGAAATGAGCAAAATACAAGCACTTTAATTGAACAGATAAAAAACCTCAGGCAAAAAGCACCATTTACACTGTGTAGGCCTCAGAGAGTGTGTGTGTGTGTGTGTGTGTGTGTGTGTGTGTGTGTGTGTGCCTTTCACTTCCTGTCGTATCATGGCAGACTGTGTACACATTAGAAAGTGGCTGACTGTCCCAAAGCTGTTGTTGTATCACTGTCCCAGTGGCATTTGCATTTCTACGTCATGTCATCTCTACCAGCGCAACATTTTATGAATATAATCTGGATGCGTGTCACGAGAACAATGGGTTTTGTGGAGCGCTGCCCTGCTGATGAACCAGGATGAGCCAATGCTCTGTGACCTGGATAGAAGAGGAGAAACCGCCATATTAGAAAGGGTCACAGTGTCAGTGGCAACGCACATTCGTGTAAGAGAAAGCAATCACACACACACATGCAACGCATATACAACACATACGTGACTGCACGCACAGGCAGCGCTGGCACACACAGGACACACTGACTGTAGCGTGCGTCCCAGCGGTTGCGTTTCAGTTCATCTCTCAAAGCTTTATGTTCATGTGCAAGTTAACTGTGCAAAGCAATGATCACTGCTGCTGTTAAAGTGTAATCTCCTGACAGAAAGGCACCGGGTAAAAGAACATGTAAATTTGACCTCGTTAATGGTGTCGCCGAGCAGTTGATCTTTGCAGCTTTACACTCAACCAGAGTGTGAGTTCACACAGCGGCTGAACCAGTAAACTCTGAGGTCACGGCAAAGTCTAGGAGGTTCGTGTGGGAAAAGACGGAAATATTCATTCTTACCATAGCTCGAGTTATTTTCAGCAAGAGTTAAAAAAGAAAAAAGGTTGTTTATATGTTTCTGATATAGAATGACTTTAAACTCACTGTTGTCTCAAAGCAGAGGTTTATTGTGGTTAAAGTAGAAGTCAAACAATTTTACCCATCAAAGTGTGTTTTCTGATCTTGGGGAGTACCACTGTTCATGTGAAAGAAGCTGCTGGAAAGTGCATCAAGTTTGAAAATGGAAAAAATCCAGGGGGTGTGGAATTAGAAAGACAGAACTTAACAGACTTCTGTAGCTGCTCCACGCTACATTGTGAGTAATGCAAGCCCTCGGAAGAAGAATCCGTAGAATGAAAGACTGCCATTCTCATCATGGACAATTTAAGAAAAAGCAGCAATGTCATAGGAGTGCAGTGCTAAAGCAGCAGCACGTGTAAACAGCAACTTGTTGTTGTTTACACGCTGAACTCAGGATTCCTGAAGTGTCCATATTATAGACTGGTGCTGTGCTGGAAGATTCTTTAATTTTTCCATTTCTCTACAGTTCAGATTGTTCAGATTCTTGATGGAAGCTTCTCCAAAGTGAGTTCTCTGGTTTAGAAATGATATAATGAATCCCTCAGATTAGGAGGATATCATGTTCTCAGTCAAGTTAATAGTGTCCTTTTTTTCCCCAGGATGTTCATCACTGCTAATCATGTAACTTGCACTAAACTAGCTTTCACTTGTAATCAGAGTAACTGCACCACATTTATCCAAAGCATCTGTTTTATTCCAACAACTGTTGAAGATTAGTGGATGAATTATAGCAGAGTGGAGCTTGATGTTATCAGGAGAGCAGCCTATGGCAGGCCGGCATGGAAGAGGTGATAACCAACAGATGGACAGTATTCCCCTCAGGTTTGACAATAATCACGACTTACAAATAAATTAAATGGGACAGGCCTGCCATGAGTTAGTTTGAGCTCTACCATCTCCTCCCACGCAGAGGCAAACGATGCACGTTTCCTATCTCACTTGCTTTCCTTTCCACCTTCGTAAAAAATTGACCTTTACGGCCTCCCCTCTCCTTTTCTCACTATCTCAGTCCTTTTATCTCCCTCTCCTTCCCTCTGGTCATTTCTGCTGAGCTGTGAGGAGTGAGGAGAACGTGTCTGAGGGATATGGAAAAAAGCTCGGGATCATGGGAAGGTGTGAAGGCAGGGTGTCTGCTGGGACCTCAGGGATGAAGAAGCAGGGGCCGACATAGGAAAAGGAAAGTAGAGGTAAAAAAAGGATATACAACCCCTGCAGCAGCGACAGAAACAGTCAGGATAACCACTCTTCTTCTGTGTGGAGTAACACCTTTAGTGATGGCTGAAAGAATCTAACTGTCCAAGGGTGAGCGTTAGGCAAAGGCTCAGCTGTTGTCAACAGGTGCAAAATATTTGCTTCTTGCCGTATAAGAAGTCTCATACATGACTGGGAGATAAATCTGGTCACAGAAGCATTCATTATGTTGCATGCTCTACAAGCTACAACTGCACACATGAGCTCACGCCTCCTCTGGTTTGACACTTTGATAATTCACATGTGGCACAAAAATGTCAACTGGAAAGGGATCTCAGGCTCCTTCAGCCTTTTTCTACTCACAATTCATTTACCTCAATGTCATTTGATCTGATTATACCCGTCAGTGGCAGAACCTCTCCTCTGCCACACCCCTCTTCCGCCACCCCAAAAACCCCACCCACCCATCACCTCCATCCTCGCCCTAAACAGGCCCTGCTACAGCACAGCGCCTGTGTGCAGCACTGCTGAGGGAGGTCGCCGTGCGGTCACTGCGCAAAGCCTGGTCGCATTGTGACTCGGAGCTGCAGAATGTGCCATGGTGCATTAGCGCGCTGCCGCCTGGCTGAGCATGAGGCACGGAGAGAGAGAGAGAGAGGAGGGAAAAAAGGAAAAGAGATAGAAGGAGGAGCTAAGGGATGGCGTAAAAGGCAGCGAAATGGGGAAGCAAAAGAGGGAAGAGGACCAGAGGAAGAAAGAAGGGAAAGGAGCATAAGAGTAGAGAAAGGAAGGAAAGCGAGGGCATCAGCGCACTTACACAAGCTGAGTTCAGAAGCCCCAGGGGCACAGGGTCCTTGTAAGGTGGCTCATCAAATATGAAGGCACATCCAGGCTGTGTGTTCGCTCTGGTTTCTACTTATCTTCTTCTCTCCCTCACTTTATTCCTTCTTACCTCTTTTCTGCCTCACTGTTTATACTTTTCTCTCTTCTTGAAACTCTTATTCAGTGATAACAAGAGTTCTCCCATAGCGTTCAGCTTCATAAAAAAAGTTAACTGAACTGCCAAAACATTAATCTTTTCAAGAAGTATGACAAACAGCCTATCTTCATTTTACACTAAAGTCTGTATATGTTGATAGCACTTCTTCCAACCAAAAGTTGTAATAACAATAACACTTAATGGCGTCAGATCATACGACAGATCAGATAACAGAAAAAGTTAGAAAACACTTGATAATACTTTTTTTATGCAACACAGTAACCAAGTACAAGACTGAATGCATTTCTTTCCCTCTCTGCAACCTGACAGCTAATTGGTCAGGTGCAACTAGCGAAGCAGAAGCTTGTATTGCACCACCAATTGAAAACAGATGGGGTGCGATTGGATGACGTAATCGACCAATGGGAGAGCCTGCTGGGAGGACGCTGGGACATGATCTCATTTTCATCCCCACTCTAAGCAGGTTTAGACGGCTCTGATCGGCCTGTTGCTAATCTGCCCTGCACCAACTGGATGTGCTGTAACACATACACACGTTTTTGAATGTAATAAGTATTTGAGAGAAGGAAAAAGAAATTTAGAGTGCACATCTTTGAGTCAAAACCCTCACATAAACAGTTACTCTAATCTAAGACCGTCACACATCAGAAAGCTTTTAAGATTTTAGAGCTTTTAAGGAGTACACACTCACATACAGACTACATTTGACAGTACATGAGCAATCACATACACACGCACACACACACACACACAACTGTCAGAAGAAAGAGGTTGTGTCGAGGGTCGTGTCCAGGGACTTGTGCTGAAAAATCAAACATGAAAGAGCTCTACACCGAAGGCTCCGTACAACCTCCATGACATGTGACAGAGGTCAAAGGAAGCCACTGAGGCCGTGGCAGGGGCATGCTGTTCTCTTACTATTAACCCTTATACACTCAAACACCGTATACACTTTAATGTGCAAATACGCACACACACAAGTCACTAGTACTCACTCCTCTTTCTGCACACACACACACGAATGTGTCACTGACGTAGCTGCATGGCCATGTTGTGATAACAGCAAAGGCTCTGGGGGGGGTGGGGGGGTTCAAGCTTGGAGCAGAGAACCAGGGGTCTGTGACCCGCCCTTGACCTTTCACTGGACCCTGATCACCTGACAGAGAATCACAGAATAAAAGGGAAAATCACAAATAAAAACAATAGTTCCCAACCTTTTTTTTTTTAAATGATGAGTATGAGTTGCAAACAGGTCAACTATAGCACGAACTTCCCATCTTTTCAGCAACAAGAAAAGATAACTACCAAGTATTGTTAATCCTATCCTATCCTGACATGTGCATATGTGCCCTCTGAACTGCAGTCCATCACATTTTGTTCAGTCAGGGGTCAAGTGGTCAATAGCTGTGACCAGAGAGGCCTGATCCTCGATGAGCCCATCAACCCCTCAGAGATATAGAGAATATTACTGTTCCACTTCATATCGCCAGCAGGTCCAGGGTGCATTGGAACAAACGGGTCCTCTGAGGCTTCCACAGCGCTGGTACGATTGATCTGCTTTACTCGGGCCAAGTGTGAGCAGCCAATCCTAATGCACCATCAATACAGCCACACCAGAGATGTGAAAGAGCTGTGGACTACGTACAAGGGTGGAGGTATCCATTTCTGTCATGCCTGCAGCCACTCATCTGCCTGTATCTGTCACAAGCTATTACACTGACTCAGACATAAACATGTGTTACTGAATATGCTGTATGCTTTTATTGTCAGTTCAGATGGAAGAAGAACTGGCAATTACATGCCGATGAAGGCTGCATCTATGAAACATGTTTGGTGTGAGTGCTGAATAAAAAATATTCTTATATCAGATAACTGTCCTTGCATTTTCTGAGGTTTTGCCATCTGTTTTTCTGACTGGAATATCTGCAGCACATATTCTTCCTCCGTTACCTTCAGCAAAAATATGGGAAAAAGAGGAAGTTAATTTCTTTTAAATCAATCACAACACTTAATTCAATCTTTTTTCAGTTACATTAAAAGAAAACAAAGTGAACACCAAATAAACACTATGGGATGTGTTTTACTATATTGTTGTTCTCTCTTTTCCAATTTCTTGTTCATTTCTTGTTTGATTTAGTTTAGTTGGACACAGTAAAAAATAGAAAATATGGCAAAAAAAACAAACCAAAAAACTGGTAATGTATCAAAATCATATATAATAAATCTTGTATCATCAAATCATCTTTATCTGAACAGAGTTATAAACAAACAAATACTTATAGTTAGATACTTTCAGTAGCCGACATTTACCTGTCAATACTGTTGTACTTTAAGTAAAGTAATCTTCCGCCACTGACTACAAGAACAAGAATCACGTTTCCATAGCAACCATGGAACCCGTCAACAAAACCGGAAAACGGAGACGTGGGAGATGTAAAAACTGGTAAATAACCTTAATAATAGTTTAAGCCAATAGGTGATTTTTATTATTTTTATTCCTGTGCTTATCGCCTGAGTCTTTACGTTTGTACAAAAGTCAAGCTAGCTGCTTTTAGCGCTTTAGTTTGTTATTCTATGGGTCATTGTGAATGTGACATGGCTGTGTTCATCACCACCCACAAAAGTTGTGACTAACTTAGCGATAGACTAAATAATCCTTTTAAAAGCACTAAAAGTAGACCGTCACCTCTCTTGTGGTTTTAATGCCCTAATGTTTACAAGCAGTTTTCGACCTGGTTATATCTCGCAGGACAGAGTCCCACAGAGCTCCGGCTGACCTGCTCATGTTCCCTGCTCTGGATGGAGAGAGCCCAAAGAAGTTGGACTTCAGGGTGGACAGACAGGTAGGTTCATGGTGATAACAAGTTTTAGACACTAAAACTAAGGTGAAGATACTTTCAAAAAGTAGTGCCATGAATAGTTTATTTACATGTATCACTTAACTTCATATAGTTACTTCATGGCAGGTAAGTTGTTCCAATGAAGAATTTACCACTTACCATTTTAGTGGATAGTTCTTTATGACTCTGGCTGTATAGTAGAGCTTGTTGTCCTGTTGTGTTTTGCACAGTGGTGTGCGTTGTGCCCACTCCTGTGTCATAAAGAGCAGAGAGGAGTTTAGAGATGGGACAACCATTTAATTGAGTACAAAGCATAAATATACAACTTTTTTTTTTTTTTTTAAATTACTTTGCAACCTTATAGTCTGACTGAAAATGTGACAAACACAGAAATGCAACAGGCCTTTATCACAGCACACATTTTGACTTTGTCATACTTTAACATGCACAGGTGTTAGTTGTTGACATTGATGACGGCTCAGTGGTATTCAAGTGTAGTAAGTCAAACCCAAAGCGTCAGGCGTCATTATTTATACTATTTACACTCATGCTTTGCCTACTGTCAAATGTCAAAATGGACTGGGGCTGCTTGTAATCAGTCAATTCAATTTGCTCTCAGATAAGTGTTTGGCCTATCAACAATTCCCATTAAAATGCACAGTAAAAACAGACATTCCCACAAAATGGAAGTAATCAATTCAATTGCCTGTACCTTTTTAAAAATGACAAAATTTATTTTCTTACCTTCCACGTCTTTTTTTCAAACACCACAGCAGCTCAAACTCATTGATTAGCACACCCTCAGCAGGTGTGTTTAAATCACCAGGTGGAGCTGATTGGCTGGAGGAAAGGGTACAGGTGTAAGTAATGACATTAATGATTAGCCATGCCAGGCAGAGAGCATACACAACTGCAGAGCCTTGTAAACCTAAATGAAATGCAGTCACCGTTAATGTTATTTATACCTGCTATGACGTTTCAAAAATGTTCGCTGTGAAGAAGGCCTTTTGGGCATTACTGCCCTCTTATTCACCCCTTTGCTCAAGGGCAGTTTGACTCAGTATGAACTCAGGTCATGTAGGTTCAGGTTGTAGAAGTGGGCTAGATTATAGCAGTAAAAAATATTGAGAGTACACTTTGTGCTTCTCTGTGTGTTTCATCCTCCAGGGTCTGTCAGAGCTCCACATGGCCTGCCTTTACGGCCAGCTTGATTCTATTCAGCTCCTGGTGGAGTCCACGTCGGGGGGGATCAACAGCAGTGATCCTCAGGGTCGCCGGCCCATTCACATGGTCATGTCCTCCCGAAGCTCACCCAACACCTGCACCTGCCTCAGATACCTGCTGGAGAACGGAGCCGAGATTAATGCGTAGGAGCTTTATTTTGAAATGTTCCTCAGCTGTCACCTTAGTAAAATGCATCTCAAATATCCAAACTAAAGCTTTTAAAATGGGAAGCTGAGAATAGAAAGATTAAATAATTTACATTATTCACTACAAGTGAAATGATGATTAAAATGAGATGCTAGTGAAAGTTTGTAGCTGTTGCAAGAGATAATGACTGTAATGATGATGATGAATATGATGGCAACAGTGATGGCGATGAATACACATAAATATGATGATACTTGTGTTGTGTTTTGTTTCTTTTATCATTGTTACCAGCACCACAGACTCAGGGCAGACGCCGCTGCACCTGGCCGCCTCTGAAGGCCTCCTGGACTGCACAGAGATCCTCGTGCAAGCCAGTGCAGATGTGTTGGCCCAGGACATCATGGGGCACACACCTCTGGATTTCGCCCGGATCTGGTGCCGCAGAAAGGTAGCAAGGTAACAAGCTAAAGGAACGATTCACACAAAAATCTAATTTAATTTAAATGTTTCTGTTTCAGTTCAAATAATTAATTTTTTAACAGATTTACTTTGTGTGTGTGTGTGTGTGTGTGTGTGTAGGTATCTGAAAAACTGCATGTGGAAGGCAGAAAAGAAGAAAGAAATGGAGGGGAGGAAGCTAGTTCAAGCTTTATACACTGATCTTGTGGACATGGTCAAACTGAATAATCTCAAAAGAAGGGTTAGTGTGTTGTGGAAAGTTCAGTCAGTTCAATATAACACAGTATTTTCAGTTCTCTTGTTATGCAGTGATGACATTTGCAGTATATATTCTACTGTACGTGTAAACACACTTTCCTCGTGTGTGATTTCAGACACTTATAGATGAGAAGATGGCAGAGTGGGCAAACAAGAAAGGTTTTCCTCACCTAAGGGATTTCTCCCCCAAGATCTTGGTGAGCCAGTACCACACCCAGTGCCTCTCGTCAGATCAGGGCCGCTCTAATCTGAAGCACGGCAAAGGCCTGAGTAAGCACCAGCCGAGAGCCCCCCAGGAAGATCAGGCAATCACCTCCTCAAAGCCGAGGGCTTCAGCCTCCAGGCCCTGGACCATCTACATGGGCCTCCAGCCAGAGAGACCCCCTGCGGTGCCTGACCTCCGAGACAGCGTCACAGTGTGGAGGGACAGCAGGAGCAGGCAGCCACACTACAGCACGAAGTGGGACAACATGCCTCGTGCCACCCCTGACCTGCCTCTGGACGTCCTGGAGAGGGTGTTGTTCCCCAGAGCCTTCCCTTCCAGGATTGTCTCCCCTCGGCACTTTGAGCCACAGAACATCGTGGAGGTCCAGCAGCGAGGATGCCCCCAGGGGCGGAGCACCTCCCCCTGGACAGAGGTGGCCATGCACCTGGCTGAGGTGCTGGAGCCTGGACACTACTGAGCCTCTGTGAACTGGAGGAGTTTCAACCAGACTTTAAATTGGTTCACTGTTGTAAATTAAAACATCATTATCATCTCATCCGGTATTAAAATATTTCATATATTTTTACATAGTTTAGTTTCAGGTGGAAAGGACCTAAACAAAATTTTAGATTTAACATGTCCTCACAGATTTTATATCAAATAACGTAGAAATTAACATACAAGTTTTACAACTGGAGGATTTCCTTTTAGGAAAACATCATGTATCATATAGATGTCTGTCCCGTCTAAACAATTAACAGGCATAAAAAACAGACCTATCCTCATAAAATACCCAATCACCCCTTAACTTCATCTTAAAGTGACAAAATGAAGAATGTCACACACCCCATACACTGCAGCTCCAAAAGCAGGGTGAACAGAGGGGTGAGCGAAAGGTGAGAAAACCTCAGTGAACTGGGTCACCTGTCACAGATGTACCTCTGCACTTTCACTGATCCCCTCCAGGGAACTGACTTGGGATCCAGGTGAGGGCTTGTCAACAGCATGTGTGTGTAACTGCAAGCTGTGGCCTGTCAAGTAAAGGTGGGTGGGTGTGCGTGCGTGTGTGTGTGTGTGTGTGTGTCTCGTGGTTTTGCAGTATCCCTTTACTTCATGAAGCACTTCACACCTCAGTGGGGGTCAAAGTGCACACTTGCCTCAACCTGGTGCACCCACTGTGACTTGGCCACATGGGACTAGAATAACATAATGCCATTCACCTAGACAGTCTGGCACACACACACACACACAGATTCTTGAAAGAGTGGAGAGGAAAATCCATTGTACTGCAAATAAAACTTAACACAGACTGAGTGAATTGACGTTGATTGATTGGAAATGATGGATCAGTACCTCTAATTTTATTTCTTTGAACATCAACCTTGAAAAGAACCATTTAATCTGCAAGTTACTTCAACAAAATGTTTTATTACAGTTGTGTGCATACCAGCCTACAATGAATCGCACTCAGTAATTGGTAGAAAGAATTTCTCTCTTTCTCTTTGATAGTACTTTCATCAAACCATTATGAACAGCTTTTGTCCCCAACACCTGTAAGCTTACAAGAGTCATTGCACAGGCTCGATCTTCAGAGGTGTTTTCATTTGTCTTCGATGATGAATGTACAAAAATCAGTTTGTTATTACTGTGAATTCTTATAAACAGTCCCGGTTGCAGACTATCGCAATGGTGATTAATTCATGTGTAAGATGCTCAAAAACAAAAAAATCTCACCTAGTGCATCGTTTTTCCAGCCAAATGTCAATCCTCCAGAGTGAGAGAGACCTCTTGTAGCTCACCAATTCAAGGGTGAAACGTAATCCTTTCTAAGTGCCTTCATTTAACCCCTTTTCATCAATGTGATGCGGCAGGGCAGAGCTTTTATATCATGCCTCACATTGTAATCACAAAACAGTGTCTCCATAGATCAGAAGCTGATTCTTTACAACTTAACTACAGACTGCTGTTTCTCATTTTAAGTCATCTTAATAAGTGCTTCTGTGGCGACTTGTTGAACTGTTTTTATCTAGGATTATTTCACACCAGAAAACCAAGCGTGGACTTCAGGATTAAGCCAGAAAGTACCTTTAAGCTGTCTAAGTCATCTGCAACCCATTCATCATTCATCATCTGAGGAGATGAAATTTTGAACAGTCGTATTAAACTGTCTTCAATGCTACTTTGTGTATTGACTCCGATGAAGTGTGAGACCTACAACACACAAATAACAGCAGGATGTCATGTCAAGAAGAAAAACTGATCATGGTTTATCTGCCAAAGTCAAAGGTTACAGGTATTTGGTGGTTGTTAAATTTAGAAACCCTGCACAAACATATTTTAATACCAAAGCTTAAAAAATGGAGGAGTCCAATGTGACAATAAGAAAGCATTGCGCTACAGACAAGATCCCCTCAGTGAGGTCTCTAGTAGATGTTGTTGGCAGTCAGTACGTACAGACAGACAGACAGACAGACAGACACGAACAGATTAACATGGCCTGTGTAAACTCGTGGACTCGTCCACCAGGAAGCTCTGTTCTGTTCATTGGTCCGTCCTCTTTGTGTGCTCTCCTTCCTCTTTTGGCCACTGCTTCGTTTTAGTCCCATCCAGAAACACATTTCCACAGTCCTTCCAGCTTCCCCTTAATCTCCATCACACACACACACGCACACGCGCACACGCGCACACGCACACACGCACACACCCCGACCCTTGAACCTGCGCCCCGAGTCCGAGTTCCTCAGTACATTTTCTGTCGGCTAGGCAGCACTGCCTCCTTGAGGAAAGAGAACACGAGGAGGATCCCTGACCTCTTCCCCCTCTTTCCCTTGGTGAAGTAATTAGACACCACGTCATCTAAAAAGGAAAAAAAGGGCAATTGTTATTAATTACACCATCCATCAATCATCCCTACCCACTTATCCTTTACAGGACAAAAGGAGGGTTAAAGTCTCTGTAAGTGGATTTTTATATTGTACAGACACCTAGTAGGTTGGAAATGTATAATGTGGTTTGGAAAGTCGTTTTTAAGATACAATGAACTTAACTGATCTCACACAGGGACAGTGAGAAAAGGCTACGCCCAACGTGGGGCTCGAACCCACGACCCTGAGATTAAGAGTCTCATGCTCTACCGACTGAGCTAGCCGGGCTAACACTAGCAATAGCTGTATACCTGATATCGTGAAGTAAGAGACATTGACATGGTCCTCACTGGCACTATGTTCTTTTGGCAATGTATTGAAAAACAGGCATAAGGATTTAAGAATTTCATGACTCCACCAAAAACCCACAAAACGAAGTAAAACAAAAGTTTTCACACAGCAAAAGCAACAGGTTAACAAATATTTGATACACTATGTTATTTCAATAACAAATCAGAGAGAGAGTACAGACTTAAACACAGGCTTTAACTGGAAAAAAAAGAAGATTCTGCGTCCATTTTCCCTCAAAAGAAGCTCACCTCCTTGTTGTATAGTGGACGGCAGCACATTCTCCCCCGCTGACAGTGACACAAAGAAGGCGAAAGGGATCACCCACAGGCAGATGGTGAAGTAGGCCAGCACCTGAGGCCAACCAGCAACAAGTGGAATATCATTATTACCAAAGGAAATGTAATTGCAGAACATACTGTACATCCCCGGTTCATTAAAAAACAGCTTGATCAGATTAATTTGAATTCTGTATGTGTATCATAAATCTGAGCTGCAAGAATGCCACACCCACTCCAGACGTTTACCTCTGAGAATGGATAATACTCTTGTGCAAAGTACTGGAAGGCCATGTAATGGTTCACCACCACCAACACTGCAGAGAGAAAACAAAGGAAATGGAAGGAAACAGGAAAACACTGCAAGAAAGAAAGATTACATGTACACGTCATTGGCATATAATGTGCTTTGACTCAACTTGGTGAAATTATTTGACTCGGTTAATGTTTTAAAACATAAACAGGTAAAGAATCCAAAGCCAGTTTCTGTCATACTGACCGCAGGAGAGGATGAAGTTTGGGGAGCTCAGCAGTATGTAGGGAAAAGTCTGCAAGAGGCCGAAGTACACCAGGTTGGTGAAGAGGCCGACTCCCACCATCAACATTGGGAAGCCTTCAAAAACATAGAGACCTACCAGCACACCTGTCGAGAACTGGACACATTCACAAGTAAAATCAAACAGCAGTGTGACTGAACAGTATTTAGTTAAATATGTCATTTCTACAGCATATTTTTAAAAGCAAAACTTACTCACCAGTATCATGTACTTTATTATTCGACTGGTGGCTACTGTGTATTCTTCTATTAGTTCTGCCAAGTAGTACAGGCCAGCAGCTAGGTGAAGACAATAAGCCAGGAAACAGGAAAACAACAAGAATCGCAGATAAGCAGAACGCTTTGTCATTCTGACTTGATATTAACACAAAGCAAAGATAAAACATATTCACTGAGGCTGGTAAATGTATTTACTCATGTCACCACTTTTGCTGTAAATCAACTATTAGTTAAGGTCCCAACAATAAACGTCATTCATTAATTATAATAACTTAGTAGGGATGTTTTAGAATGCATCAGACATTGTTTCTTGTGGATGAAATACTCAACTTTATTACCAGGATCATACTATCTTCACAGTAATATAGCATTAATACTGCAGTAAAAATGTTGGTAATCCCTTAATGACATCAAAGAGTTTCTCTTTTTCTGAGATGCCACGTGTCCAGTAATAAATGTTAATGAGCTGATAATAAAAACAGATGCCTTGCAGCTCGTGATTGGACAGTTCATTGGCAACGTCCTTGCAATGAACTTAAGAGATACTGGAGGTAAAAATACAAACCAAAGGTAATGCACCGGCCAAAGGGGTTTCTCACAACCTGGCAACCCAAAAGTTGCCCTTATTAATGGATTACAACAGACCTATATATCATTATTAAATATATTTTGACCACTGATAAGGTGTCAACTTATCAATCAACCTTTACTGTAAAACACCAAACATATCCAGTCTCTTGTCAGTGCTAATGTAGGGAGTAAACAGCTAAAAATAAAAATACACAGAGAGGCCTAACATGTTTGAGAGACTCAGTTACACCAATACAGTCTGACAGTCAGGAGCCACACCTGACAGCTGCAGCAGGTGATACGTGGACAGACAGGCTCCTCGCCAAGTTTCCTTTGTAGGTTTCGTAGCAAACTAAGCAGTGTTAGCCACATGTTAGGTGGACAGTTTGTCAGCTACTGTATTATCTAATGTCAACAAATGAAAATGCCACGAAGCTAAGGTTACGTAGACTTGAAGCTTATATGCTAACCTTCCCACTACACACAGCAGATGCATGCTACTTTAGTTGGTCTTTACTGTGTCAGACATTATAAACACACTATTTGCTGATACATCTACCGATTAATTAGTTTGTATCAATAAGCCTGAGTCAGAAGTGAGACATAACGCTAAATGCTAGCTGCTATTAGAAAAAATATAGCTTCCAGCAGAAGTGTTGGCTATGTCCTAAGAAAACCATTTAGAAATGGAAATGCTAAAATGTAACTATAACAAACTGTTATATTTTTACTAAATTGTATATAGTTTAAAAATACGTGTCGTTATCATGTTCGGAAAAAAAAACAAAAAACATCTTGTCTTCCTCAAGTGGAAAAGCTAGCTGACTAAGCAAGCAGATATCAGTAATTCAGTGAATTGACACACGAGTTCTTTATTTTTGAGGTAGGATTAATATTAGTATTTGCATGTTATTATTGACTCATTGGACTGTGCTGAAGCTGTCGTCGCATTGTTAAGCGGAGCCCTGATAACGTTTACTGGTGCAACTTCGCCGGCTGGTTTGGTTCGCTAGCATTAGCAAGCTAATAGCACGTTAGCGTTCGCAAGGATTGTTAGCATGCACTTACCTATTGCTAGAGTGACGAAGGATATTTGGACAACCAACGACAGCCAGCTCAGTAAATAAATAAACCACATCTCTCTGCATATGAAACAACACACAAAAATATGAAAATAATACAGAAACAAAACAGGCTAGCTGACTGCTAACTAGCACTGGTCAAAGTTCCTCCCCCTGTGTTTTCAGTACAGGCTGAAGAAAGCTAAGAAGAAGGGCCTCATCTTTGCCAAAGGCAGGTGTGTCGTGGTTGTAGCGCCCTCAGCGGTTGGAGGAGAAGTGCAGTAGTCTGACATGATCCCTGGGAAACATGGTAAGACAACATATTCAATTGTAATATAAAATGCTTTGTGTGGGTGTTTGAGTATGGAGTCTGTCACAGAAAGAAAAATAATGTTAGGATGAAAATAAGAAAATGCATGATAAGTCAAAATTCTTCTGAGATATTAAGTCAAAGTGATGCATTAAGTTCTAGTCACTCCTTAAATTTCATTTACTTTTTTATTTACTTTTTAATTAGGTGATCATGCAGGCAGCTATTGCTCCATGATTGTGATTCTGGTACTCTGTTTTGTTAGTATGTGACTCTGTTTCACTGTGACTTCTTTCTTTTCATTTGTCATGGAGATCATGGCAGGACATTAAACTATCTAAGTTCCTCTTTTTTTTCCAGGCAGAGAGATGCTTCCAATTTTGAGGCAAGCAAATATTTATTTTGCAATTGCATTGTTCACGGGGGTTTGAGTCTGCAAATGTTGTAACTATGTCGAGTGGAAACAACATGTGGGACAAAAGTAGGGGCTATTTGTGTCCACACCATTCATTCTAAACATAAAAAGTCCACATCTCTATCTTCATTTACAAACGTGCCTGCTTTCTCTGGGCCTTTGGCTCAGTTACATTTGTTTCAGGAATTGTACCTTTAGTAAACACAGGCTGCAGTTAGGAGGATTCCTGTGAGAAACAAATTACACAGAAGTGGGCTATCTAGTAGGTAAGGTGAATTTTCTTGGAAATTCACTCATCTGGGAAGCGTAGCACCAGCTTTTCTAGGGACGGAAAGCAGATACCACCTTTTCACAATACTTTACTCCAGCAATATCTAAAAAGTGCGATATTTGGTGCTTTATGGTCAGAAAAAAAAACACCATTTGGATCTAGTCCTTCTGTGAGTCATTAACACTTCCTTACTATTATTAGTATAAGTATAAAACAGAGTTTCAGAACTTCCTGTCTCTTTGTCTGTCTGTCTCTATCTCTTTCTCTCACATACACACAACCTTGCTTTAATGTCTATGAATTCAATAACACGGAGAAGGCAGCCCACACCTTTGAGATTGAAAGAAATTAAAAATGTATGCCTGAGAGTGAAAAGGCAGACTTTCTAGTAAAAAGAGCTAAATAAAGTAAATATATAATGTGAAACAGTATGAAGACACTAAAATGGTGTCAGAGTCAAAGGTGAGAGTAATTTCATCCCCTTTTCAAATGCTTTTAACAAAGAAAGATAGGCCGATAGATAGATAGCATGGTGTGAGGGTGTGTGTATTCATTCATGCATGCATGCACACGTATACAGTATCTCTGCCGAGGTGAGAAAACAAAAGGCAACCTGCTGCATTTCAAGATACTTTCAGGGGCGCACGGATCACCTGAGGCTCTTATCTCAGCAACACCTCTGGGCTCTGGGTGTGAGAGCTTTAATGTGCCTGCAGTCTCCATCCATCTGCTGGATCAAGCTTTAAGAGACAGACACCTCAGGAGAGAAGTGGGCAAGGGTATTCATATTCAAGGGTGTGTTTTTAATGGCTCGGCTATTTTTCATCTATATTCTGTAGCATAAAAATCTCTGTGACTTGCACTTAGATCAGCTAAAACCCAAGCACCCAAAAAGAAGATTTTAGACATTAAACATGGCTGAAGGGAGCTCCATTTCCTTTGACACGCAACAAGTACTGGCCTTTTGGATCCGACTTAGGTTAAATGGCATTTGAAAAATGCTTTTCTTTGTTTTTGTTTGGCCATGAATGTGAGATTTGATGTTTGTTTGCAACATCCCCCTCCCCCCTGGTACTCCCAGGAGGTTAAAACAAACATTAAGAGCTGTTTTCT
The DNA here is from genome assembly GCF_002260705.1 of Seriola dumerili. Lineage (NCBI taxonomy): Eukaryota > Metazoa > Chordata > Actinopteri > Carangiformes > Carangidae > Seriola > Seriola dumerili. The sequence continues at coordinate 928,144 of NW_019174786.1, read as the reverse complement.
GACAGTATTTGATCCAGAGGTGATTGCAGCTCAAGTCTTTAGTTAACCTTTTCAGCAGAGGCCAAGACCAACCAATGGTTGCCCAACATTTTATTGTAAGGGATCACAGAAGCAGTGCTTTCAAATAGTAATTCAGTGCAAAGATATGATGGATTGCTTTTAGGTCAAAGTCACAGTAAAAAAATATAAAATACAAAAACATCCTTATAGGTCAATAAACACTTCTGCAGTTCATCATCATATAAAACAGCAATGACAAATGCAGTGATGTTGAAATACAAAAAGTGATGTACTGATCTCAGTTCTCTTGGCCGATGATCAGAGCTGATGCTCTGATACGAGAGTCCCTCTTCTGCCTGTTCTGTATCAGCCTCCGGAGCACAGGAGCGCTGCCGCTCTCACCTGCCCAGGGAACATCTCCTGCTGCTGGGACACACTGTGCACCTGGCTGGGGGTCTGACCAAGAGATCACCACATCCTCAGGTTAGCCACAAATCCAAAAAATAAGAACTTAAGGAGGGTCTTTAACAGCTGGCCACAGTGATATAATAAAGTTCTGATGATAAATATTGCAGAAGCTAATGCGGCTTCACTGGGTTCAAACACAGTCTGAAGGGGAATTATTTAGGCCCGCGGTTCCTTAAGTACAGCTATCTGTGAAGCTGAGTTACACAGTAACACCAGACAATACATAATCACAACAGGAGTATCAATCAAAACCCAAAAGAAAAACCAATAAAAGACAAAGAGACACCACACTCTGTAGCATCATGATGAACACAGAGTGACGGACTGACATGACAGCATACCCTGTGTTTGGATTGAGGTGGACGGGTCCTGGTTCTCCCCCATCGCTCTCCTCCTCCTCTGGAGCACCTGCATTAGCTCTGCCTCCCCAACATTTCGACCGAGTCCCCTCCTGGACGGCACTCTGCGGTGGTGCTGACGTTTCATGTTGCCCTGGTGCATTAGATGGTTAAAGATATTTCAAAATGCAGTCGCTTGAGTTGTCACTGCCGTGCAGCTCGAAAATACAGTAAAACGTGGCTTTTAAAATTATTACCAGCATCCCTTTCAACTCCAGAACAGCTGATTTTCTGTTTTCACTCCTCTGGTCCTGCAAGAAGATTTGGGATATGAAGAAAATGTCTCGATGAACAGTATCTCAGCTGTTTTTATAATAAAAACAAAAAGGAAGAGAGGTGACTGACCTTCCATGAGTTGTCATCCTCCTGTGAGCAGAGAAGGTGGACGGTACTTATCAGAGGTTGTGGTTTATTAACTATTAACTTTGGATTATGTTATTATGTACTGATAGTTTCTCTGGACAAAATAATCTGAATGTCGAAAACCTGCAGACACACACTTAAGTCTTTGTAAATACAGTTTGTCTACCTGTACTCTCTTCATGGGCCTCAGGATGATGCCTTTCTTTATTCTCTCCATCATTTCATCCACCGCTTTCGCCTTAATGTCCAACAAGGGTGCTGGTTCTTAAAGATTAAAAACAGATTAAAAGAAAAAAAACAGATTGTAAGCTTATAATTAGTGTTTCTACTCTGTACTTCCTAAAGACAAACTCTGTCACATTTTGGCCAGTATATATGATAATCAAGACTCGACACAGAACCCCTTTACTCCTTCAAGGGAAACAAAAGGGGAGAGGGAGACTCACTGTCTGGGTCACCTTTACTGTCTTTCCTCCTGCTCCTCAGGAAATCTTGGAAACTAGGCACAGAGAGAGAGGGAAGTTAGAGGTGTCGAGTTATCATATTCAGAGGACTGGTGTTTTCATTTCACAATGTCAGATACTAACCTAACCAACTTTGTTCTCCTGTGCTCTACTGTGGCTCCTAAAGTGTGCATTTTCTAAAACTTGTGCAACTAAGACTTTTCACTGAAACTCCCCATTGATTAAATGGTGGAGGAACCTCTTAATTAAACATACTTGATGACAGTAGTGGGAGGAGGAGGAGGAGGAGGAGGAGGAGGAGGAGGTGGTGGAGCCGGAGGAGCCGGAGTGGATTCCTCCACTTGTTCATCAGTCGTATCCTCCATCTTCAATGTTTGTAACTTTTTCACTACAGAGGAAGACACTTAAACGTTGCCTTTGATCATTAGTATCACAAATAAAGAGAGAATTCAACCATTATTTTGAAACCAATGGAATGTAAAAGCGAGAAATTGTTGGAAACACCCACATAGAAGGGAGTTTTAAGGTCTGAGATGACTGAGACGAGAGTTTTGCAGGAAATAGTGTTTGCTGAGAAAGATTTCTGAGGAGTGTTTTCTCCACTAGCAGCTACCTTCTTCCTGCAGCTGCGTGACAGTGCTGTTCGCCTCAGACAGCTGAGTTTCCAAGACCTTTCTCTCCACCTCACTCTTCTCCAGCCGCTCCCTCAGGCTCTGCAGCTCAGAGAGGACGCTGCTCTCCTCCTCAGCGCTCTGACTCTGTTTTACCTGAACACAGGAATCAGAGAAACACGGGTTATTATGGAGAAAAATCCATAGACTCTAGTACCATGACAATCTCTTTCATCACACGCACACTCACCTGGTCCTGGTAGTAGCGCTGTATATCACTCAGGGCTGTGCCGATGTTGGCTATTTGCTCCAGCGCCTGCTGCAGCTGCAGGCCGGTCTCTGAGCTCTGCATCGGCATCATGCTCTGCCCGTTGGCCTCCGTCTGCTGCACCAACATCTGACAAGACAAACCAATTCTAGCTTCACCTTTTCGACATCTTGAATACATCTTTACGATTATACGCTACTCCGAAAAATGGGAAGAGAAATACATCAGTGACAGTGAACCACAATTAGAGGAAAAATAATCTCCGATCTGAATGACTCGTTGTTCATTTTCTCCCCCCAGGAGGTTGTCACAATGCGGGGAAATGTTTTCAAAGCACTGTTTGATTGAACAATGACTTGAAGCCTTGTTAGAATTACTCATCTGCTTCATTGAAAGGTACGGACAATGCAAACAGGATGATTAAGCTGTGAGACAAAGCATCATTTTTCCTACATTATGATAAGTGGCTTGTAAGGAAAAAGTAAAAACGTCCGGCTTTGCCTTGGTGCTCGGGGATAATTAGATTCTTTCTTCTGTGGTGTGACAAATATGTACGCTAACTATCATTAATTATTGTGGTTTAGAGCTCATAAATGATCAGAGCACTATAAACAAACCTTTTGTTACTTTGCGTGAGCTTTAACATTGTGATGTTTAAGATTGCATATGGGTAAAATGTGGGTGTTGACCAGTTAGATGAAAGTAGACAACTTTATTAATCTATTATCAAACTAGTTTGGTTGCTTATGCACTGGGACAAATAACAAAACAGACGCAAAGTGAGTCAAGACACAGGAGATAACAATGACAGATATAATGGTAAAACAGTGGTAACACTAACATGTAAACAGATATCGAGGTTCGGATCAGGAGTCGAAAATGAAAAAATGAATAAATAAAAGGCCGACCATAAGTGATGCATTTGAAAATGTGACCAATAAAATAGGTGATTAAATCAAGTATGTCTTTCTTATTCTTTCACATACTGTGTGCAGTCTACAGTATAATTTAGGCAGTAGCTAGAAATACTGACCTCAGGAGTCCAAACTCACCAGCAAACACAGATCGTCTGGGATTTTTTTTGATTTGCTCCCAAAAAATTTCTGCAAAATCTTCTGCACATTTAATTATTCATGTAACTGCTCAGCTGTATGTTCTGTGGATTTGATCTCCATACGTGATAAGTTGACTCCCAGGAATATCAGAATGAACATTAAATCGTGTAATTGTAGTCATTGAAACACCCATATCCCCTGAAACAATACGAAGGTCATGACCTTGTTTCACTCTGATCGTGTTGGGTTCCTAAACCGTTTCTCTGACAGGTTGTACGGAGGTTTTTTTGGGAACAGGTCCATCATCAGAGAACAGGAAGTGAGAAAAAATGGGTTTTCATTTCTGTGTTTTTACAATGAGGACAAACTGAGGCAGCAGGTTTGGTGAGCTCTCTATCAGAGCATCCAGCACGAGGCTCAACGCTGCAATTTACACCGCTCTAATCTCCGGTGTCCCCTCAGCAGACACCAATTTTCACACAGCAATTAGCACAATTATTTCATACATACAAACACACAGACCCAGCCACATACAGCAACACAAAGAGACAAAGATACACACACAGACACACACACAAAAAAAAAACTCCAAATTGTTTCCTGTTTGAGGCCCTGCATCATTATACCACCATGCATCACAGAGAAGAGGTGTGAATGGTTGGTGTTTTCAAAACACATGAAAACAGACAAATAGTAGTGCATACAAGAGGCATTCAGCTCAGGGGGGTCTTTTACCATGAATTGAGAGTAAAGGGGCTGAATTGTGTGAACAGTTGGGGGTCCTTTTCACAGGTAAGGACCCCTGCTAGGCAGCCCATTGTGCGCCTGTCCGATAAATGGAGGACACTGCGCACAAAGGCGACAATTGCTATATGCTCGGCAAAACATAAAGGTGTCAGGCAAAGACAGGTTGTGCTTAAAGACCACTATTCTCCTTCAGCAGCAGTGATGACCACTAATTATGGGGAAGGGAGGGGCTAAATGGGAAGGGAAGGGAACAGAGAGACGTTTTTTGAAAGAAAAGGCCTTCATTATAGGAGCAGGTGGGGCAGCAAAAAAACTGTGTAGTGTGTGTGTGTGTGTGTGTGTGTGTGTGTTAGGGTATGTGGATGTTAAGCGAATTGGTGTTTTTTCCTGCATGTGTATGAGTGTGTTTCTGCTTTTGTTTGTGTGAATGCCTCGCCTCACACAGAGAGAGCCCGGATTTGACCAAAGTGTCATCAGTGTGAAAACAGAGAATGGAGACCCCTTCTCCTGTCCCGCCGCATCAGCTGCTCTCTGACAGAGGAAGTGTGTGCCCCACCACCACCACCACCACCACCACCATCTCCACCCACCCACTGCCAAGTGTCCGTCTGTTCGCCGTAGCTGCCCGAAGGTCAGCGCTAACACTCCCGCTCCCTTCCTGTGGCACGACCTGTCACCCTCAGTATCTATAGGTGTGAATGTATGACAAAATGTTTCATGCCATGCTGAAAACACACACGCACACACACATATGCATGCCACGCGCTCAGACCTGGTGGGCAAAGACCTCCGCTTGCTGCCTGAGGTCCTCCTCCAACTCCAGTCTCTGAGACATTTCTGTGAACTCCTCTGTGACAAGCTGGGAGACTGTGCAAACACACACACAGAAATAAAACACACAAACAAGAATGATGTGGCATTTATAATGTCATTCGCAGCAGTGTTTTTGGTACTGAAATGATCAATCGCTTTGTAGGTTTGATAACTGATCAATCATGTTATGTCATTTATGAAGTAAAAATGCCATATATTAGCTCATATTATGAGGATATGTTGTAAAACTCTACGTTAAAGAGTCACTTCACCCAAATTACAGTTACTATTATAACAATTAAACTCTGGTGTTTTGGGGTGGCAGCAGAAATCTTCAAGACAGGTATCACAAAACCTCAGAAAATAATACCAACAATAAAACCAAAACTTTTTCTTTTTTTGCATGAATGGATATCACCAAATTAAATTGTGTTTCTGTTGTTATTGTTGTTTTGTCATTTTGGGTGAACTGACCCTTTAAATGCCTTTAAGCTTTTGACTGATTGAACATAATATGAAATGGAAGCAAAGATGCCACCTTGAGGTTGGGGACATGTGACGATAGATTAAATAATAGATTATCTGGGGAAAGTTACTGATCGCATTCGTGTGATGAGGACTTACCTCGTTTGATTTTATTCATGGTCTTGCTCTGTTTGCTCATTTTCCTCAGCATGGCCTCTTTCTCTGCAACCTCCAGAGCTAGCTGCGATAAAATGTCTGTGATAAGGCACGCTGGTATACACACACACACACACACGCACACACAGACACACACACACACACACATACACACACAGACACACACACACACACAGACACACACAGACACACACACACACACAGACACACACAGACACACACACACACACAGACACACACAGACACACACACACACACAGACACACACAGACACACACACACACACAGACACACACAGACACACACACACACACAGACACACACAGACACACACACACACACAGACACACACAGACACACACACACACACAGACACACACAGACACACACACACACACAGACACACACAGACACACACACACACACAGACACACACAGACACACACACACACACAGACACACACAGACACACACACACACACAGACACACACACACACACACAAAGACACACAGACACACACATACACACACACACACACAGATGTACCTGCTCTCTCAGTTGGTCCAGCTGTTTGGTCAGATCCTCTACTTCTTGCTCCAGCTGCAGCTTCTCAGCCAGCAGACCGTCCACTGACGCCTGCAGCTCTGACACACAGACAGGAAGGAGCTTATGATGAGTTAGAGACCCCAACACCAAATCCCCAAAAAATCCCAATAAATAATCAAAACACAACTTGTAAGTCCATGACCATGATCCTTATTCCTGCTCCCCTGTGATGATGATCTGATTATAGATGATCTGGATCATGTTACTATGGAAGTTTGAAGGTGCATTTCATAATCAGTTTCATTCAGGTAGAGTAATACTAGCCCCAGTATTCCCCTCATTAGCCTTGTGTAAAAGTCATAATTACAGTTACACAGCAGTGGGTTGTATCTTCAGGGTTCCCACGGATGTTTGCTCTCTTCCCGCAAAGATGAAATGTTTTAAGATGCTTTTTATAATTAACCCTAAGAGTTACACAGGAAACAGTGTGATCAAACCCTGAAGCACAGGTGGGGCTCAGAGTAACACTAAAGTAAGTCAGCCTGATTATAAATACATGAATGTGGTTCTTCTGCTAATTGGCAGAACTGGTAATGTTTAATATATCATGATGCTTATTAATAGACCTCAGGTGCAGCAGCAGCCTCTAAAGTGCCTCTTATTTCTTAAGGTTATTATTAGTACTTGTATTCCTAGTTATATACGGACTCCCATTATTGCTTGTGTTCAACAGTTTGTTTTCAGTTTCACCAGGAAGATTAAAAAAAAAAAAAACAGATTGTGCGTTTATTTTTGGATCAGGTGAATTCATGAGTAGTTTCGGCCAACCTGCGAGCTTGACTTGGCTCTCCAGCAGCTGCGTTCCCTCACCGCCACCACTGTCCTCACCGAGATCAACCACATCACCGTTAACTGTGGGGTCAATCTCGGGGTCAAAGGTCACAGCAGCCAGGTTTTCAGGCAGCTCGGGGATGAGCGGCATCAGCATCTGGCTCCTCCTCTTCAAGACTTTGTTCTCCTTGGTCACCTAGGCAACAGAGGAAGTGATGGTGAGTGTGGAGGTCGATGCTCTTGATGTTATTTTTATAAAATGACAAACAGAAGTAAAGGTGAGGTCGGGGTATATCACCTGATCTACAGTATGTGAAGCTACTTTGCACAGCTGCTACTTAACATTTCAGCACTGGTAAGGGAAGGGAAGGAAAGACAACACAGGTAAATACACTTACCTTGACAGCCAGCGCCTCAGCACTCTCCCTACAAGATCTTTCAATCTGAAACTGGAACTCCAGCACATTGATCTCCTTCAAGAGCTGATTGGACGCTGGAGATGAAGGTCGTTAGTCATGGTCTCAGAAAAATATGAAGGACAGGAGGAATTTGTATTGAAACAGAATCAACTTAAATATCAGTAAATAGTATTTGAAGGACTTTCCATGCTAAATTTGCATGTCCACGTTGGTTTCATCCCCCTTGTTTCTTCACATCTCTTTACTGACATGCAGTGAAGTTTCTGTTGTATATTACCTATAGGTGTGAGTTTTCATCTGAGTGGGTTTCTGCCAAGATGATGTTCTGGCTGAAGAAGGCAAACAAAAGGAAGAAATGATCTGAATTCTCACCTTCCTCCAGCTCAGACAGTCTCTGATTGGCTTCATCCCGCTGCTTTTCCAGGAACTCATACTAACATTCAACCATTGGCACAAAGAAGAAGCAAAACAGGAGACAGGGTTCAATTCATACCAACGACCTGATGTGTTTGATTTTGTTCATATTTTATTTTATTAACACTGACAGACGAGGCACCAAAATTGCATTATCCTTGTTACTATAGTCAAGTTTGTGCACTTGTACTTTTATAGCATTTTTTTCCCTGATGCACATTGGAAAGTGGCACTAATTAACAAGTAATTTACTCCCTGTCACTATCAGTAATACCTGAACGTCTCCCTGATCTTCAGAAGACAAACTGCTCTCTTCATCAGACTCTGTGGGAAACAGAGAATCATTTTATATTCACACAACAGACGGACTGTGGCAAGAGAAAACAGAGAACACGCTTAGTGGCGAGGCGAGATAACCGAAGATCCTCACATCCTCTCAGCGTGACTGCAAGAGGAACTTCACGAGGTCATCTGAAGGAGTTGAGCCAGAGATATAAAGGAAGTGAAATCACGGATAAACTGGTCTCACTTTCAGTGGGTTCAGACTCATAATAGTTTCCAGATTCTACTTCCCTTTGTCCAACAAACTGAGAGCTTCATAGTTCTTAAAGAAAGTTGTTTGACACTTTGCGAAATAGACTAAATTGCTGTCTTGCCCAAAGTTAGGATTTCTTATGGATGAACAGAACAAACAAAATATAACGTGTTGATTAAAGACCTTTAGAGGTGCTGGTAGCTGGATTTTGATACTTAAACCAGAGTCGATTTAACTGCACTTCTACAACTTTGTCAGATTCACAATGGACAGGAAAAAGATCAAAATCAACCCAGCAGAACTAGAGATATCACATTGATAATAGATATCTAATAGATAAATCTCCTATCGATAACTAAACCACTGCCAGTTTAGTCAGCGAGTCAGCCTTGTTAAAATAGTAGCAATAAACATAGCCTTGAGTCTCAAGCCTCAAACAGAGATGAGCAACGAGCTGTCGAGGTCAAAGATCACTTTTTCTTTATTTTCAGTCTATAGTCTTAATGCTCAACCAACACTGACTCAAGTGACATCACTTGATAACATTTATCAGATTTCGTGCAGCTCCAACTGGAGCTCCAAATATCTTTATGCGACTTTTTTCACATATGCAGTACGACTCCCAAAGACCTGTAAACCCACGATGATGCATAAAGTTCCCCTTTAAATCAAACATATTAAAGTGTGTGTTAATTGATCTAATCAAGACTGAATGTTCAACATTTATAAAATTATAAATCTGCTTTTAAGAAATGATCAACTACATGAAGTAAAGGCATTTCTCATACACTAATATAGAAGTTACGTACAAAACTGTTGAGCTAAAAGCCCTTAATGTTTTACTTTGCTCCAAACGTGAGTCCATAATAAATAACAGGACCTATTTAGCTTTTAGATACTGAGAAGTCTTTCTGAAACTGCAATAGTCATCATGTGACTATATTAAGTGTCTCAGCAGCAGTTTATATCCACATTATCAAGTCTTACCTGCAGCTGCACTGTCCTCATCTTGGACCCACATCCCGTCGTCGGCGTGCTTTTCAAGCTCTTAGCTCCTTGGGAAACTAAATTAAGCTGCACATTCCAGCACAAACAAAAAACTGCTTTCTCTCTCTGGGCAGCACTCGCTTTATTATGAAGGAAGCAAGTGAAATTTTCTGCTTAAACCCTCCCCTACTGCTGCTATTTCAAAAAAAAAGGAACTTTTTCCGTACATTGGCCAATGGGCCGTTTTAATCATCATAATCTAATGTCTTTAATGATTTACAGCTAAATGACAGTTTAAATTTTTTGTGTCTAAAGACATGTAATTCATATGTAAGTATTGATCACCTTTGTTTGATTTTGCTCTTGATGTTACAAATGAGAGGAGGAAGTGTGTGAGCTTTTCCTCCCTTTGCATATACAGTGAAAAGGGGAAAATGTAGCCTCTGTCTCTTCATGTGGTCTCTGAGGGACGACACTGTCTCCCTGCTGCGAGATCAATGTCACTCAAGCAGCCAGGGCCCGGCAAAGCTGCTTTTATTCCTCTATTAGCATGTGTGCTAAGAGTTCATGACCTCTGAAACATCACACACCTGCCATGGGAACCAAATTCTGGGTGATTTCTAGGAGCACACTGAGAGCTTGTGGGTTAAGTACGTCTTCCGTTTAAGTCTGAGTGTTTGGTTTTGCCTGCTTGGAGCCCCAGACTTTTTGGGTTTGGTCTGTCAGGGTGAAAAGGAAGATAAGGAAGGATGATGTTGGTTGTTATTCAATATTTTTTCAACTGTCAACCAATCCAAAACCAACAATGCATTTCTCCATCCCTGAATACTCTCTGATTTCTCTACCCTGTCAGCGGGACTCAGTCATCTCCTAAAACAGCTGGGCACTGTAGTTTTTAGCAAACATTGCACAAATCGGAATAAATAGTGCATTTATCAGGGACTACATTTTTATGTTGTGGCTGCAAATGTAACGCTGACTGGGACATATTCACAGACAATTTTTTTTTGTTTTATTTATTGTTTTCATCTATAGTGAATGAAGCATTTCCTTTAGGTGGATAGTGGATAGAGACCCACGTGTTGTTATTTATGTAACAACAACACACTTAAGGGAAGGGTAAGGGAAAGATCGGTTATTGAGTATCTCATGACTAATGCATTGTGCAACTTTTTCTGTGTTAAACCAGACCAGTTTAATAATGCTGGACTGATCACAAGTGGATGTTGAACTGTAAGATTGGGTATTTTTGGCTGAAGTTGATTGAACATTTTCTGATACGTTCAGTGTCAACGTATTTGCATAAATATGTAATTTAACAACATATCCTCATTATTTTAATAGTAAATGTCCGGTCACAGTGATGTTTCCTCCAAAACATATTTGTTGAACAATGTAGGACTATAACATGGAAGAATAAGTTGTCTGTCAGGCTTTGGCTACACAGACAATACTTGTAAAATCAATTCATTGTTTGTTTTGGTGTTTTCATGGGATCTGTTGACAAATACTGAATATTGCCAGAACTTAACTTTTGAATTGCCATTAAATACTCCTTATGATTGACATGTGAAAGCAGAGACATCTACCTGAGACCCCAAAGTTTGACCACAGTCTGTTCCAAGCAGAGGCTTATTAAATACAGTTATGACCTACTAGAAAATACAGGATGAAAATATAGGATGCTTCTATGACTGTAATTAACAGTTATCATTGTTATGATACAGACATCACAAAAATGTCCACAGGGTGATTTAGATTATCTTTAAAACTCAGAAATGATTTACAAACATCCACATTGGATGCTGAAACATGCCAGAGTTTAATGGCGGCCTTGGATACGGCTTTTTAAATTCCAAAAGATATTGGCTGCAAGATTTCTTTATTTGCAAAACAAACATGGGACAATAAACATGTCTAATGATTCCTGGTGAAATAATCAAAAGGCCTCATTGAAATTTTACACTCTTAAATCACCCTTAAAGCACAAGCACAAGCCAGTACAGCTGAACGATAAAAAGCTGCTGTGAGTCATGGCAGTGACGTCCTTGTGATTTAATGAGTCTTTTCTCTCTCAGTGTGTTGCTCTCTTTACAGGCACCACCTGAGCACCAAAGCCTCCTCCAGCCTGTCACCCTGACCTTTACTAATGATTCTTCACCATGTTAATAAAGGTGAAATTGTCACTTAACATTAGCTGTTGTCTGGTGTTTCTTGCAGTGGGCGACATTGTCAGAAAACTCAGTCCTCATTAAAACTGCGTCTTTAAATTCTGGTTAAATAGAGACAAATTAGAAAGGCAGCAGTATTTTATTTTTGAAAATCACAAAGACTAAACAAGGCTGGCTTTTGGTTTCAGTGAGCCTTTGGCCTTTATAACACTCTTTTTATTTCATTTGGAGATTAATTACTCCGCGCTGACTTTAATTTGACAGCTCTTTTGTCTTAATCAAGCACACACAGGCTTCTTTATCAACATCATCACAATATTATTTTATAATACAGTCAAAAGCCGTCCTATTTAGTGTCTAAAAGCAGTACATAAACACTTGATGAATAGTTTGTAACACCCTAAAAAGTAGCAGATAAAGCATTTATTCATGTATTAACTGCTCCTGTGGACCTCCATTATTGGAGGCCGATATATAAACAGATACAGTAAAACACAGTTTTTATTATGTAAAATATGTTTTCATGGGAAAAGTTATATTTGCTATTGTTACATTACACAGTACATTAATAAACACTTTAAATGTCCTTATACCTGCTCCCAACAATATTATAGTGTGTTATAAACTATTTACAAACCATAAAGTTTATACAGACTATACTGTAGTTACCATGCTATTACTTGGTGGAAAATATATTTGATGATTACAGTATGTTGCTGCATTATTACATTTAAATATGATCACTTTTAGGCCAGAGCAACAGATGACAGACTGAGCACGTATCTTCAAAATAAAAGTCTCTGCCAAACTGATAACAAAAAAAGCAACTCTCATTTTGACTGAAAAGCAGAAGTCACCGACAGGAAGCTCCGGTGAATGCCGTAAAACGTGTGAACAGGACGTCTCGAGCGAGTTGAGTCAGAAGTGGGCTGTAGGTTTAGGATTAGCGAGTCAAAAACATTTTGTCAGAAGTGGGATTCGAACCCACGCCTCCAGAGGAGACTGCGACCTGAACGCAGCGCCTTAGACCGCTCGGCCATCCTGACGTTATAACGTACTGACGTCATAAATCTATATAAAAAAATGAACCTCTTAAACTACGATTGTATGATATTAAATATTCGACATTACGGACGTCTTAAAACAAGAGTCCGTTGAACAGCTTAGAACGAGGCTTAGCTGCGTCACACTGTAACACACTGTCATGTAAAACAAAGACTTGCACGAGGGCAACGGTTAGCAGACGTGCTCTCCTACCACCATGACAAGAGTTAGCTTGTGGAGCTCCTCACACTTTCCCATCAAGTCACGCACCGAAGCGAACTGAAAATTCTACTTTACGATAATTCCAAAAAAGTAAATAAGTTAGTGAACACGTGCAAGCGTCCTTAAAACGGTCGTTCGGTTTCATTTACTGTTTTCTTTAACCACTTTTAAAAGAAAACTCATCTTACCACACACTGTTCATCAGTTTGTTTCTGCTCCTCAGTGAGGCTGACGATGGTTCCACCAGGTGACATTTCCGGTCATTAGCCTGCTATTTTATTTGTGTTGTGCAGCATTTTTTACACATTTTTCCCAGACACATTTCACATTGTTAGGAATCCAAGATGGATGATGAAATGTTTATAATTACTTTTACTTTTAGCAAGCATTTTTAGAGTTATTTTTCAGTTTGCTAAACGGGCTTTGATCACCCCTGAAAGTACCTGCAGGTGTGTGTTGCACTTTAGACACTATTTAGCAGCAACAGCATTCAGCCTAAGATTTTTACATTTGGTGAATAGACTCATTTATTTAAACGTATTTAGTAAGGCAAGGCAAAAGTTTAACAGTGTAATTCTTATCAACAATTAAGTCCTTAACATAAGACATTAAAAGGCATTAAGATGCAAAAGTAAAAAATACAGTAGGTACATAGTCAAATATGAATGGGATTTTTTTTTTTTTAAAGTTACAGTGTGGGGTAGAATATTAAAGCCTATTAAAGCCTATTTTTTAACGCTATTAGTGTGTATGTATCAATATCTTAATGTATCAATACAGATAGATAGATAGATAGATAGATAGATAGATAGATAGATAGATAGATAGATAGATACTTTATTTATTCCCTAGGGGAAACTCAGTGTTAAAGGGTTTGTCATATGCAGGTCATTGTATATTGTTTTTAATTGTAATTAATCAGTTAGGTTCCGGTGAGAGTAAAAGGGAGACATCACGATGGTAACAGACAGTCTGGAGAGCATGAAACAATAGTAAAGACCCAATTAATTAAAAAGCATTGGACCATCTGACTAACAAGTATTTCTCTTCTTTTAATGATAAATGCGCTTCATAACCGATAAGAGTAGTTTTTCTTCATAGTGGTTGAGATCATAGTTGGTTTTTATTCCTACCAAACTCTGCTGGAGCTCTGGAGGACAGCCCAAAACAAATAGCAAAAGATGTTTTATTTTCTGTCTCTGGCCTCTCTCGCCTTCTTTACTACTTCATCATGACTGGCTCAGACACCACGCGTGCCTTTCATCCTGATAATCTCAATCCTGGCAACCCCTCCCTCATTTGCATCCACACATGTTGTTGGTCCACGACTCTGTTTTAAAGCAGAGGTTTAATGAAGCTGAATGGACTGATTTGAGATGTGACACTACAGCAGCATCTGCCTGTTTAATACTCATAGGTGACAGATCATTGGGTTTTAACGCCATGGATCTGATGTGTTTTTGAGCACAGGACAAAAAGGGGAACGTTGTGATTATCTGCTGGGTAAATCTACAGTGTTTGTGTGTGAAATGAGCAACCCAGAAAGATTATGAGAGAGAGAGAGAGGGAGAGAGAGAGCATCACAAACACACACACAAACACACACTCACCTGCTCCGGCTCTGGCCTACTCAGCACTAATGACTGTGTGATTGGATTATCCGGGCTTTTAGCAGCACCACAGCTGCAGCTGACAGAGACGCTAACCTGCAAAGGTCAAGCCTGGGTCAACAAGAGGTCAGCAGGGCCGTGAACTTTGCAGAAGACGAGGCCTCGGGCAGGAGATAAGAAGAGGCAGCGAATGAAAGACAGGAGGGTGTTTTTAGCAGGATGGTGACAGACAGATTCGATTTCTGGGAATTCAGAGAAGGGGATGCTGAAAACGACGAGAGAGGAGGGGCAGGAAAGATGTAGGCTAGTGTGTTCGGAGGAGGGAGACGGGATGCGTTGTGACAGAAGAGCCTTGCAGACACTGCTGGCCTCCTGGTGACTCCACTGTACACTAGAAACACAAACAAACAGGGCCGCCGCTGCCGCTGCGGCCGCCGGCTCCATCATCTTTAATGTGAGACTCTCCTTTTTCTCCCTCACACTTTCCCCTATCTCTATCATAAAAGCCGTGTCCAAGCCATTACATTTTGTCCAAACAAAACACCAACACTTTTTCTGTGTTTGCCTCCAAACAGAAGGATATCATTTTCCATGACCCCAAACTATCCTTTAACCATCTGGTAGCAGCCAGCAGGAATTTTTATAAGCACTTAATGGGATATATAATATGTGGGCCATGTTTACCACTTGATATTATATCACCATGTAGCCACAGTTTTAAAGTGCATTCATGTTGCTGTATTTTATGATTCACTACTACATTGTTGTAGGAGACACACATGGATATTTGAGGCTGCAGGTGTAAATGAATATCTGACTGTGTGCTTGCTGAGAATAGCAGCCAGTGAGTCAATTCCCTGCGGGGGATTTGTCTCTGCATTAGTTTAGACCAGAGGATGATGACCGAGTCTATTGGAGTGAGTAAATGACAATATTCTCCTGTGATTAGTTTCAGCGCACGTTACACACAAGCACAGGCAGATTCACACATCGGCCCACTGAGCAGAGGGAGAATCCTCACAGATGTGTACTAGCTACTGCTGCTATTGATCATGCTGCAAACTTCACAGCCATTACAGGGTCAGGGGGTCAATTTGTGCAACTCCAGTTAATCAAAATGGATCAAAAACATTTAATTCAAGTCACCTCCAGAGCAGAGATAAAGCACGTAAACATGCGCAATCAGATGGATTTCTGTGGGATTTTATCTATATGTATTGTATTTTCTATTTTCTATTTAATGTCCATGAAACTCTCCATTTTCTTCCAAAATGATCCTCTAAAGGAGCAAGTTTAAAGAAAATGTATTGTCCATTATCTCTATGTTGTTTTGATTGCCCGTTGCCATGAATCCCATGAGGTTTTCTTTTAATCTTAACACTGTCATGTTTTGCATTTTTAGATAGTTCTTATGTGCATGAATGAATTTTCACTTTTTTTATTTTTGTTTTTTTAATATATATTTGCTTATCCACTTGCCTCACATTGCGCTCTGAGGTACAATAAAGTATTTTGACTGTATTTAATTGAGACAAAATCCTTGTATGGCTGCTTCATGTTAAGGCTATAATTTGGGGAATTTGGGAAGTTTCTCTTATTTCTTTAAAATGAAAAAAGACATTGTAAGAAAAAAAAAAGAATTAAAAACTATTAAAAAATTATTAATATTGCTCATATGCAGTTTAAACCTGATCGGTAAATTCCTGATCACTATGCAGCACATAATACATAAATACATTTTTACTTTCTTATTTGTCTTATTAGTTTTTTCATTCACCTGTAAAACTCTGAACTGTACTAAACTCCACACAAAGTTTGATTGATTAATGGATTGATGCTTACTTACTACACTTTGATTAAAAAAACAAAACAAAAAAACATCTTGAGTCAAGCAATGCACATTAGCCTTGGGTTTACACTGTAAATGCCATGATTGAGTAACTGTAGGCGGCTCTCTGTAAAGAATCCAGTGTGTGTGTGTGTGTGTATGTGTGTATGTGTGTGAGTGCGTGTGTGTGTGTGTGTGTGTGTGTGTGTGTGTGTGTGTATTCCCTCACTGCAGCTTGTTTTTCCTCTCTGAGCTCTGTAGGTGTCGCTCTAACTCTGTCGTCTGCCACCTGTTGCTCTGCCACATTTCCTCCTGCTCGCCTCTAAATCTTCAGACTGCAGGGGAAGAAATTTGAACTTTGAATTTGAATAGAAAACAAAATTAGATACTATGCAAATCAAAGAAATTAAATGCAAAAATTCAAGTTATTACCATGTCGTGTTTAAAAAAAGAAGGCGTACAACAAGAAGTAATAGCAGAGATGTGCTTACATGTTTGGGACTGTGAAATCTGAACAGTGTCTTTGCTACCTCAATAATGTTTTATTCACTTATGTTTATTACTGAGGGAGCATAGAAATAATCTGTGGATTCTAATATGTATTTTTTTAGTATTTCCTGTTTTGTCCTACACCTGCGGAAGAGGAGTTTTTCATGTGTGTGCTTGTGTTGTGTAATTTCTCTTCTCATGCAGGACCTACATGCAAAGTCTGGAAGAAAAAAAAAACACTTCAGCCTCTGTGCGCCCAACAAAATACCAGACACACTGTCAGTGTCCTCCACGGTTTGGCTTTTGCCCCGTCTCCTGTAGTGGCAGCTACATCACCATCTCACAGTGATGATGTCAGAGGGGAAGCCGTCTGCTGAACCCGGCACAAAGTGGCACAGACGGTCGATCACCGTCTCCGGGTCATGACAGGAGAGGAAGCAGGGTGTCTGGTCATGGTGGGCACACAGTGGCACTGTCTGCAGCTGAACACTGAACACACACACACACACACACACACACACACACACTGAAGTTCATACAGATACATGCATTCACACGCACACACCGTCAGCTGACTCTGGCCTGGCTGATACGGATAAAGGCGTCTGTCTAAATTATTTTTGAAAGTGTTGAACAGCAAGTTAACATCATTTTCTTGTTATTAAGAATTATTTTATCACCTCTCTCTTAAATCACAACTGTGATTTATTCTTCTTAAACCTCAGATCCAGTTTGTTCCCATGTCATTTGACAACAATTACATGATTGTTCTAAATACTCATTTATTTATCTTAAATACTGGTTTTAAACTCAGTGATACTGTATATTCTCACTTCACTTTTTTTTCTTTTTTTTTACAACAACAGCTAACATCTGAATGAGCCACAAGACGTAAAATATTTAATTAAATCAAATAAAATGTGTTTCAGAGGAAAGTTAGCATCTGCATCATTATTCTTAAGTTCTGGCATGTAACGTATGGCTACAAAACACACACAAGAAGAGATGCAGAAACACAACTTGCTTTTAACTTTAACCGGAGTGTAGTGTAAACTAAAGAATATGTCTGTTTCTATGGAAAACACAACTTCCTGCAGACCGGACAAAATTATTTGGTTTTTGTTGAACAAAATCAACATTAAAAAAAAAAATTTTTAAAAAAGGAGAAAAAAGCTGTTTGTTTTAATACTGAGATTTAAGCCGATTGTACGTCTTTCTCTCATGAACTATAGCTCAGCTCAAACTGAGTCACAGAGCAGATTCTTCAGACGTTACACTCCCCTCACCACTGGTGGAAGAATTCAGGTCGTTTACTGAAGGATATTTTTAACTCTGTCCACCGTGGACTATTCCTTCACCTGCAGTAGCTAGTGTACATTTTCTAGGTTAACTTGGTTTCGACTGCATATTGTTGTGTTTCAGACTTTATTTAATTCTGGTTTAATGTCCCTCCTTTTTTTCTTATCTGTTTCATCCTTCATTTTCAGTCTTGTAAGTTTTATATTTGTCTTACTGTTTTTTGCTTTAATTCCCTTGTGCACACAGGTCTGCTCTCACTGGACCACTCAGTATAAATAAAGGTTAAAATCAATGAATGAACATAAAAATGGTAAAGTAATAAAATAAAAATAGTTCCTCGTATGTGAAAGTCCTTCTTGCGGGCAATTAAAATTTCTATTCCATTAGCGTGTGTACCAAAGTATCAAGATAGTTATTTTTTAAATAAAGTAAATATGAATAACACTCTATTTGAACCCATTTTATGCAAAAAAAATTATTGTATTATTATTACTGACGCATCAAACTGTCAGCAGCATTTAATTGTGCAGCATTCACACTATACACTGTCTGGTATCTTAATCTATAGAATATGCAATTTTACAAGCTCATATTTTTCTGAACATTGAAATCTGCTGATTTAATAATAACGAAGCAGTAAAATGAACATTTCCCTCTGCAAGGTAGTGGAATATAAGTATTAGATATCATTCAATGGAAATATCCATAATATAACCCCAAAGTGCCACCAGAACAATTCAGAAATCATATTCATTTTAAAAGCATCCACCAATCACGCTCAGTTCATCAGACATATTTATCTGCAGCAAGTGATTTTCCTCAAAGGTCGTAGACAGTCAGAGACTTACAGCAAATAAAGCTTTGCACTGGAATAATGCTCTTATTATGAAAATCCTTGAAATAAATCTGGAAATACAGGGGTAAAAGGAGATGGGATGACACCAGACGAACCTGGAAAAAATCTGTATTCATCATCAAAGCCACACCCATCCCTCCCCCTGTCTTTCTCCCACTATCACTCCATCCTGCCATCATGCCATCACTCCTCCCTCTTTGCTTACATTCTTACATCTCTCTATCATCCTTATATGTCGCACTTTCTGATTCTTTTCTTGTATGAGCTTGCCTGAAACTCTTCCATTTTTCATTTTCTTACCTTGCATTTCCTGTCACTCATTTTCTTTCTTTTCCTTTTTATATCAGTTTGTCCTTGTTTTCCTCTTTTCTTTTCCTCCTCGCTTTTTTCTTTTCCATATTTCCAACTTTTCTCTCCCCCAAAAATACGAGTATTTACAGCTTGTTCTCCCTCAAACTCGCTTCTTAAAACAATTTTTTTCCCCAATATTTCCATCCTCCTTCTCCCTCCCACGCCAGCCCCTCCTCACTCAGATTTCTTCTTCTCCTCTTCCTCGCCATTTCTCCTCCCACTGTCTCCCTCAAACTCCAAACTATTCCCCATCCTTTCCTTTTTTCCCACCTCAGTCTCTATTCACTCTTCATCTTTTTCCCTACCTCTTTTCCGCTCCCTCCTCCTCCTCTCTGTGCAGCTGGTGGGGCCCTTCCATTAGTCCTGACATGCAGAGGCACTGATTCTGTAAAGGTCGTGACCCCTCGCAGCGGGCTTCGCCAGGGCTTAGTCCTACGAACTCACACATCTGCCTGCCCCGGGATGCCCACTGCGTGCATAACTCACCCTTTACACAGCACACACACACACACACACACACACACACACACACACACACACACACACACACACACACACAGACATACACACTCATGACGGGGTACATATACAAAGTGACACAAAAATGCACAAATGTGGATATACACACATGCACGCACGCTCAGGTTCACACACAGACAACTCCGGCCTGCTTTCATCATGCTGACTTAACCCCTCCCTGAATAGCACCGACTGACTGCACAGCTGCGGTGGTTGTAATGTGTGTGTGTGTGTGTGTGTGTGTGTGTGTGCGCGTGTGTGTGTGTGTGTGTGTATGAGTCAGATGTGCAGTGGGAGAAATCCTGCTTAATTGGACTGCTGCAGGCTTGGGAAAGACCCACAGCCACTCTCTACTTCTCTCTCTCTCTCTCTCTCTCTCTCTCTCTCTCTCTCTCTCTCTCTCTCTACTTCTCTCTCTCTCTTTCTTTTTTGTCAGTCGCTGTCGTCCACCTGTCCTCGCATTATCCTGCGTTCCTGTGATTAATCGCGGCAGTTGTACAGTACACTGCTGAGCTGCAGTGAGCGCAGGTGTGCTTTGGGAATGAACTCAAACGTTACAAAGAAGAAGCTCAGAGGCAAATTACTGATCCCCATCATCCAACATCTACAACAACAGCAAACAAGCGTTAAGATCTAAGCTCCTTATGAAGTGTGGCTGGAGGCTGTGCACAAAGTTTTTTACAATAAAGTTTTATGGCCTTCGAAAGTTTGTAAGTCACCTTTAAAAACTGATGTGAACAAGTTTAAGAAAGTCATTTCAGCTGGTAGCGTGTTTGTGCTGCGTATTCCCCACGAATTTCAGTGTAACTTTGGTAATTGTTGATATAATCTGCACTCAAATTGTTTCTTAATGTTTACATACGATCTACTCTTTGTGAAACCACATCTTTGCATGATGTGAGGATATTTAATGTAAAGTAATTACCTTTTTAATTTTAACTTAACAATTTCCCAAAATTAACTTCCGCTGGACATAATGAATATACTGGTGGAATGAACATATTACCATCGGCTGCCTTTTGTCCCTAATGATGTAATTAATCATAATTAATTCTGTGTTGAGTATTTCAAAACTGAAAATCCAAATTTTTTAAGCATGAATGTGTTCACACGTGATTTTGCGTTAAATTAGTGAAAAGAAGATAATATTAATGCAACATATTTACAATGTGTACCAATCTTTAAATACATTTATAACTGATATAACTCTCGTAGTTTTCCAGGACAGCTATTTGTATTACATTTCATAAATGCATATTTATTCTTCGAAGTGCTTTAACAATAATTGAGTTAATAGAAAAATCGAGTTAAAATTTGCTTCTTGTATCACCTGAATTTTTACTGACATATAGTTATTTTTGCATCATGTAAATACAGTGTGATCAGAAAATGAATATTTTGAAACTTGAATATCCTCTTTTGTCAAGTGCAAACAGTTCTTTTTTACAGTGATGATTAACCATAACTCAAATCTGTTCCATGTAGGCTAAGTCTTGAAAAATAGGTTGACCGACATATGTGTGCACAGTGGTGCATCTGATGAACAACTTCTTGCTATTACATCCTTGATAGATAAAGCTCCTGCTGTTTGTGAATGAAACCTGCCGACTCTGCAGATTTCTTGACTGAAAGCAAATTTCCCTCCACAGTCTCGTTTCTTCCCACCCCTTTTTTTTTCCTCCCAGTGTATGTCTTCATCTCATTTTACCACTGTTTTCATCCACTGACATCCCCTTCCTCAGCTTTCCTCTTTCATCTCAGTCATCTCTCCCCTCCTTGTTTTCTCCTCTTCCGCCCTTTTCCTCTCCCTACTTCCCCCATTTTCTCTCCCCTCCATGACTCCCTCCTCTCTTCTCTCCTCCCACCCTGAGGCCATCGCTGCTCACTGTAACTGGCAACTTTGCTTCTCTCCCCTATTGTGGTGGTGACAAAGGGGGCCGGTGCCCTCTCGCAGGCTATGTTACAGGCTGTCACATGAGGCGGACACTCTGGGACGGCCCCGCGTTATCTGCTGTGACAACTCAGATTACTTCCACAGCCTCCCATCTGATCAGCACATCCAATTCAATTAGTGGCAATTAGTCCTGGTCCTCCCCCCCGCTCTTCCTCCTCCTCCTCCCTCCTCACCAGCCCACTGTGTCTCTCCAAAAAAGCAAAGCTGCCGAGCTTTGAGCAACTCGCTCAACTTGGCAGGCTGGCTGGTGAACAACTTTGGAGCGACTTGTAGCTCCCCCCCCCCTCCCTTCGTCCTCCAATTACCCTCACACACACACACAATGACTCATTCACACATTCATACTCATATGCACCGCCAGAGCACATATTCAAAGTGACACATCACATAGAAAGAACAGCTTTCTGCACATAAACTCCCACAGATCCAATTCAGGAGCAACACATAGGCATGTACACGAACACAACACACAAGCTACACGTAAATAAGTGCAGAAACACACAAAATTAAAGTGATTATGATCGTTATTTTCATCATAACAATGGATGAAAGCACTGTGTAATGTGACTAGCATTGTATATAGTGACAAACCCACAAAGAATTATCACCAGCAGAGAATTGTTTTTAGCAAAAAAGCTCTAAACGCCACAGTAAGCTAGTTGCTAAATGACCAACAGACAAGGTTAGCGGCTAGTTGGTGAACAAAGTTGAGCATTTAGCAGTTAAAGAGGCAGATATTTCTTTCATTTATCTGGTAGAGACCAAAAAAGTAAATATTGGACTTACATTGACCAGGTGGCCGTAAACACGACCCCAAAACAATGCTAACGTTGCTCTGTGTCTGCTGTATGCTAACAAAGTTGTGATATCAACTTAAAAGGTGCTAATACATTTGAACATTTGTGTTTACGGCTTGTTTTTGCTGAACTTGAGAAGTTATTGCAGATTGAAGTCGCTCATGTACAGATTAATGCAGTTCTCAATCGTTTTGGTTTCTGACTTTAAAATTAAGCTATCTTTACTTTATCTCCTGTTGATCATCTCATGACCCCTCAGATTTATTTTGTGATCTGTTGAGGGGGCCCTGACCCTCCGGTCGGGAACCACCAGTTTAGTGTATAAATCCACACAGGGAAATAAAACGAAAATACTGGAGCAAATATGGAAAATAGCCTGCACTGATGCTCTCTGGTCTGTGGAACCCCTTTGTGTGCTGCTCACCCCTTCTTCCCCACGCTCACCCTTTTCCTCACCCATCCTCACCCCCCTCTTACAGTGGGTCTGCGCACACCTGGCCTTCGTAAATTAGGGCCCTGGAAAACCAGCAAGCGAAGAGAAAAGCGGGATGCATGGTGGAGTGAGGGGAGGGGAGGGGAAGCGGGTGTTTGGTCGACGGGGTCTTTCAGAATTCCAATGGAGCAAAAAGTTAATGACGGCCCTATTGTGTTGTGAGAAAGCTGGCCGGAGGAGAAGTGTTACAGGGAATCACCGCCTGTACCAGTGAGCAGCGACAAAAGGGGGCCGGCCATAAGCTGCATTGAGTTTTTACCATATTTATATCGCTTACATAGCCGCTTTATGTCGCACTGAAAAAGTGCACTCACTCGTCCTCACTACTGCTAACGAAAACAGCGTAAATGTGTTTGGAGCGGAAAATAATAAGAGGACTTTGTTTTCCTGACACAAATACAACGGGACAAATGGGTCATACAGAACAGCCCGAATGAGTCCCAGGTACTTCTTACCTCAAAAAAATTATTTTTCTAAATTTCTAAAGGATTTTTAATCATATTCAGTCACTTTCTTGCTCCTTAACTCCCTCCCTTGCCTCCCTCTTCATAAAAGCCACCGTAACACGCCCGCCTTCCCTGCAGGCCTTAATGCATGCTGACAGCTTCCCTCCGTAATTGGTGATCACACCCAGATGGATGGTTCCTTAATTTGCTGTTCCCAATAAAGCCAGGCAGCTCAAGGGAAAAGGGGCAGCAGGGGGAGTAGAGCTGTGGAGGTGGTAGTGAGGGGGGATCCTTGATTTGTTGGTTATAGATACAAGAGCAGTAAACACCTTAGGCTGCGGGCCCAACAGTTTGACCAGGCTTTTGTTCACACGTCCGTTGAAAAGCAGAAAGGGGCCCCCTCTTCTGCCTTGGCCCCCCTCCTCCTCCTCCCTTCCTCTTCCCCAACAGGCCTGTTCTGAGCCCCTGCTCCCTCTGTCTCTCTCTAGCTCCCTCTGTTTTTGGTCCAGCCCGGAAAAGAGCGCTGCGTGAGCACTGGAGGATGTATGCATGTGCGTGTGCGTGTGCATGTGCATGTGCGTATGTGCGTGTGTGTGTGTGTGTGTGTGTGTGTGTGTGTGTGTGGGCATCCTGGGTTTGAGCTGAGGGCAGGACAAGGAAATGATCTCTCGTGTGCATGTGTGTCTTTCCCCTTTTCATTGACTAAACGGATTGCTGGAGTCCGAGTGAACGTATGAATGGAGGCAAAGAACGAGGTGAAGTTCCCGAGGTTATAGGTTACAGTCTGTGTAGGAACCTCGGTTCATGTGTGGTCGTTTTGGCTCTATTAGGGAGGACACAAATAGGGTGATGGACTGGGTCGAGGTGGAGACCCCCTGGTACTAATGAGGGCAACCTGCAGTGACCCCATGGGTGCAGAGGGTCAAGCTGAGCCTGATGGAATGATCCAAGGGAAGGGCTGAGATGAAGATTTAAAAATGAGACATGGGCCTTTTTAATAAGTGACACCAGCTGCTCTAAACAGCATGGAAGTAAAACCTATTTTGGACTTATGTTCACACTTTATTGAAAGTGCAATAGATAAGATCATAATGAAGATGGTATTGTGTGAACCATGAAATTATTACATTAAATTGACTCACACACACGCTCTGGCCTTCTGCACATTTCTATATCATAAAACATATCCTGCACCTTGTATATACTTTTCATATTTATTTATATATACTACACATTTTACATTTCTAAGTGCAGTTATTCATAAATATCCAATTTGCATTTCTCATTAGATGCAAACAGTGTTTCAGTAGCTGTGTTCTTGTGCCCTTCACAATGACAATGAAGTCTAATGACGTGAATCTAATCTAATATAATATAAAAATCTATATTTTCCCTATTCAGATCTAAACTCGACAGTTGTCTTCCATTTATTTAAACCAAGAAGAAGTGACAATGTTTGGAGAGCTAAGTGAGGTGAGGGAGTGACGGAGGAACAGGGACATGAAGCAAATTTCTATAGTGCCATGTAGGCATTTATGCCCCACCCATATTTTATGATGTCAGAGAGTATTCTGACATCACTTATTTCTTTTAAAGTGAATCAACAAACATTCAGAGATCATACAGTAACTACATACAAGGCGCACTGCTGTGTGAAAATGATATAACTATAATTCCAACATACATTAAATAATCAGACAATTCAGGAACAAACAGATGTGTCGTTTAAAACGAGAGCCCACAGCTGTCCTGTGTGCTCTGAATAAAGGTTTTGTGGCAAATTGCATCTGCAATTTTGTCAGTCCATTAGTTATAAATAAAAACACACACCAACCAGTTTTAAAAAACTTGATAGTCTGACGTCATAAATGCCATAGAGTAGTGTAATCATGACATCATATGTTTCAGAAATTATGAAACAATAGCATTGATTAATGCTTTATCGTTATGTATATAAATATGCAACAACAAGCTGAAGATTTTGGTTACTGTGGCCACTATTAACTGAGTTTATTTACTAAGAGAGTTGTTCAGCTTTGCTGGGCATTAAAATGCTTTAAGTAGGCCACAGTTGATTTGCAAAAGCTTTCACACTGTGCCATAACAGCTATCTTGCAGGTTGATTGCATTTCAAACTGTGCAAGATGGGTCTAATAAAATCTTATTCACAATGTAAGATATCCGCTTTGAGTCATGTCAGATTGTGCAATGAATGCCTGGCGAATTGTAGCTCTATGATGAAAACAGAGGGGGAAAGTATACAAGCAGAGACATGTCATCTACTTGTGTCATCCATCTGTGTTGTTATCATGTTTGAAAATACAGCAAAACAACATCACAAGCTTCAGGCACACGGCCATGGTTGTATTAGGAGATTATACAAGCACAACCACTGCCACAGCACTGACACTTGAACAGCTCTGCACGTCCGCTCTGGCTGATTGGACCTCTGCCCAGGTTCAAGGTGGGAGGAGTTTTAATGACAATTAGATGAGGTCACTCTACTCTTTGTACTTATAAAAATGATAAAGGTGTCATTTGTTATAGTGGGGCTAACCAGCTTCTTCTACATGGATCACAGCTGGTGAGGAAGCTAACTTTTGCCTAGGACCTCCTCAATTAGCATAAGCTATACGGATGAGTCAGCTGGAAGCATTCAAGAGTCCACTGGAATTTTTTACCAGCTCACAGAAATTAGCATTATTAAAGGGGATATTTGTAAGTTTTCTCTGCCGCCGAACATGGTTTCTTGCTAGGAGCTAGTGGTGATAATCGACCCTTGACAAGAGCTTCAGCCACTGTCACGTTTACAAGACAAGAGGTTATAATACACCCTCCGAGCAGCGCTACATCTTTAGCAGAGGCCACAGTGAGTCACTATCTGCAAGTGATGACATGGGACAGGGCTAGCTGGTTAGCATGCTAACTTCGGTAGAAGAAAAGACATGATAAAAAAACAAGAGTTAACATTGGTGTTGCTTTCCACTGCTGAAATTTGATGCCCGCAACGTTTCTTCTAGACTGGTAAGTAAACAACTGTTAATGCTAATTTGTAGCTCCTTTAATTAGTTGCTAGCAACAGCTGCTGTTTCAGCCAACAACACTGCAAACCACATACAGTAGCCTGTGTGCCGTACGAGGAATGGATGGTTCAACAGCATTAGGTCAATTACTGCTCATAGAAATATCTACCAAGACGCAGCGATAAATAAAGATATAAAGTAAACACTCCGATGTCATGGACAGAGAGACTTTAGTTAAAATCACATGTTGCACGGTACGATGAAGTGAACAGGTGAAATTCTTGATCATGATGGAGAAAGACAATCACTCAAAAAAGCTTTAGAAATGATGGAAGTCATGATCAATAGCTGAATGAAGAGACACTAATATCCTCTGAAAACTTTTATTCATATGAGACAAGTGCACTTAAGTTTTCAATGAGATACTTAAGACTCCAATGTAACAACAAGTGACTGGCATTTACACATACAAGGACATACTATACACTATTAAGATTGTTTTATGGAAAATCCCAAGTACTTTCTTTGCTCTCTTCTTTTTTTCAGACTAAATGCTGAATTTTTTACCATAGATTGCATTGTGCTCATCATTACCTCACCCTTAATTTTCAAAAGCACTCTCTTGTTCTGTTGAGCTCCAAGTAACATATTCCTCAGTGTCACAGAATATGAAATGACCTATTGTCGGTTTGCCTTGAATGCTTCACCAGTTCATCGAGACTTGAAATATGTGATGATAATAAAATGTAAGAAGCTTTCTGCACAAAACCTTGCTTTCATTAGTCGAGGAAGCACTCTGCTGTGCATTAGCGCTATGTTTTACTCTTGACGGACATGAAGCGAAGGGAGAGGAAGAAAATGAAAGACATTATGATGGATTTAAAAGCAGAGTTTATCAAGTTTGCTCTAACTCAGGAGGAGCCCAAGGTTTCAAGACTGTTTGCGGTGGTGGCAGCAGTGATGGATCAATGCTTTAAAGGCCGGGTGCATTGTGCTCCGGGAGACAAATGAAGACGCCATCTTGTGTCCTTGAGGTGTGATCACTTTCTGAAAATCCACTGACCTAATCAACGGAGATAAGCGCAGGAATGGCTGCGCCACAAAAGCAGCTTTATACCCAAGGCCAAATCTGCCAAGTCAATCTGCAGCTCCATCCATTGATTCACAGCACAATACAAAACAACGCTGGAATGTTCTTGATGCACTCGATGCTTGTTTCACATAATATCACAGCCGTCCTATATGAATACAGGCTAAATGGTCTTAAAAGTAGAAGCGGAGGTGAAGAGGTGATGAAAAAATGTGGCTTCTCAGGCCCTCAGGTGCACACACAAAACGAGAGGAGGAGGGAAGCGTCCTTGATTCCGGCAACTGCAGTAAAAGTGTAAATTGGCTTTGGGTCTTGAAAAGGAGATTCAGATAGCAGAGCCATAGTTATCAGTGGAAAAAGGGAGAGGGAGACTGTGGCCTCTCCTCCTGTTACACCAACGTTCAAATTTATTGTGCAGAAAGGCAAAATAACAATGTGTAATCTTGACTTTTTATGTGTTCAGCTGCGTGTCTTTGTATGCAGAGGGAAGATTCATTCAGCTCTGTGAAAGGTTGAAAAATTGAAAATGGGAACAGAGTCACAGAGTCAGCTGCAATTATGTGTTGTCATGTGAGTGTGTATGTGCGTGCGCGCGTGCGTGTCACACTGCCACACAATACAACATTGATGGGTCACCTACAATTCTTTCGACTAAACGGTTGTTTGTCTGCATGTTCGACCTGTGTTGGGCCTTGACACTACTGTTTGCAGATGGGACCGAAAATATGCTTTTGAAATAGTTTTCGTCCTTAGAAAACGCAAGCGATTGCACAACGTTGCATCTGCAAACCTTCGAAATGTGCTCAGAAAAAATGCTCAGCCGCAATCTGCTGCTATTTCTGAAGCCATGACTTTATATAACCGTCCTGTAAAATACTGGTTTGTCTTATTTTGATCTTACGGAGCGAGGTCACTGGTGAACATACAGACTCACTTTACTGTACACACTGTAAACTATATTAAATATATATATATAAATGTATATATTATATGACACTTGAAATATGTAATCATTTATTTGCAGTGATCAAAGTGAAAGTTTCTTTAAAGTTTTAAGTTAATTCCTTACTACTGGAAACACCGGTTGCCACAAGATCCTTTTACTAGCAGCTCTGGAGCTTTTGATCATATCACATGATCTTCATCAGTAGATGGAGCGCACCCAGTGTGATTGTGAGCAAGTTTGTGGTACAATTGTTTTGTCATCTGCTGTTTCCCAGGTCAAGAATGAACTTTTAGGCTCATCTTTTAAACGTAGGTGTCTATTGAATTTCACATGTAAGTTTCTACACATAACCATAAAAACAATGTCTTACCTCAGTTGCTATGAGCAGATGTTGTATTTGCAAGAGCTGATATTAGGAAAACAACTGAAATACATTTTCAGTGAACAACTGAGGCGGCCATTTTGACTTGTCGCAGAAGGAAAAGCACAGGTGTAACTAGTAACTTTAACGATGGCTCTTTTCTATTCAAGTGTCCCAGTGAGTCGTGACAGTGAGTCGTGCACAAACAACACCGTGACCCTGACGCTGAAGCAACTAAATGGAATTCAGCCATTATTAATTTTAGTGACTACACCTGTGCTTTTTCTTACTGTGACATGTTGAAGTGTATTTCGGGACAAAGATGTATTTTAAACACACACCTTTCACTGGCTTTTTTCCAATACGAAAATGTCTTGTTCTTCCAAACAAATCAACACATCTTTCATCATCTCACATCCTCTCCCTCGCATCGTTCTCGCTGCTCGGTTTTCTTTTCGGGTTGGTTTTGGTTCTCAGGAATGCAGCTGTGAATCTTCTGGGCGAGCTTAAGCCGACTCTTGTGCGAATCGTGTCAAAACAAGCAGACGTCACTTAGTCCGCGAGAGCAGAGAGGAGCTGAGAGAGGCCGAGAGAGGCAGGCGGGCTCGGGGCCTCCACTGAGCTGTCCGGCCCTTAAGGTCACCTGGCAATTAACCTCTGACCGGGCAGCAGGTCCCCGCCCTAATTTCTTAGCGTGTCTGTCTTCTTAAACTTCCTCCACATTTGTCTGTGTACAGGGCGAGGTACACTTTCATCTGATGCGGCATATTTTGATTTATCATCATTATGGTCAAGTAGTGGAGGTGACAG
The DNA here is from genome assembly GCF_002260705.1 of Seriola dumerili. Taxonomy (NCBI): domain Eukaryota; kingdom Metazoa; phylum Chordata; class Actinopteri; order Carangiformes; family Carangidae; genus Seriola; species Seriola dumerili. Next base: position 898,272 of record NW_019174786.1, on the reverse strand, counting down.
ACCTGTTGTTTCATGCTGAGGGAATCTTTTTTTTGACTCTATATTTCTGTTCCTGTGTAGTAAAATGAATAAAATCTAAACTGTTAATTTCATGTTCACTGAGGCTGCTGACAGGCTTCATCATAAGAACCCATCTGAAGGTCTGTTTCTCCCTCTCTGTCGTCTTGCTGCCTTCCGTTTCCCTCCTATAACCCCTCTCTTCGTCTGCTCGGTCAAACTAATCCAAACCACCCCTCTTCTCTCCCCCTCCCCGCGACCCTTGACCCTACGCACCTCTTTGAATGTCACATGACCGTGCAGGTGTGGAGGGGTCTCTGCCCCGGCCGACCCCCAATTAGTGACCCTAATTAGTGGAGGGGCCCCCCTGATGGGCCGCTGAGCTGCTTTATGGGAGGAGGGAGGAGGTGGGGAGGAAGGAGAGCATGGGAGGGGAGGGTGGGGGTGGCAGGACAGTGATGCATTCCTAAAGGTCTGTGGACCCTCCAGAAACACACACAAACACATACGGTGGCTGTTAAAGGAAAAACAGAGCCAACATGGAGCTGAGAGCTCATTTGTTGACGCACAACAAACAGCTTTTGATCTGGAATTGATCCGGCGCTCACTTACACACAAGACGTTACACAGGAGTCCAGTGTGAAGCGTCAGGTGAACATGACACAGTACATTTCATGCACCGGTCTTCCTTGTTTATTTCTTTTGTAAAGACATAAATAGATTACACAGAGTTTCATTTGAAAAACAAACTCAGACCACAGGTTTGGAAGTGAAGGAATAAGGAATCTCATTTTTACTCCATTAGATCAAATGTAACACCAGTTTTCTACCATTCCAGGAAATAACGTCTTTTGAATTCACTGTGACCAGCTGTTTCAAATAATAACATCAGGATTTTGACCGAAGCTGTTGCAGGTGTTTGTTGGTCTGCAGAGCTTCAGTTGCATCACTGCTGGAAATCACGATATTGTCTGCATATAAACCACTTTCTCAAATATAAATGGAAAAATAGCAAAACATGACTGTTCGAGAAAAGTCAACGAGCTGAACGACAGAAACCCAATGTGCAACTATCAAGAAAATATGCTTTTTTGTTGCTTAGTGCCAAACCAGTAATTTAGACTTGTTCTATTTGTTCTATTCGAACATAAACACAAGTTAGAGTCAGACACATCTACTGCACCTCGACTCTAAGTGATACTGAGTAAATTAGTAAATAGTGAAACTTCAGGAACTGAAGTTATTTACATGTATTTGAAGAAGTCAAGAACAAAAAAGAAGGAAATTCAAAACTTTTTTTTTGTCAGTACACATGCCCCTATAGGAATGGCTGCTGATCATATACAGGCTAATTATTTGTTTTGTAGCAGAGTGACTTTATTTCACACATTTGTGATTTCCTGATTATTTCTTTGCAAGTTTCAAGAAAAAACTGATTAATTTGGTACTAATGACAGCGTAGAAAGAAAGAGGCAAAGCTCTGAGTCAGTTGTGTTGATTGATACTTTATTGGAACTCAATTATTGTTCATAGATTAATGGTGAGTTCATTTTTCAATGATGAATTATGTGCTGGTGTAGCTGATCTGTTGTTCACTGACTAACAGACTTACAATTATATTAATTGTAATTAATAATCAATTGGAAGTGGAGCAATTGAACTGTGTTTTTATTCTCCCTTCTATTATTATGAAATGAAATGTTTTTTACGTCAACAGTTACATCAGTTCCTTTGCAGAAAGTCCTCAGGAAACACTGGGGCCACTTGTGTTTCAAATGTCAATGATTATTCATATTTTGTTTTTATCTTTTCCCTCTGAAGCACTGTCTTAATGTTATTGGTTAATATGGCCACTGATGAGAGATTACCAATTAAAAAAACAGCAATAAAAACCCAATTAGTTGAGTCATGTTGCTGCTCACATGTAAAGCTGTTTACCGCCACAGTTTGCTCCTCTGCTGCAGGGCAGTTCCTCCTCTCCGCCCCCCCCCCCTCCCTGCTCCACTCCCCACCTCTAAAACAGGCCACCCATCTGGTCTCCTTTCTGCTGGCCCTCTCGCCTCTTCCTTGCTCAAATAAAGGTGCCAATCACTATAATTGGCACCCTGCAGATCAATTGTCCCAGCTTGGAGAAGTGCCCTACGCTGAAGTCTGGGCTAACAGGAGGACATATGAAGTGTGTTACTCCTACAGCTTCGTGAAACTTACATGGCTTGTTCTCTCTTTGCAGATTGTTCTAAATCGAACATGTCTCTGGTGAAATTTGGTTCAGGAATGATGAAAACGCGATTCAGCTGACAGATCCCGACTCTGATCAGTGAGCTGAACTGTCTTTTGTCTTTCGAACAATAACTCGGAGCATCAAACAGCCAGCTGGTTACCTTGCTGCTGCATCATGCTGGCCTATGGAGACCCAGCGTTCGTTATTGTGATACTGAACTTCCTGCGACACATAACGATAAGACCATGTTATAGTAAAACATTTTAAAAAGTGGCAGTATGAAATAAGAGAAACATTTCGTGTTGTGACACAAAAAAGATTAAGATACAAGAACTGTTGGAATGACAAACAGCTTTGTTGTGTAAATGAATAAGGTTTCATCATAATGATCTGAGCTTTTACAAATTATTCTTAGTATTTATTGATATAATTGTTCGTTTTGTGATGTCAGGTTCATTCCTTTAATATTGAACTCTTTGCCTCTCGCTGTCTGTGCAGTTTCAGTGCAAGAATTATTGATTGCTGAAGTGCAGCAGAGGCGAAGAGGTTACTTTATCTCATTTATTGCCCACAAATCTTTTTTAGGAAGTCAGGAACTTTCATTGAATTTCATTTGCAGGAACCTACTACGTGTCCAGTTTTATTTCCTAGACTGTAGCTCCTGCCCCTGCAGACAGTTTCTGAAAGGCCAGCGGCTCTCAGGAGTTTGCAGCACTGAATGAGGCTGACTGCTCAAACACAAGCCTCCCAGCTGCTGTAACCTTTGTGCAGAACACGAGCAAGCAAGAAAGCGCTGGTTGCTGCTGGTATTAAAATTAGGACTAGAGATGAGATTCTGCTCAGTGTTGCTGGCGTTTCAACTCCAGCTACGTGCAGCAGGTGACTCTGAGACAGCGTGTCCACCGGCCTGATGGCGAAGACACATACCACATAATCACAACTCCCATGGTTTAAGTCCTGGCTGGGGAAATTTATTGTATTTCCTGCTGAAACAATTTCTGTCAAACTTTATCTGCTAATTATTTCAATCAGGAAAACAACTTCTCTATTTCGGAGGTAAGCGTCTGCCCTCGCTTTGGTGTTCTGCTCTTTGCTGAACATCACTTCATCACATCACAATAAAATAAAAAGAACATGATGGTGACAAACACTCGAAAGGGACTTTTAGGCCCCAAATTACAACCTGACTGTTATTCTTTAACTATTTGGTCAGACTGTTACTTGCCTTTGTGTCTGGCATAGTTCAGTTTTGCTCAAACTTTAAAACTATTTAAGCGAGAGGGCAAAGAACAATGTCAGTCGGACCAGACTCTGCTCTGTTCACTTTATAGGGAGTAAATTAAACTTAGTTTCACCAGCAGTCCTTCATAATAACCTGCCATTCCTTCACTAATTTGTCTTTCTAATAAAATAGCCTTTTATGTGAAGTATATTCTCATATTTTCATCCAATCAGTGTCCCAAGGGCATGTCAGCTCAGTCTTTGTGCGCCACCATCCGAACCAAAGCAAAATTAGTGCAAATTGTTTAAAGGCATCACCTCCACAGAGAGGGACTGAAAAGGTGACGTGTCCACTGGCCTGATGTTTGTGCCACACTGATGGAGAGGACAAAGAAGCCAAGGTTTTAATAAAGCTGTGAGCACGCCCAAAATCCTCAGTGTGAATAGAGAGCGCTCCGACATGCAGATGTCAGTCAGACACAAAGAGAATCTCATATTTTCACTTAATATGCTTCTAAAAGCCGTTTGGACACGAACAGCTTTTCCTAAATAGTTTTCTGATTCATATCGCACACATCTTTGTGCTGTGACGAACGTACAGCGGACGGTGAAATAAACATTTCGTGATTTGGTTTACAAAGCGTCCTCGCATGAATCATGAGTTTTTGAGTTTTCGTGGCCTTGAGGCCGGTGAGTGAGTGAAAGGAAGAAAACAGAACACATGAGGCAAATTACATAGACATATATTTATATGCATATGAATAAAAATACATATACATATTGTACAATATCTTGGCCGAGCGTGAAAACAGCTCTGTCAGCCCAGAAACAGAAGTAAGCCTCTTTAAATAAGTGCAAAATGTTAATGAGACAAAGAATTGTAAAGCATATATAAAGTCTTTTTTTCTGAACTTTCCTTCGCATTTTGTTTTTCCTGTTAAAATCACATGGAGCGGACATGGAGATAACTTGTGCAAAGACCCATTTATATATATTTATATATAAATTTATATCTATGTACATAGAGTTTGTTCATCATAAGTAGTAGCTGGTGCCATTAGCTTGACATTAAGTAACTTTTACTGCTCAAAGAAAAGAAGTTATGGCCGATGCGGGGCCTTGGCTGTGCATAAAGAAAAAAGTAAAACCTATAGCAGAAGTTCTTTTTTTAGAAAATAAAGTAACATTTCACACAATCTCAAAAGGACTTTATCCATCAAGAAAAGCCATGATGCAGTAGTGAGAGTCATTATGTTTCTGAGATGGTGGTTTAACCCAAACAAGTGCAAGATGTCACAGATTGCACACAACAAAAGCAACACTTCCACTCAGCTGCTGGGATGAGAAGAAGCTTAAGAAAGCAGAAAAAACTGGAGAACCCAAAAATAAAAACTGAAGGCTTTTTTTTTTTTAATATATATATATATATAACTGATGCAAGGCTTTACAAAGTGTCTTTCTGTTGCCTGGAGGAGAAGTGGCGTCTCACTTCTCCGACTGTCTCGTTCATCTCGTAGCTGCTTTTACAGTCGCCTCGTCGTTACCGAGCGTACAATACAGGAACTGCAGATTTACATTACAAAACACCACCGTACAGTGACCCAATATGGAGTCAGTGCTGAATTATGAGGGAAATAAAGAGTGTCAGACGATTTCTTTTCTTTTTTTTTTTCTTTTTCTTTTTTTTTTTGTAACCACTGAACCACAAAAAACTGTTTCTCCTCTCATATCACTCTAATTCTGAGCTGTTTTTGTTCATTTATCCACATAGTAAGTGTGGGCTTGAAATCAACACTAAATCTGTAAGAAAAAAAATTAAATATTCCAGCAAAAAAAAAAAAAAGGGGGGAAGAGACTGCGTTTTGCTTACAACACAGCAGGAAAGCAGTTTAGCGAGGACTGAAACGACCCTGTTGTGAGTAAAGGAAAATAAAAAATAAAAAAGGGTTTGTGAAAAGGGAACATCGGCCTTACACGGGAAGCAAGCGTCCTGACCTCTCAGCTCCATCTCTCTGCTCAATATTTGATGTCACAGCGTGTGAATTATAGATGGTGCTTATAGAAAATAATACAGTGTTCAACAACAGCACAGGTGCAGCGCTGCAAAGAGCCGCGAGTAGATGACAGAGGTTTTTCTGCAGCACTGCCGGGGTCTGAACACAACAACAACAAATCACCAGCTACCAGCCGGAGCTACACGGGCGCAAAAAGGCCCGGAGAGCTGACAGACCGGGAGTTTTCATAGGCTGAGGTCAGAACCTCTCTATGCTCTCCACGAGAACTGTATATACAGCTGGAAACATGCTCGCCTGTTTCAGATGGAGCCTGGCCTTTGCTTGTAAAAAGCGCCTTTTTAAATTGATGTCACAAGAGTGTCTGTTTTCTTTTTTTCTTTTTTTTTTCTTTTAGTGAATGTCAAGTCACCTTCAGCGAACGTGAGAGAAAGGAATCAAGGGAAAACGCATTAAAGCTCACAATGAGACGGAGCCTGGAAATGAATAGTTACATAGGAAAATGAGACGCAGCGAAGAGACGACAAACAGAAGTTATGAAAAGAGGGCGATAACTCATCTGACACCCGCAAATTGAGGGCAAACTGTGAGGAAACGCAGGGTGTTGCAGGTGAGTTTTGATTTTCTTTGGACAACGAGGGAACCTGGACATATGGCATCATATGGGTGGAAAGAAAAATACTACAGCCCATCCCTCCTCTTCCTTCCCTCAGCCTGTCCTGCATTAACATATGTTTACGGAATCAGATCCTGAGGTCAGCGTTGGTTCAAATCAATCAATTAAAAAAAGTGTAGCTGAAAGAAAAACTGAAGGGTTTTTTTTCAATAAACCAACTCTGTTACGACTGATGGTTTTTCTAAATCGTGGAGGTCTTTCAGTTTGGATCAGCAGTTAATGAAATGGCTTCAAAAGCACAAAAAAAAAAAAAGAAAGGGGGAGGAGGGGAGGAGGGGAGGGGGGGTTACTGGAGGAAAAACCCGCAAACATAAAGTGCTTTCAATGAGGGGGGCAAGCAGAGGGATCTTTTTTGTTATAGATGGGTGAAGACGAACAGGAGGCCGAGCCAAATGTCATAAAACTTTAAAAATAAATCAAAAGAGGAAACATGGCGCAAAACACAAAATATCAATTTAAAGAAAACTAAACAACCTTTAAAACTCAACCTTTCTCGTGATGCTGCAGCTTCTCACATCCTACAGGAAAAGTTTCCCGTGTAAAAGACAATGAGGTTTATTTCAATTATGGATATGACCTAATATAAAAAAATATATATATGTGTGTGTGATAGCTGTTGTTGTGATGTGTTGCAAACCTTATATGTCAAAGGAAAACATCATTCCGGCACAAAGAGAGGATGGAACCGGAGGATGTTTCATTTTTCTGCTTAAAATATGATTGAAACGGTTAAAAATTGGACTAATTGACTAATCGATCGATCGTTAATCGTAGTCGTCACAGATTTGGTCCTGTGAACACAACTTCTGTCCAAAAAACTCGTCCAGATTCTTAACCCTCATGTGTGAAAACTCCGATCTAGTGCACGGGGATGACGCTTACTCAAAAAGAAACTGTGACATCTGTGAATCAAAGATCAGTCTGGGTTCAAAGGTCATTTCTCTCAGCCCGACCTCGACTTGCTTCACTGACTGAAGCTGAATCCATAAATGCTTTGGCAGAGTCTGACCAGCTTCCTCACGCAACATTTCTTCTCTCTTATCATGTTCTTTTATATTAAACTATTGGATCTAGATATGTGATTTTTGCATCATCTCTCCAGATCCTACCACATATTATTTCATAAACAAACACATCAAATAAAGAATTTACAAAAACTACTGCTGGACACCAAACAGACTGATATTAAAATGCTACGATTCTTTTTTTTTTTTCAGTGTTTCTTCCATATTGTGATAGCACATCAACTAAAATCAAACATGGCCCTTGAATAGAAATGTGTACAAACTGCTCTCTTTGAAATACCACTCTTCTCATTCAGACGCTGATTCAATCTGAACTATCCATGTCAAGTATTTTTTTTTTTTTCCTGAACAGTAGATGAAGGCCTGTACAGAGAGAAAAACCACACGTACAAACTCACGGGACAAAAAATGAAGAGTCACTTAAAACCACTGCGAAGAGAGTGGTGGTAAAAACATCTGTCTGTCAGGGTTCACACAACACACGCACACGGCATTTTTGCAAAAATTCAGAAGTTTTTTTTGTTTTTTTTTTTCTTCTATTTTTTATGTGGGAGTGTCTCCGTCACATCGCGTCCTTTTCACCATTTTGTGGCAGCGTGCCAAACAGTGCTGTGGCACAAAATGGTGCCGCAAGGAAAGCAACCTGGTCTCTTCCTTTTTCACATTTCTCATGATCCGGGGTGATTTCTTTCCCCCGTCTGCGGCCACTCGAGTGTCAAACAGGCGGCAGGGCGAGAGACTGGGGAGAAAAGCTCTTACAAAGACAAGTCCCAGTCCCCAGGCGTCCTCAGAGAGGGACACATTACTTAAGAAACTGTCTTCTTTCCCCCCAAATCTGCCTCTTTCCTGTCCAGCCGCATGTACGGCTCAAAAGCTGAGGAGCCACAGCCGTAAGTGGATGTCAGTTCGTGATGAGCACCCCCCAGCAGCGGCATGGAGAAGCACAGGGAGTGCGGTGGTGGGACACCCAGCCGCGGTGAGGGCGGGGTCCCGCCCAGCGATGGCAGCGACAGCCCAAAAGTCCCCCCTGGTAGGGAGCTGGGAGGAGTGTTGCTGCTGACTCCAGGAGAAGTGGAGGAGCCTCCGCCCGGGCTGCTCAGCAGGGAGCCATTTGCCGGGTGAGGCGGGGGCCCTAAGAGGGAGTTGGGAGGCGGGGCGGGGCCCGCCAGGAGGCGGCCCTGCTCCAAGAGGCGCAGGATGTTGCAGGTGGCCAAAGACTCGGACGTGGAGGAAGAGCGTTTGTCCGAGTCTTTGGTGGTGTCCTTCTTCTGTTTGGTCCGGCGGTTTTGGAACCACACCTTGACCTGCAACAACACAAGCAGGAAGATTCACATTATCACATTTGATCCAAACACTTTGTCAGTGGTAGAATCAGTCCAATCTGACATAAGAGGGACAGAAACCTAGACAGCGGTTCATCACCCGGGGACACAGACTCAAGACAAGAAGGAATCAGAGTTTTACACGTAGCTTATGTCATAAAAACAACAAAATCCTTCTGATTTTATGAACATTTTGAAGTTGTTTTGTGCTTATATAAACCACCTTCTAACAGTGTGTCATAACTCATGAGCTACACTCTTCTCTGTAATTTGTGCAGCTCACTGATGTTTAAACATAAGCCTAACTCGCAATCTGCAATTCATATCCTGACAAACTTCCTACGCCGCCTTCACATGCCCAAAAGCTGGCGGTTTCCACAGGCTGCACACACGTGTGACTGACTTCTCTGTGACCCCCCCCCCCTGCTTGATGCACATCTACCATGTAGCATGTTCTGCGCGCTGACGGTTTGCGAGCGGTGAGAGCACGCAACATCTTAGCCATAAACCAGTCATACACGCATAAATCCGTGCAGAACAAGCGGAGATGCTGTAATCCCCTGGCACCAGCCATTGGATCAGCTCTGTTGTTTTTCTCTGCACATTTGATCATGGTTGGTCCCACGTACTCTCTTCTCTCACACTTCACGGCTCTAACAGGCCGGAAATGCACATATGGGAGAGGGCAGTGATATTAGATCTATGCAGCAGAGCGGGAATATTCAGCTCAATTACACACAAGAAACTAGGAGGCTCTCTTATGTATGCATACGTCTAAATATATTCGATATAAGTCGAGCTTGTTTGCACAGATTTTGCTTCTGTGGAGGCAAAAGAAAGTGGAAAAAGTAACTGTAAAAGAAAAATCTGCACCATGGTCCTCTCTCACGGCAGCAAACTTTAGAGTTTCACAACAGGAGCCATCACGCCACCCCGCCGCCGCAGCAGCAGCAGCAGCAGCAGCAGCAGCAGATTGAGAAAAGCTCGGTGAACTCTGCCTGTACTTGTCCGCCATGTTTAATTGATGGGGCTCAGCGTTGCTTTAATGTATAGCGTGTGGATGAGTTGGGGCTGGGTGCGATGTTGATTGGAGGGCACGGTGGGGTCACGGGAGATCGCTGCACGGAGAGCCGCCTCCGATTGGAATCACACACATGAAAAATGTATTCGATCCTGACCGAGTTGCAGCAAGCTGCGTTTTTCACATCTACAGATACAGAAGCTAAAATTTGCAGTACAGTTTTCTTCTTTGTTCTTCTTTTAGGGTTGAACACGTCTTCAATAAAACCGCAGCTAAGGATTCTTATATCATCACATTATGTTCTCCAGTAATCGATTAATCGTTTCGACAAAACGTCAGAAAACTGTGAAAAATAACCATCGTAATTTCCTAATGCGCAAAACAAAATTTTCTTCCTAGTTTCTACTGGTTCTGCTTTTGCAAACACGTCAGATAGAAGACAAGAGATTTGTTGTGAAGTGTGTGAAACAGTATGAAAGACTCCTGTCTAAAAATAAAACAAAACAGAAAATGAATGTCACAAAGCACAACGTCCGTGTTTGTTTCCAGAGGAAATCAGACGGACGGGTGGGTGTGTCACACTACATGATCAGCAGATTTATCTCTCCGCTTTTTCCACTCGTCCTCACGCCCGCACTGTGAGAGTTTCCCCAACAGAGCATTGAGAGTTATTTACACACGAAAGAAACCCAGTAATCTAATCCCTGATAAGTGGGGATTGGCAGCCAGCGACTTAAAAGGAAACTCCTGTTACAGCAAAAATGCGTAAGCCTGTGAAGATTCTGTGGCTTAATTTCTTTAAAAAGTTTCATAATCATTTGTTTGTTGCACAACAGCAAGACGACGCTTGTAAATACACAGGCACGTATAAATGAAGTGTGTCTGAAGACTGGATGATGTTTCAATGTGAACACAGCAGGACAGCGTGAGCACACACATGCACACACACATGCACACACACACACACACACACACACACACAAACAAGGTCACATGTGAACCGAACACGCGACAGTCACACACGTACGCACAGCGAACCTCTCACATGACCCCGTTCATCGGCGGGACCCACGACTCCGTCAGTGGGCCTTTAGGCGTCAAGATGCTCGTCACTGTGCAGATGTTAGACGACAGTTGTGCGATGACGTCACGAAGAGTTTAAGGTTTTAGTTTCACAAAAAGGTGGAAGTTACAGACTTCAAACTGCGAGTTAGTTCCTGTTAGTTTCACCTCAGTCTTTTCTCTTTAGTTAGTTGGTGTCGCGGTTTGATCAGTGCAACAAATCAAAGACTTTCTGAGATAAATACGTTTGTGCAAATACGTTTCTTGGCTGCAGTGGTTCAATACTTATCGGATTATTTCCTGTATTCACTACTTCAAAACTGATTGTGCCTTTGCTGGACTTCGTCTTTCAGTGTTGACCGACAAAATACATGAATTATGCTGCGGAAAATGTTTGGAGAAAACCGTCTTTTCCCTGCTCGTGCGGCGTCCTGGTGACCTACTGGTTTAAGATGCCGTCCACTGAGAGTCAAGGTCCTGAGTTCAAGTCCAGTTGGAGTCTAACCCACAAAAAAAGGTACATAATTCTGTTCCCAGCCCAGAGTTTGTTTGTTTTTTAACAATATGGAGCCTGTCATTTTAGAAATACCCTGAATTTAACCATTCCCATCGACACGCCCAGACCCAACCATCCAATCACATCTTAAACTCTGGTCATGCCCATTTATATCGACCTGACAGCAAACTGGGAGAGTGTGAGACTTTTCTTGGTTATGTTGATCTCAGAGTAATTGCAAATAAACTATTAGAGTATTGTTAGGACCAGGTGAATAAAGCAAGTGGTCACAATGACCACTAAATAAAGCAAGTCAGGAAACAGAAAGAAAAAAAAAGGTGAACTTTTATTGCAGGTCTGTGACGGGACAGAAGAGTGAAAGTCAGAGGTGCTACACACCCACCCGCCACCTTGTGCGTCCTGTAGCGTGCTCACACAGCCACCTTGGTGCAGCTGGCATCAGTGGGCTTTTTATCTTCTTGAACACCTGAGTCAGCGTGACAAGTAGCTCGCCCTCTAATTGGGTGGCACAGGTTATAAGCCAAGACATAGCCGTCGATTGTGTGGAAGTAATCGGGCCGAGCGGTGTTAACCACAGTATCACTCCACCGTAAAGGCGGGCTCAACAGGCAGCTAGGGCGAGTGAGATCATAGTTTCAGCTACTGACCATGACACAAATAATGGGATCGGAGAGGATCCCACAGCTCAGAGAGGAATAGTGACGCCAGCAAGTCTTACTGCAGAGAACCAAAGGAGGCACAGAGGGAGGGATAGAGGGGATGGAGATAAGGAGGAGGGAGGGTGGGACAGGCAGCAGAGACGATCTGTGTAGCTGCCTCTCCCTCCTCTCCCTCTGTATTTCTTCCTTGTTAGCTCACACATGGCCTCTCTGAGATCTTACTCCGTATTTTACTCATGTGCCACCGACTGCCAAACACCCACACCCCACAGAAGGCTCTCACTACAGATAAAAAAACTCCCGACCAATCCGCTTCCTCCATCCCCGTACTGTGGGTGTGGCTCAGTCTTCTGTTCACATCACAGTCCTAGTATCCATTGCTGGGGGGAAAAGGAAAAAAAAAAAGAAAAAGCTGGCTGGTGTTTTACAGGGATTTTATTAGAGGGGGGAAATGATGAGAAGAGAAGAAAGCAAAGCTGCCTTTGGTACATCTACACTATTGGATGTAAATCCTTTTTAATGGGATCCAGGGTTCAGAGCTGGGGCAGAGATTACCAACGGAGATCTAGATCTGGTGTGACCCGTATTTGCCCCCGGCCGCGCCCTCTGGACCCCGCCCCGCTGCACCGTGGCCTGCCAGGGCGAGGGCATGGCATGGTTTGAGCCTGGGTGAGGAGGTTAGGACGGAGGTGAGGAGGGCAAACCCGTCTGGTGGTGTAGGGATGAGCAAAAGCGACTCACTTACTGCCATCCCTGCTCTGTCTGTGGCCCCCAGCTCATTGGCTCCTACTGAAGACGTAGATGTTCAAAAGTGGATGACAAAAATAGATTTTTAAAAAGTGTAGTAATTTACTAAAAAAAAAAAAAAAAGGCATTCTTGTTTTAAAATGCAACAGGAGTGAATGGTACATTTGTTGGGGACTATTTTCCACTGTGGATGAACACACATTTGGTGGACTAATCAATATTCGACACAGCAGGAACAGTGTATGTGAGACTGATGCAAAACAAACTACAGCCCTGTGATATGTCTCTGATGGTTCTGGTCTCTTCATGAGGTTTTTCTTGACAATAACAAAAATATCATGTGATCATCTCTGCATGCGAATGGTTTCTGAGATAAAGACTGATTTCTTATGTACAGATACATTTTTGTACTTTTCTTTTCCTTTCCTAAATGTCACAATCCACGTCTTTTTCTTTTTTTTAATTAGTGGAAAACGTAACATGTAAGAGTTGACTTCTCATGTTAGATGGAAAAAACTAACTAAACTAAACTACTGGAAAAAAATATTTGAAAAAAACTTCCCACTTCCACAAATAAAATCACATTAAATGAACTTTTTTCTCATTGGTTTACATTTTGAATTTGATCCCTCCCTGCGTTGCGTTGCGTCCCCCCCCCCTCCCCGCCCCCCCCCCCACCGTAGAGACAGACAGGTGGGATGTAGCTGCACCAAACAAAACACAAGAAAGGGGATCAAAATGACAGGATGGAGGGTAAATAAAGGCAGGGTGGGGTAAATTCAAGGTCATGGAGAGATGATCAGGCCGACACGCATGAATACACAGGCCAGTCGGGCAGAGGTCAGCCAATCGGAGGCCTGCGCTGTGAATCCACACAGCTGCAAGCGGAGCGGCAGGAAAACTGGGCTAGAGGTAGAAAGGTTAAGCCAGATCAAGACCCAGTGTACAGATCAGCTGGGCATCCATATGTGTGATCAATAAATCTTGGTTTTATTGATCGTTTTTCTCTAAAAACAGGAGAAAATTAAAAAAAATTTATTAAAAAAAAGAAAGATGTGATTCGTTTGTTTAGATGTTTCTGTAATTCTGCCTCTTTTATTCTCAATTGTTCGTCCCAATTGCATCTTTATCGCTGTGTTTTTAATCACTTTACTTCCCCGCCTCACTGTGATGCAATAAAGCCGAACTGCATGGAAAGCATTAACATAAACATCCGAGTGATAAATACACACTCCCCTGTCTGGCTGTATAATGCCGATAATGCAAAGTGAAACGCAGGATTGTGACAGTAAAGTCTTTAAGAAGGACACTTGGTGACTGTCTTTCACACTTTCTATGACCCCTCCAGCAGCTCAGTGATCCCACTGTGACCCTGTTCAGACCCCCTGATCCCAGGCATGTGATGAGCCGCAGCACACAGTGAAAACCCTTTTTTTCCGTGGATATTGTACCAGGCAGACCAGCGCCCGTTAAACTGTACGTAACGGACCAGTGGATACTCAACTATATGTGATGTAAGGGACCAATGGCTGCCAGTGTGTATTCAGCTGTACTGTATGTGACGGACCAGTGGCTGCCATTATTAAAGAAAAGGAAACAAGCTGAATCAATGACTTACTCAGCTGTGTGTGATGGATCAACATATCAGTCTTTTATCAAAACTGTCCCAGATTATAATAACGATACCAGCGCCAATTAAAAATGATTGCTTCTTTAATGAAAACTTAAGTACGGCGCTCTGATGGACCAACGCCTCTGTAAAAATGGTGTTAACCTCCCAGAAAACGCTGCGAAGACACAACAAAAATGAATCAACTGCTCTTTTAACATTTGTCTAATTTCTGTTAAGAGCAAGTATCTTGTTCAGCTTGTTAAAAAGTCACTTTCAGCACCATTAAAGGAGTTATTTATTAATCAGCAACAGCTATAAACTCTTTGTGCAACGCATTAGTTTCATACCGTTTTTGAAACTATGTTAAAGTGAATTGTCCGTATCAACTAAATAAACAAACTAAACTAAAATGGATGAATTATAATTATTTAACCATATAACAGTTTAAAGTGCCGCAGGCTGGCGAACCAGACTCTTAATATGAAGGGAGGCTGTGTATTTCCTGTCTGTGCCACTAAACTGTGGAATAGTTCATCTCATTTTTTAAAAACTTCACAGTCAGTGTTATTTTCCGTTTTCGTTAAGCGTGCGCTGTTGTTCTGGTTTTTCTTACCATCCTGCCTTTTTGATGTTTTGTGTTACTTGTTTTATTTTATTATGAAGCATCAGCTGCTTGTGAAGTGCAGCATCACCCTGACTCTGCTCTACACTAACGCCGGGTCATCCTCCACACGACGACTGCTCCTCCTCCTGCTGAGCTCTGCGCACCTCCATCCAACCGCACCCTCCTCTTCCTCTCCTCATCACCCCGGATTCATGCTTTAAGGTACACGCTTCAAACATGTGCCAAAATCATCAATCACCACCTGATGCCCCAGCCCCCCTCTGCCCCCCACCCCCACCCCCAATCACCTAACCCGCTGAATAAACCTGATCTGGTCGCTCCATCACTGCAGCACATGTCCAGCCAGGTTCAGCCAGGGGTTAACCCCATCTTATAGAATCGCTGGTAGATATGGCTGCCTAATCCTCCTTAGCGCAAAAGCACTTGGGACTGCTGTGAGGCCCACCTCTTTCTCCCTCGCTCCCTCTGCCCCTCCCTCTCCTGCCATCCATCCATCCATCCATCCATCCATTCACACCCGCCACCCCTCCAGGTTTAGATAACAGCCTTTACCCCCCCCCCTCACATACTGTAATGCCAGAGATGAGCTGCACTCATTGCCCAAAAAAAAACAAAAAAAAAAAAACCCAGCAGGGGTTTGAATGTGGTCCATGACTTTTCTTGCATGTCACCCCGCAGTCACTCGAATCACCTGCAGCAGAAAATGTCCAGGGATGACGCTGAAACTCTGACTGAACCAACAAAGAGGAATCATATTTCACTTTGTGGTCATGGCTGGAAAAAGTGAGACACAGCGGTCTTAAAACCAGGGACGGTTTCACACATCATTTCACCTTTATCTTTTATTTTACATCTTCACAGAGGAAATATTCTGCAGAGACTTTAAAATCATGTGCGGAAAATTAACTAAGTACATTCACTAAGCATTGTAACTGAGTATTTTTTCTTTTCTGCTACAGTAATATTGTATTTTTTTTACCCCATCATGTGCTTTTATATTCTGACTTCATAAATATGATAAATAATGTGATATATATGATAGGTAATGGGTTAAACTACAAAACAACTTGAAATCACCATAGGAATTAATTGTATGCAGACTAAAGTCCATTATCCAAACTGAGGTTTTTGGGTTTTCTTATGATTTATTTTTCCATGAGATCAAATTTAAAAGAAATGTAGTAAATAAAATAAAATACTATGTAAATAAATAAAAGCTCTAGAATAACTCAACAAATTATAAATAGCTTCTGCAATACGCACTAGCATATAAAATAAATACTTTTGTGTTTCATTTAAAGTAACATAACGTTATTTTGAGTTATTTTGATTTATTTTGATGCGGGGCTTTCACACTGTATCTCACTTATGTCTGTCGACCATAAAACACTTTTGAAAGAAAGTCTTTTTAAACTGTGAATTATTGATATTTTCAATGATTTACAGGCACTTTCAATGAAAAGGCAACAAGTTGGAAAAAAACCCACCAGTTGAAATAAAATCAATTTACATCTAAATAGACTTTATTATAGTTTTATTTTTTATATTTTTCTGTTGCATCTGTGTGTATAAATAGTGGAACAATATTTTTTCCAACCTAGAACTGTTCTATAATAATACTTTGAGCGATTATGACAAAATGAGAAGTCAGACTTACAGCTGGGTTTGTGATGAAAAATATATGTGGGTTAAAGACGAGGTGCCAAACAAATACTAAAACTGATTCTTAGAAAGTTGGGGAAAAAAAAAAAATCCACCTGGAACCAAGAGGCTTCAAATTCAGCCCGACCTCCAGAGCTGCAGCATTAAACGCATCATTACATATTATTACATTGAGTGTTTCCTCCACCTCTGGATTTTCTTTACGAATAAAACTGATCATTTTCTCATATACGTGTCAGTGTTTTCAGCATGTGCTGTTGTGTGAACACATGGTGGGGAGTCAGCGCTCCCTCTCCACTGGCAGGTGTTTGTAAGCTGCCACACAGGTAATCCGCCACTTTAATTGCATTACACATTTGCCTGGCAAATGACACAAAGTGGTTGCATGGACAACCTTTGACCACGGTGATTGTTCTGTTGACTTGGGGTCAGACTTGAGGCACTCTGGGTGTGTGTGTGTGCGTGCGTGTGTGTGTGCATGTGTGTGTGTGTTTGTGTGTGTGTGTGTGTGTGTCTCTGAGTGTTAGAGAGAAGAAAAGAAAAAACCTCTTGTGTCCAATTTTGCTGATTTTCCTGCTTTCACATCAGTTGGAGGATTATATGCTCCTCCATATGTTTGGAAAATTACACCATCCTCGGCTTCATACACACACACACACACACACACACACACACACACACACACACACACACACACACACACACACACACACGCACGCACGCACACACACACACACGCACGCACGCACGCAGCCATACACACTTGACTCTGCCAGAAGCTGATGAAACAAGTCAATTCAATCTGAGAAAGTGATTAAGGACAAAGGCAACAAAGACTTAATTGCTATTATGTCCTTTTGATTATCTAATCAACTGATTCAACTGATTAGATAATCAGAGCCTTGCGGTTTCTTCCTGACCATCGAGTCAGACCAAAGTTCCTCTTGTGAAGATGATGCTCTCGCTTTAGGTCACCACAGAGTGAAGAGGAAAGAGTTTCTTTACAGGGCGAAGCACAAACATTTTAACTGAAAGCACAAACCACCAAGTGTCTGTCCTGTGTGTCTGTCTGTCCGTCTCCTTCCTATCTCTTTCTCTATTCACAGCGTCTGGACAATCGCCGCTCTGTGCAGCCGCCTCCCTGCTACATCTGCACAGCTATACGTCAGGGCCGGGTCCTCTACGCCCCAGACAAGTGGCCAGACACCGTCTGTCTGGGCCATCATGGAGAACAATGCACACAACAAGGACATTCACTGTACGTAGACCCTCACATAAACACAACTTGTCATTTTGTCTCCTCAGTCTGCAGAGGGAAACAGAGATGTATTTCGGGGATTTTCCCCACAGTGTGTGGAACTAAACCGAGTCTCTTTATGACTCTCGGGTGTGAAAATGCAGAAAACTTTCTATTTTCTCTTCACATCAATGAATCAACATCAATTCACCACTATCCTTTTATCATATTGTACAAATATTCATAGACGTCTTTCAAAACCAGTTGCATAAGCAGGTGTAACTTCTTAACAGGGAATTTAGATTTATCCGGTTTCGTAAGAGGTCACATAAAGGTCACACAGTTTCTACAGTTTGTCTTTCTGGGTTCTTCACCCCGTCGAAGTGCTCGTAATATTATCAGTAATGCATTTTATTTATCATCAAGATACTCACAGATGCTTCACACAACATGTTTAAAAAGATCCTAGATGACTACAAACACATTAAAGGTGTGAGCTGGACAGTACCTGACCTTCGACCTCCCTGTGGCCCCAGAAAGCCACGAGCAAAAACAGCTACAAGACGGCAACAAGAGGCATCATCTGAAAGTTTTCACAGCTTTCGCTACAGCGTGCCTGAGGCCGTTTGCTATCAAGAAATAGTCCGACTAACAGAAAAGACAGCAGGCAGGAGATGAGAGGAAGTGTGACGCTGATCCCGGGTGACATAAAGACCTGTCGGAGGTCGGCTGGTCCCAATATTGTGGGTGGTGGTCTTAAATCACATCAAGTGCGTGAGTACATTAACCAAGAAATGCATCTCCCCGGCAGCTAGATCAGCAAGTGGCTGTTACACTTCCTGGCACAAGAACATCTGAATGCTTTCATTATAAATTTTGTTTGTTTGTTTTGTTTTTGCTTGTTGCTCAAAATTGTTCCTGCTGGCCACTGAACACTGTGTCCGACTGTCAGCAGTGACAGTGACATATCTAAAACATACAGAAAAAGAAAAGACAGATTTCTACTCTACTCCAGCAGAGGTTGTTAGTTCACTTAACAGTTAATTTGAGGATTCATGGATTTGAACCTGAGCTAATTTTGGACACAAACACCTTTAATCTGAATTGGTTTGTTCTGCAGCTTCAGGTCAGAGCAACACCTTCAAAGACAAATTGTGCATCTCAGCTCAAGTCTGGCTGCTGAACTTTTCCTTATCCTCTCGTAAATAGTTCCTACACACTGAGCTGAGACAGAGCGGCGCAGGTGTGCCAGAGCTTGCCGAATGTTTTCCAGCTCTCCACCGCAGGAGTTCAGCTCTGTGTGAGCGCACACACACACACACACACGCACGAAGTCTGATCAACGACAGGGTCGGGATAATAAAGCTGTGATCACGCACGTTCGACTGGAAGTCAGTGAGAGCGGCGACTTTTTAAACAAACACAAGCACAAACGAACAAACACCTACACACAGGTTGAGAGTGTGTCTGTGTGTGTGTGTGTGTGTGTGTGTGTGTGTGTGTGTGTGTGTGTGTGTGTATGGACTTAACTACAGTACACATACCAGAGAAAAGCTCAAATAGATTTAAAAATTCTCCACAACATAATGTCTCCTTCACAATAAATGTCCCTAAAATTTAAATTATATCTGCACTCACATTTACATCTAAATCCCCAAAGTCTTTTTACTTATTGTAATTAGGTGTACATTTAATACTGTTTACCAGTAGGTAAGTAAAAAAATAAATAAATAAAGACCTGCCTCCACACAACATCCAACCACTCTCTTCAAAAATCACACCAACTGTGGTGTTTCCAGGGTTTTCACTCCACAAAAACGTGTCTCTTTGTCTAAGAACACAACACCTGTCCTGGTGGACTTTAATTATTTTTGGAGATTTGTGAAGGGCAAGGCATTTGTGACATTATAAAAAAAAAAATGTTGCCTTGATAAATTGTATCTGGCTCAGTCATCATAGGAGAAATATGTCAAACCAAAATCCTGTTTCACTGTGTACTAAAACAACTGTGAAAATAACAGAAAAAAACAGATGCAAACATTTGCCCACATCTGTGTGTTGTTCATGCAGCTTTACATCAAAGATTAAACATGATTCCATCACTGAGCTGCCTCCCATTTACTGCAGGATTAAACCAGTTTAACGCAGCGCAGAGACCATTAAATCCATAGCTTCTCCATGGAAGGACAGCAAACTACAATGGACTGATACAATGGCAGAGTATACGTCAGCCGCACTGAACTCAGGAGGACGGAGGAAGAGCTTAAAGTGACCACACAGCATGGCGTCCTGAAACCTCCTGACACCTCACTGCCAAGCCAGTTGGAACAAGTATCACATGTTGAAGAATAAGAAAGAGTTTTAGTCTTTTTCTTACAAAAAAAAAGGGAGAGAAAAGTTGCAGAAAATAACTTGAAACTGAACATTTTTAGTCTGATGTGAGATAAATGCTAAAAAAAAGAAAAAAGAAGAAAAGAAAAAAGTAACAGCCTCCAAGAAGAAGTTTTTCATTTTCATCCATTTTACACAGAACTACATAGAAAAAAAAAAAACAAAAACAGCTGTTCTAGTTTCCTCTGTAGTCGAATACAGCAGACCTCCTCCTGTGTTGTAGACATAAAGCGTTTCCATTCAGCAGTGAACGATTCTCCTTCACATGCAGAGATCCAACACAACATACCTTCACAATAAGAGCTGAAGCCTCCACAACATCCATCAGTCCTCTACAGTCTGAGAGCAAACTGACCATAAAGGTAAATGAAATGTGGGGGCTTTCAGGGTTTCTATGTGTGTGTGTGTGTGTGTGTGTGTGTGTTTGTGTGTGTGTGTGTGTGTGTGTGTGTGTGTGTGTGTGTGTGCGCCCACCACCCCCCTCCTGCTTCTTTAGCCTGTAGCGGGGAGCCACCTGCCGGGATGAAGGGAGAGCTCCGAGCTGGTAACGGATTACTCAGTAACGCGTTACAGCGGAGTGATTGCTCCTCTCGCGATACTTCAGCTACCGAGAGATTAAAAACGAGTCTACAGACGCGTTTTATCCACCTGCAGGCTCAGACATCAGAATGACTCTGAATTACATTATATCACCAGCATTTCTTAGACTCATTTCTTGAACTGATGAAAAATGGCTGTTTTTTCTTCACACATGTGGAACTATACTTAAATATCTCCGTTTGATCGATGACATTAATGTTGAAATGAACCGTGCGCGGTCCAAATTTACGGGTTTACAGGTTTTGCAGGACGAAACAGAAAAAAATAAGGCATGTAAAGAATTATAGACGGATATAGTTAAGTCGAGAGAGTAACGAACAATAAGCAGTTTAACACGCTTTTTAATGCTATTTTTTATTTTCTCACACCTGTCCTGTTTATTCGGCGTTAATGGCCTCAGATTTAGTCTTTGTTGCCTATGCTTTTGCCAAGAGAAAAGTTTTGCTGGTAATTGTTTCTGTATAAACCAAAAGTCACTGTTTGTCCGTTTGAAGACGAAAATAGCTACCAAAAAAAACTGCGCCAGGAAATACACTTAGAAGCCACAAGTTATTCCTGTTTTATGTTTAATTCAAATGCTGTGCGTCTCGACGGGATACGTATGAGTGTAATCATTTATATTAATCATATACTCATAACTTTTGTCAGTCATGGCTCCACCTATGTTCAGGAATTTTAATTTGAAAAAAAAATCAACATTATTTCTTTGAAGTTTCTGTAAATCTCTATACGTCCGTGTGTGTGTGTGTGTGTGTGTGTGTGTGTGTGTGTGTGTGTGTGTGTGTGTGTGCTGTCTCATTGCGTGATCCGTTTGAATACCTGACCAAACTAATTGGAGTTGCTCCATGGGTCAATGACCAAATCCCCAAACATAGTTAAAAAACACTTAACGATCCAACCTCCCATATTACTGTAATTAGTATTTGTGTGTCAGTTACTGTCACGTTAATGTAAGGTTCATATAAAAAAAACTGTCTGGTTCTTTGGTTGCTATAAAGTGCCTCTGAAACAAAGTGGAAAGTTTCTGAATTTACCTGAAATCAAATGTTGTATTGTTGTCAGATTTTCAGATTAAATTTCCGGTGTACAGATCCAGCTGTGTTGTGTTGAATAAGAATTTGGAGCACTGATAAAAAGAACGAAATTTCAAAGTAAGGGTCGCAGAAAGTTTTTCTTGGTTAATTGAAAGTCAACGAGGGGCAAAACAAAAACTCTGATGTATTGGTTTTAGCGAAATAAAATGTTCAGGGTTAAAGTTTTTATTTCAGTTGTGAATTTCATCTAAACAGAGTTTTTTTTTCCCTTGAACCTCAAGACTTTTGTGTTTGAAAATCATCTTAAAAAAAAAAAAAGACCCAAATCTCCAATGTGGAGTTAACTTCAAGCTTGTTCCAGGTTTCTGGTCTTTTATTGTTGTGAAATAAAGCGCAGTCTCTTCTGCAAAAACCCAACGAAGTGAAGAGGAAAACGATTTTCAGCTTGGAACAGAAACCTGGAAAACAGGCGCGAAAGGCCCAAGGGACCGTTTATTTATGGTAACATTAGAAATAAAAATACTAGATAGATAGATAGATAGATAGATAGATAGATAGATAGATAGATAGATAGATAGATAGATAGAGCTTCCATCTTTTCCTTTAGTGATTTTTCATGATTGCATTTGCTTAAAACATGCAAAAGCCACAAAAAGAAAGAAGACAATGATAAGAAAGAAAACGCCACTAATGCCAACTAAAAGCCTTTCGATCACGCTTAAAAGCTGCTTCGATAGCAACACACCATAATGAAATTCCAGTGCAACGGGCTTAATATTTTACGCCATTACTGAGGACACTTTTATTATTTACATTTTGTTCTCACTTGAAGGTCAGACAGTTTTCAGGCGGTTTCGTTCAGCCAATCCTCTGCTGCACAGCGTCCCCTCAGCAGCAGCAGGAAGCTGAGGCCCTCCCATTAACACCCCTAGTGTCAGCACTAATGAGGGACACAGTGGCTGCTCTGTGCTCCCGAAACACACACACACACACACACACACACACACACACACACACACACACACACACAATCCCATCACCTTTATGTTTGAGCAGGGTTTTTTTGTGTGGTTGGTCTGTGCGTAAATTCTTGCTTGTGTTTTTTTACTTCCTGCAACAAGTGTTTTAACACAAGTCTGCGCCGCACAAAAGGCCCAGACACCTGCCTCCTGCTGTTTATTTGCACATATAGCCTATTGTTCAAATTTAAATAAGTGTGCAACATTTAAGCATATTTGTCACTTTTATTCTATATCTTAATTTTGGGGATTAATTTTTGAGGTTTTGGTTGTGAAATCTCCTAATTCCAGGTCCATTAACTGCTAACTTTTTAGCACACAGACATAAAAACACTGCTGGTAACAAAGACAGTCTTCGTCCTCCAAAGGCCCATGTTGCGTAAAATGTGATAAAATCGCAACGGAATTCGCAAGATTTATGCTTTTCACCTCTCAAAAACGAAGCTGAAATTTAAAGATACCAGACTATACGCAACAAACATACAGTTTATTGAGTTGATTATATTTCTACACAGGCCACGTTAGTCGTTAAAATGCTGTTTGTGGAAAACTGCGCGTTTTCGCCAAAAACTAGTTCTCAAAACTATTTCTCTGAGATTTGTGTCATAGGTAAAAACAAATGAAAGTTTGGTGTGACACACTTTAAAATCCCCGTCTGCTTTATTATTGCTGATTAACTCCACATTTAATGAGACAGAAAATCACTTACTTTAACAGACACGTGCGCTGTTGCATTATCACTATATGCCATAGGCCTGCTGTGCCGTGTGACTGAGTGGAAGTGATGACGCCCACGATAAACACAGAGGGGTTGGGCTCGCGGCGCTGCAGGAAACATTTGAATGAAGCGCGCGGGGTCGATGAATGAGTGCCATGACATTTCTGCAGCGTTCAGACACGAGGAGCCCGGATGCACCAAACAGCAAAACGTGGATCCGGAACTGAACCGTTTTTATTTTTGCATTATAAAAACAAAACAAAAAAAATAGTAACAGCTGCAATGAGCAGTTACAGCACTGTAAATAAAGAGGCGTTTTTTAAATTTATTTTACGTGCAGATCCTGTGCACAGTTCAATCCAACAGCCTCATAATGAAGGCTTCATTTTACAGACTGATAATGTTGAATTTTGGTTCATGCTGCGCGTGTCACGGAGGTGTTGACTCGTTTCATTTTAAGGCTGTGGTGTCCATGCTGTTGATGTATTGGACTACAAGCGTTTTTTAATAATGCACCAATTTTTATGTGAATGTGGACAGACTAGATTTTTTATATTCATAAAAGAACCAATGCCACTTGGTTAATCAAGCGTACATAAATACACAGACTAATTGTGCAGATGTATAAGGCCATACTTAACCTTGGCTGGCCCAGTAGGCTTTATGTTCATTTAGGTTCCCACAAACCCCTAGGGGTTTATTTAGCTGATTTTTTTCCTCTATTACCACAATATGCATTCAAATTAAAATCAAACGTGATTGTGCTGTTGGACTGTAAACATTTGTGTTCCTGTATTTAGCCCTGGATGGCTCCTTTTTGGGCGGGGCAGCCTCCTCTCTGATTGGCTGAGGCGCCAATTAGCGCCTGTAAGGGCACCTGTGACCAAATCATTAAAAAAAATAGGAGGCTAATGTTAATTGAAAACACCTGCGTGGTTTAGACCACATAATGTTAAACTGCCACTATAAACTATCATTATTAAAATATCCTGCAGGCTATGCTCCGGCCTATGTTGGCTAGCAACCGGTGGCTATTAGGCTAGTTAAATAGCATAACTAAGAATTTCTTTTCTTTCTATTCATAAATTATCTTTTCGGTTTTTATTAGCTTATTTAAATGTTTTGTGTTTTTTTTTTCTCCCAGCTCGGACCCTGACTTACCTGTGTTTCGGAGAGATTCAGCTGCCGCGCGAGCTCGGTGCGCTCGCGGCCCACGACGTACTGGCACCGCTGGAACTCGAGCTCGAGCCGGTACAGCTGCTCGGCCGTGAAGGAGGTCCGCGTGCGCTTGGGTCGGTCCAGGTCGAGGCCTTTGGGCAGGACGATCTCCCGGATCGTGCCTTTGGCGTCTGTCCAGAATTAAAAAAAAAAAAACACAACAACAAATACAAAGTGTCAGTTAAAAACGTCAGTGCTCAACTGTGGCCATTATTATAGATGATCAGACCATTATTATAGCTGATCAGACCATTATTAAAGATGATTAGTGCATTTTACAAACGTAGCCTGCAGTAAAAAGAATAAAGATAAATCTAATGGAAGCACTTGTTCAGTATAGGCCCAGTTTCACGCTACAAAAGCACCTCGCTATATAAACTGATGTAATATTCATGAGCAGGGCTATAGAATAATGGTTTTAGAAAAGAAAATGGCGATGGATGAGGTAAGCAAACTACACACGTGTGTTATTCTTAAAAGAAGGGATTGTAAATGACACGCCTGCGCTCTGTGAGACAGGCCCTTGGCTGTTCCCTGTAACATTTAGACACAACTGTGTTGAAGCAAACACATCAGGAGAAAACACTTCTACGTAATGTGGTTATACAAGTGGCAGCGTGGCCGCTCATAACAACTCACTTCAAGCTCTTTAATCCATTCAGTAATATTAGGCCAAATGAAAATTAAAACGGAAACACTCGTGTTGATATTTGTATCGTGGCCAAAACTCAGACACGCGCTTGAGCTGCCTGCATGAAGCCGCAGGGCGAGGTCAGGAAGGAAACGTCTTGTTTTCCTGATGGATGAAAATGAAGCTCAGATTCAAGTCAATAAAACAAAACACTGCAGGTTGGAGAGTTCATCTGAAACTCTGTCTGACACGTTTCCCCTCAGAGAAGAATTAAACTGCTCGTAAATTCCTGCTCGCTGGTGTCTTTTCCTTCGGTCTCTTAACACTGAAGTGAAGTGTTTTCCTGTGAGTGCTGTTGGCGTCGCTCTGTTTCTGTTTCTGCGTCAAATTTAATTCACTCCAAACTAAATTATCTATTCACAACCACAACACTGTGTGTGTGTGTGTGTGTGTGTGTGTGTGTGTGTGTGTGATTATATTGGGTACTTTTTCGTTAACTGTTTGTTTTTTCTTGTTAGGTGTATTTATGTCCTGTTTATTAATTTTGTTGTGAATTTTTATTTTTATTTTTACTTTATTTTTTATTTCAGGTGTTTGTTTCCCTCCAGTGGCAGGATGTCTGTAGTTAATCTGAGCTCATCTGTCAAAAAAATTGGCTGCTTACATATTTACCCCTGGTGTTGCTTTCAAAGACCGTCTGTAAAATCAGAATTTTAAGAATAATAGAAAAAAACCAACATATTAAAAAGGGAGTTTATAGCATATTAAAATATTAGTGAGAAATCCTGGACCTGAGGGTCAGTTATTACAGCCCGCCCTGCTCCCAGAAGCCCCGAGGATACTAGATACGTAAAAAAAAAAAATCTTCCTCTTCGTTTACCTAAATTTCGCTGTAGTGATAAATTCTGAGTTTTTAAAGTTTTGCTTGCGCGCAATAAAATCTTTGTGACCGATGACGACACAGCAGCTGAGAATATTTGTTCGTATTTATCACATGCGAGGTCAGACAAGACCTCCCCTTTGTCCGGGGTTTTGAATTCATAAAATATGCAATCCAATAAAATATGAAGAGCCCTGAATTAAATATGACACAATACTGATTGAACCAATCATCCATAGAGTTTCTATCGAAAGGCTACCGGCTAACTGCAAGTACACAGTGAGGAAAAACTGATTTTATTTTATTTTTTTATTTTCTTAAAAGGTATTTTGAAGGCGTGGTGATGAAAAGGGAAATAAAACATTTCGGCTAATAAAGTGCATTGGAAGGCGAGTAAGTGCGTAAAAGATTAAATTAAATTGCGGGGGGAATTAAAAGAGGTAATGATCCACCGGTTGTGTTGCGCCCTGGTCCGTATTAAACACTTATTTCAATCACAGTGTTTAGTTAGCCTACATGCCTGAGCTACATAATGAAACATGCCTGAGAGATCTCCATCTTTACGCACGCATAATGACTGCGTAATGTGTCGCCAGGCAGGTGAGATTCCGCAGCAGAGAGGCGATAAACCTTCTTAACACATGGGCATACAGCAGCAAACATTTACAAATTTTTGTTGTGAGCTAAAAAAAAAAACTAAAAAAAAAAAAACAGCTCAAACTGTGATGGGAACATTTGCAAAGAGATGAGGGAGCCAGCGGCTGTGTACGCAGACCTGCTGACCTCTCTGTGACCCCGGCCTCTCTGCGGAAAACCCGAGCATCCAGACTCAGCCTCACAAACAAATCCTGACACTGCAGGCCTTCAGTGCGCTCAGTGCGAACTGTGCAGGGTCTGAACCAAAACCGGCTCACATGTGTGTCCTTCTGCAGGCCATCCCCTCCTCAGATGGACCCCATTAACCACTGTCACCAGAGATAATGACAAACAGTGGATAAACCACACAAAAATCTGACTGAGGACAGTAGCTCAAATGAAATAGATATATATATATATTTATATATGAAACTTATATTTGCAGAGATACAAAAACATATACAAGCAAAAACTGCAAAGAGTATCCAGGAGCAAATGCAGATCAGTTGAGCCGCTACATTCGGTATGTATGTGTGTTTGTTTGTGT
>NW_019174786.1:748425-870957 GCF_002260705.1 Seriola dumerili | reverse complement strand
TATATATATAATAGGCTAAACAATTAGAAATAATTTTATTGTCAGTCCTGCAGCTGCTAAAATTACAAGTAATCTCTAGTGGAGCTACTCGACGCTCTGGGGAAGCAGGTGATTTTAGATTTTTCTTTTTTTACACATCAGCATCCACGTCTATAATTTTCTCTCTGTTGCAGTTTCTCTCGTGCTCCTGCTCCTCTCACGTCCTTCACCATTTAAAAAGAGTCGTTGCTGTATAAAAGCGTCTCTTACTGAATGTGCTGCTTCTGGCACATGCAGGACACCGCGCGGCTAAACGTTCAATAAAAGATAAAACTAAACCAGCCAGCAACTATCATATCCACAGCAGTATTCGCCTATAACCGAGAACTGATAGGCCGACATATTGATTCTGTGCACAGCGCACAGTTACACACCATGCAGTGAAAAAAAAAAAAAACGTGCACAAAAAATACACGTTGCAATTTAATTTTCTCCGTTTTCTTAATGGAAATCTGAATGCAAGTGAACCAGGCGAAACATTTTGTTCTTGAAAGGTATTGGGTAAAATATACACTTTTATAAATATATATATAACTTCACAATGACTCGGAGAACAAAATATTACTCATGTAATATTTTCTAGATTTTTTTTTTCATTCGTTTTACGGTCTGAAATAATAATTACAAATGTCCTAAATGCAATAACCTTAAATAACCTATAGATCTAGATATATATAGACAAGTATTTGGTTTTCCTGTAACACATAAATAACACATTTACTGTGCAGTTTAATTTTCTACAATTTAACCAGCAAAAATAAATTAAATAAAACTGTTTTAGGCCATTTACACGTAAAATATGACTCTTTAAGATTATGTAATATTATTTGAAAATTACATGAAAAACAAATGACAACAGATAATTTTCATTTTATTCCAAGAGTGTTTGCTGACTGTAAACATTTTATTTGAATTTTCTGGATTTTTTTTTTTTAAGTCTCTTTCATGCAGAGACTGCTGGCCTCCTGCAGGAGGGCGTGGACGCTCAGTGTAACGCTGAATTAAATATTATTCATTAGCATAACGTTAGCACACAAAGGAAATCAGCTACTGACGTGTAAACTCTAACACAGACACAGCACTTCCACAGTGTTTGTGTTTTCTGTCAGCTCTTCTGTTGATAAAGGCCACAGGGTTGAATTTCACCTGATCATCCTCAACAGTCTCTTCCTGCAGTTTCCTTTGTTTTCTTCACTTTCTCAGGTCTGATTTTCAAACACACAGCTACACAGATGTGTTACTGAGAAATTCTAATAAATATTACAAGACGTGGGAGCAGTATTTCACACAAGGTTCATTTACTTGTTCTGACTATTGATTTGACAAACCAATTCTTTATATTTTCCCATGAACAAAGGATTGGCCACAACTGATACAGGATGTGCCAAACAATAGTCTAATTTTTCAGTGATTTAATTTTATATTGCAGTATAATTATCCTAGTATTTTAAATTGTTATTTTCATGTGTAGTGTTGTGCTTCAATCGCTCAGGTATCACGGAAGTGAAACCTATTGTTACCTCAGGGGAGGCTTGTTGTAGTCTGCAGCACAGCTGCTGTATTGTTGCCACTCTGTTCTGTGTTTGGGGGCTTCAGTCTAAGTTTTGGACACACTTTTATATTTCTATAGACTAATATTTTATATTTTATAATATGTATTTTTTATTTTTTCGTGGGAGAAGCACAAGACAAATTCACATACAGACTTTTTCATATTTAAGATTTGGTGCCAGTTTAAAACATTTATCTGTCTTTTAAAACTGTGACTGTCTGTGTATGTCAGAGGATAACAGTGTCTGTGAATATGTGCTGGTCGTTCTCTAATTAGGAGGAACAGTGGATAAAACAAGAGTGTGATTAAATTATCCCTCGGTTTCCTGGAAGCCCTCACAGTCTGAGAACTGGTTTTACGCACAGAATAAATCAGTGTTTGTTTAGTTTTCGTGCACTTACCTCTTACTAATATCCTCCGACAGTAGTCAGGGTCCACTCCCAAAAGTTTGTCGTGTCCGTCTTCGCTGGAGGACGTCGGTGTGGACGCTGATGTCCCCGGGGTGTCGGTGGAGCTCTGAACCGGGGACCGGCTCCCTATCTCGGCGCGGCACTTTGTGTCCATCCGGTCCGGACACAGCGGGTTGGGTCCACAGCGGTGGTTCCCATCGCCCATAGTCGTGGCCTGATCAAACATCTACAAGTAAGTTACAGTCTCTAAGATGATCTCTCCCTCCTTCTGTCGCTGCTGCTCACACTTCTCTTTCTACTTTCTTCTCCTGAGACGAGGAGAGCATGCCCTCCTCTCCCTCCAAAAAAAAGTAGATCCAGTTACAAAGGAACCACGCGGTCCAGCAACGGGACCGGGGTGTGCTTCAGGTGTCGCGGCATGACGCACGGTCCGAAGTCCAAACCAAGGCAGTGGGGAGTCGGCTCGGGGAGAAATCTCGGGCTCCTGCTCTAACTATAGTAGCCAGGAGGAGCAGGAGAAATGCATGGTGCAGCCTACGAGGCACAAGGGGGCAACTAGATCTAAGGAGGAGCGGGGAGGTGCCACAAACACACTCACACACTGCTCACCCACATAGAAATAAAGTGAGAGGCGGCGCGGAGAAAAAAGAGGAGAAAAAAAACACACACACACACGCGCGCACACACACACAGCTGCGGTTACAGTTCACCGTGCACCAGCCAGGGAGGAAAGTTTCTTCAGGTTGGTCCAAAGCAGCAGCCTGTTACTTCAGCCCCGGTCACATCGACTGCCTCTGCGGATCCATGATTGCATGTTGTTGGTGGTGAGATGGCCACATAAGGGGGTCGGTGGTCTTCTGTTATTGGAGAAGCTGTCTGTGTTGAAACCCTTCAGGAGGGGACTGGAAGGAAATGGGAAATGGTCACATTTGCTCACAAATAAAGTCTCGAGCACTCTTGTCAGTTTTTATAATTTGCTTTGCAGCTGAAACGTCACGTCAGCGCGGGTCGGCTGATACACCCTGCCTGCACTGACAGATGAGAGATGTTGGTGTGTGGATAATATTTGTGGCGACACGGTGCACTTTACAAGAGGCAGGAGCCCGTGACGTCACTTCCTGACCACGCAGACTCGTCGCCGATTGGTCCGCCGGCGGGGCACGTTTTGACAAGAGGATGAGCGGCGCTGCAGACCGAGATCAGGCACGGAGACATGAGACGATGGTCGTGCGCGCTACTCGCTCTGGAAACAGCCAAACGCAGCGCTGCCTGGGTTTCCCCTCAGCCCTGCCGCTGTGACCGGGCTCACAGCTCTGCCACTGTGGGCGCCTCTCACCTAATCAGGTAAAACACAAATTACAGTCGAAATGGATCACAATTTAACGCCTTTAAATCTCACTAATAATGTGAATATCATTATGAAAACATGAACTTAAAAAACAGAACTTAGCAAACATAAATATACATATGTGGATAGTCCATATAAACTTTTATATCACCAATATATCATGACCAATATTGGCTTTTTATTAAAGTCTAATATGATGGAGTAAACAGATCCATATCCAAGTGTTAAAATATGTTTCTATAAATTTACTCTTCATTAAAAAGCTAATGAACCCCAGAGTTCACTTTTAGATTTTACAAATCAACAGCCACAGGGCAGAGGATTTCCTTTGTTGTGCCAAATGTAAAACCGGATGAGATAAATTTGTGCCTCTGGGCTCTAAAAATAAATCTGATTTGGATTTACTCTTCACCAAACTAGGTTGTCTGCCATAAAGAGGTGTGACACCTATAGAATTCATGGCTTTGATTTTCACTGTGAGTCTATGATGATGATCTAAATGACCACATTCAAATATAAGTATCAACATCAAATATCGCCTCAGTTTAAAGATACAATATTGGTCTTCAAAACAAACCATATTGGTGAAACCCACTGTACATCTACACATGCACAATATAATGTAACCCAACACAACAACATCACAAACTGTAAAGCCTGAAAACTATCAAAGAGCTCCATCACCAGTCCAGACACAAGTTATCATAGATTTAACAGGTGTTCCTGCGGTTTTGTTCCCCACTCTCTTCCTATACACAGTCGCCTCAAGTCTTAAATGGGGATGGCACCTTCTGCTCACACAGAACCTCGCTGCTAAATAAGCTGTTAACACACAAGCTGTTATGAGCACCACATGATAAAAAGAGCATAAAGTGGGGTTACTATTTGTTTTCCATCGCCGATAAAACATCTCACTCACAGTCATTTACTGTATGTATGCAGAGCCATCTTTATCACACACCAGTCCATTTTATTCGACCAGCTTGATGTTGATGGTGCAGCCTGTAGTTTGTTGTGATTGTGAGATAATTTCAGTCGCAGGAATGACTGAAACACTGGCTGGAATTTTGTCTTTACAGGTGAAACGTCTTTGAAAACACTGCAGGGGGAAAAAAAAGGGCATTTTGAGCAGGATTATATAATTATAGTTTTGCTGTGTGTGTTTTTTCTTATTTTTCTTATCCGAGGCCATAATTACTGCACACAGCCATGGGTCGTTACTCCTTTCAGCTGGCCTAATCTCACAGAGGATGAATAGAAACTGTCAATCAGAGGCTGCACTCAGCAGCGAGACAAGAGGGGACTGATTGCTGCTGCTGTGCTGTGACACACACACACACACACACACACACTCACACAGATACACACTTTTTCTCCTTCCTCTTTCTCTCCAGTGTTTCCACCCTCTCTGCCTTCACTGATGCACAACTAAAACCCTCCAAAAAGCAGATTTTATACCACGTTTAACTTTTCTGAAGACTGCTCATATTTTGATTTCAGTCTTTAGGCATATTAGGACACATTTTTGAGTCACTCTGTCAAACTGTGTATAGTATTAATACTAACAACTGAACGATTTTTTTGGTTTGTTTTTTTTTTGGCTGCTGCTTTTGCTGCCAAAAATGCCTCAGTGTTGTCGCTGCACCAGCTGACACCTCAGTTTTTTGTTGGTTGCCTGATGCAAAAATGTAAATAGAGTAAAATAGGTAGAAACAGTTCATAAAAAGATAGTTTTGAGGTACTTATACTAAAGTATTCCCATTTTCTGCTACTTTATAATCATGCTCCTACGTTTCCGAGGGAAAACTTGTGCTTTTTACTTATTTTTATACATTTATTTAATGTATATTTGTACTTGGTGCAGTTTCTTGTCTTCCTAGGATCCAGTAGTATACACAAATATACATGTGCATAGCCCAAGCTGTAGTCTGTACATTAACAGTTGTTAAAGAGAAAGAAAAAAAAACATGATGATTATGGAATAACAAAGAAAAGAAAAAAAAGTTTAAAAAGTAAAAGAAAAAGAAAAAGAAAAAAGAGAATCACAGTCAGTTTGAAATAAGACTGAAACTGGTACACAACCCAAAAAGACCCAAAGTGTCATATTATATGTTTCACTTGCATTGAAAATTACACATTTCTGTATTTGAACTGTTATTTACGTTTCACAGTATTTTAAGTCGTTAAAATTGCTTCATCTCGACATTAAAATGCTGTTTACATGAGAATGCATCAATAATCATGGAGTACAGTATAAATAATGATAATAATCACAGCTACTAATACTTCACTTAGTAAATACTACCTCTGTGCTTGTAAGCAGGACTTTTCTTTCCATCACGTCTGAAAACTTCTTCCACCCCTGCAGATCAACAACAGGCCCGTCCACACTTGTGTAGCATTCATGTCACTGGAGAAGTGGACTTGTACAAAACAGACCACTGAATGTTGTTCAGTCATTGTTATCGACTGTTAATTTAACGGAAGTCTCCTCTGGACACATCTGAGAAACCTACACTTCTATTTTTGTTTTATTCTCTTCTGATTATTCGTGTAATCTTTGAAGTCATTTTAAAAAAAGAATAGTTTTAAAAACAATGATGCAGCTCTGTCTCCTAAAAGTTATGATATATACGCATAATTAATAGAATAGTTCAATGAAACTTTTCCTATTTTAGACAAGTAATGCAGACCTTCCTATTTGTAAAATAATTTCATTAATCTTCCAGAAAGTTTTCGTATCCCTGATGATGTGGATGCAGTTTCACAATCAGAGAGAAAACTGGATCCTTGATTTGCTGTTTCATGGTAATGATCAAATCTAAAGATATTAGACTTCAAAACTCATTTTATTCTCGTGTTTGCTCTTCTATAAAACCCAATTATATGAAATCACTGCAGAGAAAGGAGCATGAATCTGTTGCTCCATGACACTGATGCCTGAAGCCAGAGTAAAAACCCACATCTCCTCTCTGCCTGCATAAAGCCCACAGGCCAAAAGAAGGAGAAGAAAAAAAAAAAAATGTTTGTTTGCACCACACACTGACTGCCTGCTCCCCGTCTCCCGTGTGCGCCCGGATTGCGGCCTCGTGGAGTTAAATCTGATCAATCAGATCAATCAGCAGAGATTACTGTACTCCCGGAGGTCAGAGAGAGGGCACCGGGCCACGCAGAGTTCAGGCAGCCTGCACAAGCTCCAGACAAATCTGTGCAGGAATGGCACAGAAACAGTTGGCCGCACGTAGGAGCCCGTGATGAAACTGGGATTTCATGCAAAGATATTTTATAACCTTGACTGAAATCCAGAGGCAGACGCTTTAATAAAAAAAAAAAGAAAAAGAAAAAAGAAAAAAGAAAGCTGCAGCGCTGCGTTCAGTTTACAGTAAAAACACGGCGGGCCAAGATTTCTGTTATTTTATCAGTTTCACCACAAACACAAGAGTGAAAATGTCTCAGGAAACTCTTTCATGTGTCTATTTTTAATAGCGGAGCGTTACACACAGGTATTTGGAGTATTTATGATTATTTAAATCTTTAGTAGAAACGCTTCTCATCCAGTCTGAAAGCCGTAGAGCTGCTGGTGGTGATGGTGGTTAAACTGGAGCCGGACACCATGAGGTTTTTGTTAGTGGGATACTGGAGAGAAATCAGTCCGCGTGCAGGTGCATTTACGGAGCGTTTACTGAAATAAAACCTTGGGAGGAGGAGGAGAGGAAATGTGCAGGAGGATGGACATACAGCTTTACGTGTAAACACAGTTTATTGTCCACAATAACAAACAGACTGAGCTCGCCATGAGAAAACCTGATGTGATAACATCACATCTTTAGGTGGAAATTAATAATAACAACAATAATAATAATAATAATAAAGATCAGTTTGATCTCCTCACACAGAGGAGCTCATATAGTTTCACTCAAATTTTTATTGTTTTCTACAGGATGATTCTCGCAGTTTCTTGAACTGAAATAATGTTGCACAGTACAAGTGAATTACATCTGACGTGTAACTACAGGTCAAAGTGATGCTTGTAATTTCGTTCTGGTCAGTGACTCAAAAATGTCTGTATCTCTATAGAAGCAGCAGAGATGCTTTTTGTAAATATATGAATTATTATTAATAGAAAATTAATGCTGAGTGCGGCGAATAACTTCAGTTTGTTTGTTTGTTTGTTTGTTTGTTTGTTTGTTTGTTTGTTTTAGTGTACCAGCTACATCTGAATAGCCAATAATAACAAGTCTGTTTAGTCTGTTAGGAGTTTCTATATTTACTGTCAGTGACAAAAACACACGATACCAATGAACATTTTATTTTACACTTTCAAAATACACAATCACCTTTACATGTAGCCTAACTATGTAATAAAATAAAATAGCACTATAAAGTATTAAATAAAGTATTATAAGTATTTAAGGCGAACAAGTTACACTTCAAAGTAACTCTCTATATTTTACATGTTTGTTTGTTTTTTTTGCATGAAATTTAAAACAAATGTTTAGGATGACTATTTGTAAAACAAAGTTTTTATATTTGTGTTTTTTCCTTTTAACTATCTGCAGTTCCGGGTTCAATAACATAGGCGCTACATTACCAGTATATTACCAATATATAAAACCAATACAGGCTACATACCAACACGTGAATAATTTAGATGGGTTTTATCTTGTTCTCCCGCTGTTACAAGATCATAGTTAATGTATGTTGTACTCCGCATGAACCCTGGTAACACTGTAGTACTTCACAACTACAAATACCACCGTTATACTGTTAATAATCATAACAGTGATAACAGACACTGTTGTCTAATTCATTTTTATATATCAATCATTTAAAAAAAAAAAACAATTTTAAAAAGCTGTAAACAGACACTTGAACTGTTATTAAAACAAGACTGAACTTTACTTTAGCAGGAGTCACAAACGACCAGAATAAGGAGGGACGGTTCTGAACAGTTACTGACGCACATCTGGCTCCGGTCCACAGCTGGTCCCTGCTGACGGCTCTGGTGGTTGCTGGCTCGGTGCAGCGGCAGCGGTGCTGCGGTGTCCGGGTTTAGTTCAGGACACAAACCGGATCTTTGCTCCGAACAGCGCAGAGTTTCTTCAAACTTTTCTCCCTCCGTCACACCTGCCTGTGTTAGGTGTCCTGCGTCTTCTTCACTTTCCTAATTTAACATAAGCAATACTGATTTTTGATCATGTTCAGAAAAGCCTTTAGTGGCGTCTTCATTTGCATTTTGAAAGGCAGAGGTTATTTAAGATGGGTTATATAATGGCTGGAAACGAGCCAGAGACAAATAAAGAGGCCACACAGTCCACACTTCTCTCTTCAGTCGTTTTCCTGTCATTATTTCTGCAGTAATGTAGTAGTAAAAATTAAGTTCAATTCTTCAAATGTGGTAAATTGGGCTTTAAAGGGCAGCACGTCGTGAAACAACTGAAACGAAACTTACCGTTTAACATCAACATCCACACAGACTGTTCAGCCTGCCCTCTCCTCACAGCGGGAGTGGAAAGACTGCTGCCATCTCTCATGTTTGTTTATTAGACGTATTTTTGTGGAGGTGAAAAACTGATGTAAATCTTCAGTCAGGTAAAATGGAAATAAATGTTATTTAAAAGTTGTTGTTGTTGCTCTTGGTCAGTTCTCGCCTGTTATTATTAGTGATGAGGCTGTTTTTAAGACCATAGTTGCTGTCAGTTACACTAGAAACCTGACTTCCTGCTCTGTAAGAAGTTGGCATATTTGATTTCCTTCTGAATTCTGATGAATGCAGTTTGAAAAGGAAATTCTCTGAGCAAAACCCTGTGAGGGATCCACGGTCAATCTTTAAGGCAAGAACTGACATCAAATTTTCCTGAAAAAGAAACTATGCGATACATCCACCCAGTCAGATTAATGCAGGTAGCACAATAAAAATGCAGGAAATTTAAGGATTAATTTGTAAGTAAGTTAGTTTTAAGGGGGGGAAAAAAGATGGATGTGATGCTTCTAATGCAAATGGGTTTCTTAAAATTATAGAGCAGCGAAGGAGTTCAGACCACTGCAACAACAGAAATGAGAAATTAATAAAAAAATAGATCCTGGCTTCTGATGTTTGTGATAAAATCGTTTAGTAACTGGTGGGACTTCTGATATGTAAATCCTAAAAAGAAACAAATAAAAAGCTGGTAATGTATGTTAACAGTAATTATACTGGAGACATTTCTGTTAAATAACAACAAAGATGTTGAGTCTTAAATCTACTTGTTGAATATTAGAAACAGGTGTAATCTGACGCCTGAACCGGTCTCTTTGTAAAGTTTAACCAGTTCTGTGCAACACACCGTGTGTTTCCATCAACTGCAAATGATCAGTTTTTGCTCCTTCAACAGAAGCAGCTGCACGTTACTGAGGCGAAAGTGAGCTGCACAAAGATGACTGCAGATGATCTTGAAATAAACCCCAGCTCCACAGTCATCTGACGTGTTGGTCTCTTTAGTTTTAAGGAACATCGTGCCTCTGAATGTTTTTAAATCCCCACTGAAATCACATGGAGAAATATTTTGTGTAACAGACGTGACATCAGGGGGGGAAACGTGTTATCCGGGGCATCTGTAAGCCACAGTTGGTTTGGCTGAGACCAAACACTGTTGTAGTGGTGTAGACTGCCACCAGCTGTTACTGCAATGAACTGACAGAAGCCACGAGAAGTAACAAAACTCAAACATACACACATTTTTTATTCATTTTTGACATTAAAAATACAAATCACACACACAGGGAGCAGATACCAACAAATAAACTGTGACATTCTTCAAACAGGAACCTACTGAGCACTGTACTTTCACACTAAGAGGGAACAAACCAGATTTTTTTGACCTATTACGTGCAAGCAAACATCAAATAAATCTATTTATCCTGTACTACACCAACAGCCTGTGGTCTAACATGTAGAGAAATCACACACAGAGTCGTTTCCTTTAAGGCTGAATGCATTCAATAGGGTACAAACAGAAGAAAAAACAAACAATGAAATGCGATTCAGAAGAAGGAAGAAGAGAAAGAAGGGGGAAGGTGGCAGTGCAGCCAGATCATGGCACTCGCTCTTTTAAAATGTAACAAAAAAATGTAAATGAGGCAGAGCCGACAGTTCAGTTTTGTGACCGCGCCTGTCGACTCTCTCTGATCTGCACTCGTGCTGTGATAAGAGCGATGGGACTGAGAGTCAAAGGCCTGACTGAGGCAAACTGGTGGATGTCGTGGGATTAAACACTGAAACAGGCTGGACTGTAACCGCAACACTTTTCTGAACCCACACACCCTTTTGTTTTTAAAATTTCCCCTTGTTTGATCACATACGGTCTCGACACTCACTTCACTTCTGGTCCATGTGTTCGCCTGGTGATGAGTCCAGATGTGTGATGAGGACGTACGGTAGATGGAAAAACAACATCAGGCTCAAATAAAGTGAGAAACAGGACAGTGTAATGGAAGGCACTTACGTCACGTGTGTCTTTCTGAAGGCTTCATGAATTTAAACAAAAGGAACTGAATGTTAATACGCCCCAAACCTTACTGGACTGGCAGCAAGGGCTTTTTTCTTAAAGGAAAAATCCACCCAAAACACTTTGAAGCTGCAGCTACAACCAAAGATTATTTTCATGGCTGATCTAAAGATTATTGTCTTGATTACTGGATTAAAAGTTTGCTCCATCAAATGTCAGAAAGAAATGGAAAAATGTGGATCCGAAATTTTCCCAGAGACCAAGGTGATGTGTTCAAATGTATGATTCTGTCCGACCAACACTGCGAACCCAAAGAGATTCAATTTGCAATGATATAAAACAGAAAAATGTCGAAAATCCTCACATTTCCAAAGCAGGAAGCAGAGAATGTTTGACTTGAAATATGTCATTAATGATTATAATCAATTATCAAAATAGCTGCGGATTAATTTTCTGTTGATTGACCAATAATTTGAGATCCATTTAACACCCTTAAAAACATGCATACATTGCATTTCTGAGCCAATTTCGTTGTTTTGTTATGCAGTTTTTTAAAAAATTGTGTGGAAAGTGCCCAAACATAACAACGTGTCAAGATACGCAGAGCACGGCGACAAAGACATTTAGCGGTAGAAAATTCTGAATCAGTGATTGAAAACATCAAGAGTCAACCTCAGATTTCGGTGTCACTTCTTCACAATAAAAGATTGATGCGCTATTTTTCAAGCTCTATGCAGGAAAACTCCAGCATCATTTTCTGTTTTCTCCATGACAAGAAAAAACACCTCCCTACATTTTTTTTGCAGGTGCAAATGATATCATCACATACACCTACTGAACTTCACACCCACTCTTTGGGATTGACTAAAAGGCAGTCTGGGAAAAAAAAAGACAACAACATAAAGCCTAAGCAGAAGTAGTCAGAGCAGGTTGAGGTAAAGTACAATAGAAATGTCCATTACAACGCCTGAAATGTTTGAACCTGACAGACTTTAATTGCATGAATGCTTAAGAATGTCAAAGTTGGATTTTTCCTTTAAATGGAGAATCGTGAGCACGCCAAGCCTTCAGATTCATGAGCATTTCATACGGCGGTCTGCAGTGCCCCCCTATGGTGAAACAGAGACATTACAGTCTCAGCACTGCCTCTCCGTTCAGCTGTACCTCCCTGAATTCTGCAGATTTGTTCCTTCCTTCAGCTTCAATTTAAAGCTGAGGCCTTATTTACACCCTCACAACTATTAATTCATGTTGGAGTAAGTTCGCACATTGTGCACATCAGGAAAACAGTGAACAAGAGGCAGTGTGAGAGGGGATCTGAGGCTGCACTGGTTGTGAAGAGCACTGTTGCCCTCCAGAGGTTCAGCAAGGAAAACACAGATGAACGGCAGAGAACGGCAGGTCAGGGTGAACGGAGGGAAAGTTGGAGGAGCTGCAGAAAAGACGAAGCAACGTGACAAAAATGTCTGTTCGGATGCTGTCGATGTCGGTGGTGAAAGTGTATTCGTGTGTGTGTGTGTGTGTTTTGTGTACTTGACTATTTGTAACTTGAGATTCAGTCGAATCCTTGCCAGTCACTCTGTTCGGAGTCGTACTCCAGCTCCACCCCGATGCAGCGGACTCCCTCCAGCAGCATGGGTGTACCGTGGTGACGATCTGGATCAGAGGCAGAGAGAGAGAGAGAGAGAGAGAGAGAGAGAGAGAGAGAGAGAGAGAGAGAGAGAGAGGAGTGAAGTCCCTGATGTGAGACGCCCATGAAACACTTCTTGCAGGATCAAACTCCACCTGTTCACCTCTCAGACATTTCCTATTATCTCCATTAGTGTGTTATGTCACATCTCAAGCTCAACAATGTAAACACTCCACAGGGGGTTCGTCTAGATTTTTTACAGTTCAGAAGCCAGAAATGTGAATGAAAACATGAAGCCCCCCTCCCCTTCCCTCTCCCCATCCTGAGGCTATCTCACAGCTCACATGTTGTGCTTGCGATTGATGTTATTATCGGATATGATCGGAATCTATTTTGAAGTTCAACTTCCTGCCTCCCTGCTTTAAACACCCAACTAACAATACAACCAGTCAGAGAAAAGATTAGTACAGAAATAATTAGTGATGATTGTTTATGTGTAAATTCACAAAAAGAAAACTGGAGGAGGATTCATGTTTGTACACTACAGTTATTTGGTGTGTACTACAGAGAACTGACAACTAGAGAAAAAGATGTTCCCGATTTGGTTGAGAGCTTCAGCTTGGATTTTAAGTCCAAACAAGATCAACATTTTTAACTCTTAAACACTTGTCATGAAACTTTCAACCACAGAGTTTAAATGTGTCTCACTGTAAAGCGACGGTTTGTATCTTGCTCACTATTCATTTTCGGTAGTGCAAAATTGTAGTGCATCAATGCATTGGTGGTTCAGTGGTAGAATTCTCGCCTGCCACGCGGGAGGCCCGGGTTCGATTCCCGGCCAATGCAAGACTCCTTTTTTTTCTTCTCCCCATCCCACCGCCATTACATAACACAAGGAGGGGAGGGACGAAAATGTTCTTTACAATTTCCCAGAGTGCGGTGAGACAGTCAAACCCCAAAGACGTTTAATTTGCAGCGAAATAAACAGAAAAACAGCAAATACTCACATTATCCTATAACTTCAGGGAAGTTTGAACATTTTTGTGTTTTCAAACCAGATTAAACGCTGAGCCAACACAATGTCAGTCCACTGTGCTCACTCAGTCACTGATCTAATAAAGCCAGAGCGCAGAGCAGAGCTTAATCCATTGATCTGGTTGCCGCCCAGGCCTCAATTACACACAGACATCTGGACAGATGTTGAGGGCTATGCTTTGTGAGTAAAAATAAACACTCACCAACACAATCGCCATTCATCCTTAAACACACAAATGCATGCCTACAGAAACACACACACAACTTCTACTATATTTACGCAGGCACAGATGGAAATACACATACGCCCACTTCACCTAATTCTCCATCTGCCGACACGAATGCCGACAGCGGATGCAGTCTTACTGACACAGATTCAAGAGCAGAACATTTGAATTGATTACAGCCTCTGCTCTGAGACCAGAACAGCAGAGCTGCAGTATAGGAGGGCAGTTTTGTTATTGTCTTTACAGCTGCAGAAACATTTTCCATTTTAACATCTTTTTAAGCAGCATTATACAAATCATTTGAGTCTCAGCTGGTTTTTTTTTCCCAACACAAAATAAGTTCTGGTGATTCCTCTAGAATTTAATAATGTGTTTTCATTATAAAGACTGCGTGTAAATTTAACCTCTTATTTTTTAAGGGTTGTTGGTGATGAACTAATTCTCTATTTAATTAAAAGTGACACTGAGCCTAAATGCGGAGTCACCAGCAGGGGGCAGCAGTGCACCAGTGGTGATGCTGCAAGTTCAACCCTCGGCTCATCTGACTGAGATGACAGACTCCCAGATGTTGCACTGAACCTAACGCGCCTGTGATTGCTGATTCATAATCAATGAATCATTTAAGTTTAAGCTTCTGATTTGTGAAGATTTGCTGTTTTTCTTTGTCTCATGTGAGAGTCAATGAAGTTTCTTTGGGGTTTGGACTGTTGGTTCGGACATTACAAGCAATTTGAAGACACTTGGGACTTTTAATTAACTTTTACTTGTCTGTGCCCAGGGTCTCATCGTCTCGTACTTGGACCGAGATAAGTAGCAGAAAAGTGTGGTGCAATATTAGCTGTGTGCACAGACAGCACAGAAAGATGAGATCATTATCACATTAACTGTTAAAGTGGCCTCACCCATGACTCTGGCGTGAACTTTGACCTTGACACAGACGTCCTCGTTGGTCTCGCTCAGCAGCAGCACTTCCTCGCACAGAACTCCCTCCTGCTGGGCCATGTACTCGCACGTTACCTTCAGACCTCCTGGAAAACACACACAGAGAGAGAGAGAGAGAGAGAGAGAGAGAGAGAGAGAGAGAGAGAGATTGGGTTTCCTCTGTTGTATTTACTACACACAAACACATGGTGTCTCTGTCTCAGACTGATGCTTCGACGGATCCCCAGCAGGCCAGAGGAGCAAAATGTCAACACGATGATAAATACATAAACACAGCTCACTGATGAGTAAACAAAAATAAATCACAAATATATTATACATATAAACACACACACACACACACACACACATACACATACTGTACATCTGCCGCTTTTCACATCAGCTGACACACACACAGACCATTGAGTAATATAAAGGGTGTGACAGCTGAAAAGTAAAGTAAAGGTCAATAACCTGCTTTAGTTACAGGCACGACTCCCAGAAACATTCAGGATCACCTTTGGCCCAAATTAGCAGGTTTAGTAGCGTGGCCAAATCCAGTAGAGACTCATTCGACTTTAACACTTCTATCACAGATCTTCTTTTCTTTTTTTTTTTAAAGCCTGGGCAGGTGCCAGGTGTTCAGGGTTTACCTATGGCAGCGCAGAGAGTGACAGGAATTCAAGACAAAGGAGGAAAACATATGAAAGTCAGTTTTGTTTTTATGATTCCTCAGAGATGGATTTCTGAGCGAGCTCTGTCTGAACTGTCTGCTGCTGTAATCCTCAGCCATCTGCTCCTCTGTGCAGCCTCTGAACACTGCTGCTGAGAATTACTTCCAAGTATTTCCCTCAGATCTGCCTGCAACAAAAATAAGCACATACTAAACTTTTTTTTAAATTTATTTTTATATTACACCCTGCTTTCTACGTGGCTTGGAAATATAACTCGTGATAAGGCAATATGTAACAGGAAAAAGCCTACTATTAACAAACACTTATTTAAAAGGGGATTTAAATAATGGATGACATGTAAGAGCTCTGTTTGCAGCGTGTAGCCCCTGAAACAAAGAGAGGGAACGGATCAAAATGCAACAGACAGAAATAATAATGTTTTGGCTTGGGCATACAAAGAGTGGGAGGGGTTACAGGTCATTGCAGATACATTTTTATTACTGACAGGTAAGAAGAATAGGAGGACATAAATGCCAAATATTATGCTTATATAATATAATGCTTATGTGTGTTCACCTTACAGGATGTACCTTCAGTTCCTATTGTGGTAACAAGAAATATATTAAATAATTCCTGTCAGAAATGTACAACAGAAAATATGTCTTAATCTAAAACCCTTATTTTGCACCGCACCCTTTTTGTACTGACAACAGTGTTGAGGAAAGTCCACAGAGGGAGAAGGGGGAGGGGGGAGGTCTATAACTATTTCCACTGGGGATGTTACCAAATCCTCGTTTGACCCCCCGCACTTTCACGGTTTGTTCGATTCATTTACTAAAATACCCCTTGACCGTGTCCGTCCTCCGTCCGACCATAAAGTCCAGATGGGAGAAGCTCTGAGTTGATCAAAATGTTAATGTGCTTAGAAGTTATTACCGTGCACTCACAGCAATTAAGCTTTAGAGCAGCAGTGAGTCATTTTTGGTGTTTTTTAGCCCCCGGGTCTCGTCGCCTTTCAGGCAACATACAGTCAGCCCTATCCTGTTGGTGTCGGGTGTTGTCGCTGCATGCCGCCTGAGAGGAACACTGCAGACACCACCCAGGGCTAAAATTACTCATGATCAAAGATAATGCTGCGAAAGATGAAAAGCTTCTGACTTCACTATATCATGGTTAAAATACCACTAACAGTTTCTAATGCCTTCATTACCACAACCTTAAGCCTCATTCTGAGGAAGCACCTGCCTTCATTAGCAGTTTTATCTTTCTTAACCACAACCAGCTAAACAAGGACACAGAGGCGACAAACTAGGCCCTTTGTTGATC
Organism: Seriola dumerili; assembly: GCF_002260705.1. NCBI lineage: Eukaryota > Metazoa > Chordata > Actinopteri > Carangiformes > Carangidae > Seriola > Seriola dumerili. Next base: position 854,305 of record NW_019174786.1, on the reverse strand, counting down.
TACTGTTCGCTACTGTGCAGACGCCAACAAAGCTGCAATATACAGCTCAGATACTGTGATAACACCATTAACCATGATATTTGGTGTGAAAATGTGACGCACCTGATCGCAACTAAAACAAAGATCAGGCTCGAAAGTCAGGTTGTTATATTATGAAACGCACATGAAGCTTTTACTCATCCCCGTCTCCTCCAAAGAAACTCTTGTTTTTTCTTTTTTTTTATATAATTTATCTTAGCTAGTTGCAAAAGTTTCAGGAACACAGGACACACAGATCGAGTGGCTGAGTGGGCGATATTGGACAAATTTCCTCCGTAGCCGATGACCTACTTTGGTTCAAAATCAGTCTCCTGGTGTTGGTGGTGTGACGAGTCGTGATGAGGAAAGATGCACCACAAACCGACTGCACCGACTTCAAGGAAATTACAAAAAGTTAAATTATCACGATTCCCCCCCTTTTTTTTTTCCCTGAACTATATTTTTTACTTGTGCCCCAGTAAGCTGCAGTGTTTCTCTGCTCTGACAGTTTTGTAAACCTGGCTGTGTTTATTGATGTTCTGTTTCCCACATTCCCCTGTGATCTTACCCTCTGGTGCCGGTGTGATATCGGTGATCCGCAGGTGTGGACTGGGTACAGGCGCCGGACACACATCCTTCCCCAGCGCTGGGACGTCGGGCAGGTTGAACATTATTTCATATCGGTGCTGCGTCTTCAGGAAGCCAACCTACAGCGAAGGGGAGGGAGAGATATTACTAAGGTTGAAAGGCAAACAGAGTCAAGATTTAGTGACTTGGCAGAAATACAATGGCTTCTTTCTCCCTCCTATAACTTTGGACTAATCCGACAGCACCATAGAGAGAGAGGGGTGGGCCGAGAAGAGAATAATGGAGAGGGGTTCATACAGAGGGGAAAAAGGCTTCAGCTTGGCTTCAGACCGCATACTATAAGTCCATTACAGCTCAATAAATAAAGGATTAATTTTTATGAGTAACATGGATAAGTAATTCTCATAACCACTACACTGTTGGGCTGAGTTTCCCTTGAAGGAGTCCTCTAATTGAAATCATTAGTCATTGCTCTGGTGATTTTAATCCCCTCACCTCTGCCAGATTTGCAATTTCAGCCTGACGGGAAATAAACCTGAATTACTTTCTGGATTTCACTCAACTCCAAAATCTTCCAGTAATACTAATCCTATGAATGGATTTTTTTTTATTTTTTTTTTTAGCAATTCAAGAGCTTAATCTTACTCATGGCTACACCTTCTACATCAGTACGGAGGCCGCAGTGGAGCTTCTCCAACAGCTTGAAGCGTGAAGGCCAACACGGGCCCCCCAGAGGAGGGAGGAACTTCAGAGGTCACGAAGAGCTAAATCACTCCGGAATAAGAAGCTGGATTTCTTTTAAGGTAGAGGTGGAAAAGTTGAGACTCTCTGATCTTTGCCATGCGTTAGCGGAGGCCGAGCCTTCATGCATATGACAACATCTTCCGTTCCCATGTCTAGAAAACTAACTGAGAACTAACTAAAAACTAAATCTATCTGTAGTTTCCAGAACCTTGGAAATGTGATTGTTGGTCACTTTAACTTCACAAAAAATACTGACTATATTTTCAAGAAAGCCATACAGAGACTGTATCTACGCAGGGAGCTGGAGTTAGCTAGGAAAACCTCAAAATGATATATAAAAGTCTGGTGGAAAGTATTTTATTTGTCAGCATAGTGTGGCATAAAAGCTACAGGGAAGCTTAAGATGCAGCCAAGTGAGATATTAAATTATTGATGCTGTGTTCCAGCTGTGTCCCGATAAATTGTCTTGTATTGTTTTTAGTGCTGTTTGGTGAAACCAAAGACAATTTTCCCCAATGTGGGAGTTCATAACTAACTATTAACTATTAAATGTAATGTAATGATCTGGCTCCTATTTCCTTCTGATATAATAGATGAATCTCCAGGTTACAGGACCTCGAATCATCCAATCAGATCATGTAGAAAAAGACCACAACACCGAACAGAGTATTGCTCAGTGACAATACTGATAATCAATTAATCACATTCATTCACAGTCATTTATCAGGCAAAGATACTAAACATTTGTTGGCTTCAGCTTCTCAAATGTGAGGACTTCACCTTTAGGTGTCGAAGGTTGTTTTTCACTCTTTTCAGACATTTAACAAACTGGACAATTAATTTATTAATCTAAAAAAAATATATCAATCATGAAAATAAGTTAATTACGAGTTTTAAGCAAGATTACCCATCAGACCGCAGATGAATTTTCAGACTTCACAACAAAGGACAAAGAAGAAAATAAAAAAAATAAAAAACAGGAGGGAAATACATAAATGACGCAACCAAACAAAACTCTGTTTCATCTCACAAACAACACACAGTTCTCATTACCCACACACCACGAAGACGGTAAGATGGACAAGTGAGAGAAACAGCGACAGAGAGGTGGAGTGTGAAGAGTGATCTGGTGGTAGCTGCCTGAAATTTAGCAAAGGGAAAAATTCATGAGGGAATTGTCACAAAGAGGAGCGAGGAGAGCCTCGCAGAGGAGGCAGGATGAAAAGAGAGACAGCGAGGGAGAGGAGGAGACAGCAGGGAAGTGCAGGCAGGGGGAGATAAGCCCAAAGCCCCTCCAGCTAGATGGTTTCAGCCCCACACAACCCCTGGTTGAAGCGAGGGGCAGAGCAGAGGCTGCACACAGCATCAAGTGAGAGGGACGGGGGGGGGCACTGAAGGAGCACTGCAGAGAAAAACAATAATGATTCAGCGAGTGTCGTCCCACGCATGTCCACCGACTGTGAACTGTCACAGAAATGTGATCTAATATGAATTTCAATCTGCGGATTTGGAAAAAAAAAAAAAAAAAGTGCAGGTGGGGAAATGTGTCACTGATGGAGACACACACACACACACACACACACACACACACAAAAAAGTGATAATTGATACGAATCATTTCATTTAGTACGCAATTTAAAGTAACTCTCGTTAATGAGTGTGATGCATCTATACACTAGTGAGTGCTGGCAGTACGTGTCAGACTCAGTTCATCCAAAACAATGGTGTAATTCTTATGTAAGTTGAAGGGGAAATACCACACATTTTATGAAGCTGCGTCACCCTGGTTCAATGCGACGGTTCATTCATTAACACACTGTTTATTGACTAAACACGTCTTAGAAGAAAAAGAAAAAACAACTATCAATCCCCAGTGGACAGTGAATAAGACGTGGACCTGGCAATGCTAGAATACAAAACTAATTCTGACTCCATAAAGTTACTCATTCATTCAGTGTGCTGACATAAAAAGTTAAGTATTGTCCCAGAGGGAACATTTTGTCTTGAGCGCAGTGCTGCAGTCTGTTGCTTTACATAAACACATGATACAAAGTATGTGACATGACACTGGACAGTTGCTAAGTAAGTAACAACACAAAAGGTTTAAAAGAATTTAAGTGGTAGGTGCTAAAATGCTTGTGTATGTATTACACAATGCTCTGCTGCATTGAGGTTTAGCATCAGAGTCCAGCAGCTTGATGGAGGCTGGAACAAACGGCAGCTTCCAGTGGTTTGGTTTGTTCTTTTGCACCCTGAGTCTTCTTCCTGCTGGCAGAGGTTTGTATTCAGACAGGAGGGGATGCTGAGGGTCTGCAATGATTTTTGATGCTTGTTTCATGACTGCCTGCCTGTACGGGCTCTGCATGGGCTCATAGTCTTTCTTCCCTATTACCTTCATAGCTCTTTTGTGCACACTGACAACCCTGCTTTTCAGCTGCACAGTTAGGCTGCCGAACCATGCTGTCATTCCATATCTAATGGTGCTCTCTAGGATTGCCCGGTACAACATCAGCATGATCAGGCTGCTCACTCCAGACAGCCTCAATCGCCTTAGAAAGTAAAGTCTCTGCCTCAGTCTTTATGCACAGTTTATCAATGTGTGTTTTCCAGCAAAGATACACGATGGTTTTTGATGACCACCGGCTCGTGGGTCAATCACTTGCCTTGGGTCAAAGACCGTCTCCTGTGTGTGTTTCGGTGACATTAGGAACTAGATTATTGATGTCAAATCACTTGAGGAAGGTGTCTGTCTCATGGTGGTACCCAGAAGGGTCCATGTGTTTATGGAGAAGGCTCAAAATCACAGTATCATCAGAGAATTTTATGATATCATCATTGGGATACACGTTCCTGCAATCATTTGCGTACAAGGTAAAGAATATAGGTGAGAGCCTCTTCGTATGTTCCTTCTCTTATTTTATGCCAATGTTTCCTGCAGTCATTAACATTTAAGTTACATCTAAGTTACTCACAGTGACATGATGATAGTTAGCGTGCATGTAAACCTTCTTATTGTCTGTGGAATGGAGGTGAAACTTCATAAGCTCTGGCTGTCCTGCGTAGAACAAAATAACATGAATTAAAAAATGTGTGGCATCTGCAGCAACACAGCTCCAGCTGATCTCTGTGGCACCTACAGCAACTCATTTCCATGCCCTGCTTCACCATCTTAAATCAGAAACAAGGGGCGTGCACGAAGACAAACAGACAAGAATTGTGTGCCGTTTCCACATGACCCTGCCTATTTGTGATATTCAAATAACCTTCATCAAAACTGGTATTCATGCAGCTGTTGTATGCATGCCGCTTCCATCCCACACACTCCCACCACCTCATCTTTGGTCTGCCTGCGAGGACCGCCAAACCCACCCGGCCGTTTCCATAGCAACACCACCCCACTTCCCCCCCTCAGCTCCACGATAAGCCACGACGCAGGGCTGACGGTACTCTGTGCCCACTCTCAAGCACGCTTAAAGAGCTTTGAGAAACAAGCACACACACACAGACACACACACAAAACGGGCTGCTCTGTAACAGTGAAGGTCACAGCCAAGTTTGTAGTCCATCGACACGGGCACACACAGCTTTTAAGCAAATTGATTTGATTGTGAATTTGTTTCAACGCTTGGAAAGGCTTAGTTACAGTGAGCGTGCACAGAACTTTCCTTTGGGATTTTGGTATGATTGAGGAAAGGTCAACCTGAAGCCCTCTGAAGGTCTTTCGATGTCATATATACAATATAAACCTAAACCAGGCAAAATGACATCTACCTTTAAATGTGCTGGGCCTTTCACTGAGAAATGAAATGTAGAGAAGAATAAGAGTTGTCTTTTGAATTTAAAAGTGGGAAGTCTGGGTTTATTCAGTGACAGTGAAAGGGGCAGAAAATGAGAGCAAATACAGCTTCAGTCATTCTGTAACACTCATAGAAACAGTTTTAGGACACACTCTACCTGCAGGGAGGACATCCTTTCAAAAGCTGTCCAAAAAACATGAGCTATTTGAGATGCACTTCAATTTCTGTGCCAGCCACTTGGACAGAAACGAATCCATCCCTTATCAGATATATCATGAGGTTGCTCCTCTGCCTGTGTGCCTGTCTGTTTTATTCTCAAACATTTAGATCAGTGCTTCTGAACCGCTTGCACATTAGGTGCTATTATTACACTGTGGACAATGTTCTTATTGTGATACTCTTGGGTCTCCTGATCTGACATTTGAAAACAAGACGAGGAGTCTTCGTGAGCCACAACGGCGCTTTGAGCTAAATGCTAACATCAGCACAAGCTCGCTGTGACATGTTGAACATGTTGATGTTTACCATGTTCACAATCTTAGTTTCGGCTATATCGTTTCATAAGGATGAATTTATGTACGAACGTTTGTGCTGATCCATTGAGTAGAAGTTGAGACATTTTACTGAACTGGAGAAAATATTGATCTGCTGGTGGTCTGTCTCCGTCTAATTTTGACAAATTTAAACTCTCTCTGAGTAAAACTGAAGTCTCTATATTTTCACAGCTGCATGACAATACTAATTTAAAGAGAGAAGAAGAATGAAGAGTTGCTACGAGGACAAGGTAGGATTAAAGAGCTTTAAAAAAAAAAACAGCAATGTCTCAGAAATAAATGAGCTATTTTAATTGTGCAGTTAGAAAGAACATGTTTAATTAATTAGCATCATGATCATCAGCAGCTTCAATGTTAATGAAGCCTGTGCAGCTAAAACAAGTTAACGGTCACTGATAAAAACTTGACACAAGAGTAAATTTTTCCAGAGGCTCCTATTATTAGAGTTTTTGAAGTTTTGGAGCCGCTTCTGTTGCCGTTGCTTGGCTCCTGAGTTCAGCACCTCCAGGGTTTAAGAGCTGACAGCAGAGAAAAGATAAGAGGTCTGATATCACTGTTATGTGCCTTTATAGCCGACAGAGGAGATTAACAGTGATGAGAAAAGACTTTAATCTTCTCCTGAATGTTTCACAGATAAAACCTATCAATGCTCGAGAGGGGACTGACACACTAGATCAAAGAGTTACCTTCTAATATTTTATCCACCACTTGAAAAACATGGCACCAAGGGAAGTCAAGCCCCTAATTATGACCAGTTACAAGACAAAACTGTCACGGCCAGTGGGCAATACAGATATAACTGTGAGAAGGTAGTGGTTTTTTTTTTCAAAGGGAACCGAACTCATTTAATATCTGTTTCAAAAACAATGACTTTGTTTGATTGGTGGTAATAAGTCTGATGTAATCGTTAGTATTGTAGCTTGTTTTAGTCTGGGCTTTTATTTGGATTGACCGCCTCTAGACTGATTCATTTGAAGATGAAATGATATGGGATGTTGTGCTTTTTTTTTTTTTGTGCCTTTGAACTGTCGCCTCCCAGTCTTGTCCAACCAGTTTCCATTCGTTTAAACAGTACAAAGTTTTATTGTGAATCTAATCCACAGATCCACTTGGGAGTTGTCTTTTGGAGCTACATGGTGTCCATGGTGCAGATGGAGACCGAATGACGTCTATAGGCTGGAAGGAAACGACGACCTCGCATCCTGACCCCTCAGATCATCTGGGACGGGTTTACTCAGTGTTCAAAGAATCAAACAAGGTGAAGCAGCTTTTAGTTTCCATGCTCCTCACCTGTGGAACTGGTTTCCTGAATACCTGCGATCTGCTGAAACTGTCAAAACATTACTATTTGCTGCGGCTTATAAATTATATACGTGACATCTCTTTAATCTTGTGTCAGCGGAGACTCTACCTCAGCTCACATCTTTTAATATTTCAATTTCAATGTCTTTTACCGCTGCTTTCTTTTAAAGTGCTGTGTAAAGTATTGATGTCCGTGGTTGGTTGATTAATTTTGAGGAAAGACTGTGGTGCGTTTGTGACCCCCCACAGCGCCACTGACGAGGGTGGTTATTCCCGGGGAAACTTCAGGTTGTGTCCAGCGGAGATAAAACCCACAGTGAGGTCTCACCCGTGGGGAAAGAGGCTGACCCCGGTGTAATCAAGACCTGTGGTGCATTTGTGTCCGTCGGGAAAAGAGGTTCTATAGAGCTGTTTGCCTTAGTAGAGGACTGTGAGAAAGTTTATTACCTGGTTTTACATTTTACATTTCTTATTTGAATGTTTTTTATTTATTCAAATTAGTGTTTATTGCTTTTAAATGCAATTTTAATGTCATCTGAATGTTTTATTTTGAATGTATTCCCATGCCTCTATAAAGCACTTTGAATGGTGCTTTATAAATAAACCTGCCTTTCCTTACTGCAGATCACTTTTGATCCAAGGGAGCATGTGATGATGCCAGATGATAACTGAGCTCGGGGAAAAAGCTCATCATTATCTCATAAAGCGTTGCCTCCCGAGATTTCAGTGCAGCTCCTTGAAACTAAATGGATTCATGCCAGATCATTATGCGATTGATGCTTTTCTACAAATACAACACACACATTTGTGACTATAATCAGATTAAGCACTGCAGTTAAATGTTTATATTGTCCCGACGTAAGCCTCATATTAAGAACCTAAACACCTAAAATACTTAAATATTTTATCCAGATAGTGTGCTATCATACTGATATATATTGCCACTGTGCTGCCATCACTCTTGGGTTGTCGAATCTTATTTGTCGTGTGATCACATAACAGAAAACAGAAAACAAACTGAGTATAAAATGAATTATCTCTCCCGCTGCCCACTTAGCATGTTACAGTGGAGCGACTGTAAGATGTGGCCTTGCAGTAACCGAAGATAACACTGATGGAAAACGGTTGAAGCAAGGTCTTCTCTTTTGTGGAAAACGCAAAAAACACGGTCAACAGGAGCTGAATTTCAAACAAGAACATGCAGCCAGAGCAGAAATAGGTTTTTGGGCTTGAGTGAGTGTTTGTGAAGGATAAAAAACCTTCAGTAGAGATTCACGGACAACAACAAAAACACTGCTGTGTCTGTTTGTGTGTTTCCAGTTCATTCAGGAACATAAGAAAATTGGGGGAACTCAAAACAGATCTCCCTCATCATCTGTAGCTATCAAGTGTCAGGCTATTGCAAGGTTAACCACACCTTGACCATGAAGTTGCCGTCGTCCTCTGGGGTCACCATGACAACAGAGTCATGCAGCTTTTCATCGAAGTGAACGTGCGACGGGGCGCCGGCGGCGGGGGGTTCCTCTGAGAAGCGCACGCCTCCTGCCTTCGCACAACCTGAGAGAGAGGGAAGATATGAACATGAGCACTCACGCTGCGTCCCTTTACGGGGATTAAAAGATCCGTTAAACAGCAGCAGTCAACTAATTTTAATGACACGGTGGAGAGGAGAACAGAGCACTTTACAATCACTCAAACCTGCTCTGGTAGTCTGAACACTCGAGGAGCTGCTAAGGCCGGAAAAGCTCACAAAGGCAATAATTTATGTGCACATACAATGCAGAATACCCATCATGTAGGGTGTTCAGTGCTTCTGTCATGGGAACAGAGCTAGCAGGGCTGACGGAGAGAGAGAGAGAGAGAGAGAGAGAGAGAGGAAACGTTGAAAGCAAGCACGAGATGGTAAAACTGAGGAAACAGTTGAGGGAGAGAAGAGGCGTCAATAATCAAAAAGGGGAAAACGATAAAGAGGAAGAGACAAAGTTTGTGCAACAGTCAAAGGTCTGGAGTGAAAGACGGTAGAAATGTTGCAGTAATGGATGGGGCTGCTGTCTGCTCCACACAGGCCACGACGTTAGCACAGTATTGTGTAAAATAAAACTATTATGTGGTATAAAGTAAAGAGAGTCTTACAGATATTAGTTCTGCCACAGACTACAGACTACAGACTATTGACTACAGACTACATATTACAGACTACAGACTACAGATTACAGACTACAGACTACATATTACAGACTACAGATTACAGACTACAGACTACAGACTACAGACTACTGACTACAGACTACTGACTACAGACTACAGACTACAGACTACAGACTACAGACTACAGACTACAGACTACAGACTACAGACTACAGACTACAGACTACAGACTACAGACTACAGACTACAGACTACAGACTACAGACTACAGATTACAGACTACAGACTACAGACTACAGACTACATATTACAGACTACAGATTACAGACTACAGACTACAGACTATTGACTACAGACTACAGACTATTGACTACAGACTACTGACTACAGACTACTGACTACAGACTACTGACTACAGACTACAGATTACAGACTACAGACTACAGACTACAGACTACAGACTACATATTACAGACTACAGATTACAGACTACAGACTACAGACTATTGACTACAGACTATTGACTACAGACTACTGACTACAGACTACTGACTACAGACTACAGACTACAGACTACAGATTACAGACTTCTGGCAGCTGCAACACTGTTTGAATCCTGGTGTAAACCAACGTCCCTCAGTTTAAGGACAGTTTTGCACAAACCTTAACAATCCTAACAGTAATAGATGGCCTCTTATATCAGTCATTATCTTATACTGGAAGCAAACACGGTGTGCTTTCAAACCTTTCTTCCCAGTAATATTACATTACAAATCCCTCCACGCCAGTCTCCATAGGACCTCTGTGTGAAAATAACGTGGTTAAAGAGGTTTAGGTTTACAAGCTCAACATATTATTTCCCTTTAGGTTTTTGGTGCTCTCCTATGACACTGAGACATGGTGATATCTATTTTTCTCCTGGCCAGGCGTTCATCCCCAGTGTGGGAGAATAGAAACTTGTTCTCCAAATAAACCCCCTCCTCCCAAAAAAATAATAATTCTCTGAGACAACAAACAACTTGTCTAAATTTCTGCTCAAAGGGATTTGGGTCTGGTTACAGAGCATCATTTTCCCAGAACCTCAAAGGAGTGTAGAACACAAGAGACAGATAAACAGTACAAAGAATACAGTATGCTGGACTTCTCTGTTATATTTAAACAACCTTTAAAATGTTTATTAAATGTTATATTAATATAAGGTTATCCCCGATGGGACTTACTCATCATTTGAATTTAAATGCAATTTCTCATAGAAACTCTTTGGAAAAGTTCTGTTGCAGTGTGTGTGTGTGTGTGTGTGTGTGTGTGTGTGTGTGTGTTTGTTTGTGTGCAAGTATGACTCTGAGATTACCATATCCAGCATCATACTGTCTATTTCACAAACACACACCCTTCCTTCCAATTATCCTTGATTTATTCAAAACTTCAAAGGGCGTCCTCAGAACAAAGCACAGATATACAAGTCTATCTGTGATTTTAAGAACCTAATCACCTTCTGAAATAAAACTGACTGCAATAAACTATTTAACCTCAGAACTAGGTCTTTTGTTGCTGCTTCTCAGGCTCACATGTATTTATATCGAGTCTTACAGGGCATAGGAAACACCAAGCATTTTCATGTACATTATTAATTTCATTTATATACATATATATATATATTCACTGACTTTATCATTGACTTATATCCAAACTTAAATCAAGTGTTTTCCAGTAGAAAAGCTGTGAAAACCAACTGTATGCTTTCTGCCCAGCACTGAACGGCCAACAGAGAAAGTTAGCCACTAACTGGTGAATACAGTGGAGCATTTAGCAGCTAAAAAAAGCCAGATATGTTCCTCAGGAGTCTGTGGAAACCAAAGCACAACTTCAAATAAATGCCTGTGTGTCTATTGGACGCATAAATAGCAACTGTTTGATATCACATCCACCAGAACAACTTCATAAGTTCATATAATGTCAGCAGAAAAAGAAGTGAATGTAGCTTTAAGCAAATTGCCGCAAAGCCCAAGTCCACTTTAAACTTTAATCAAGTGTTCTTACCAACCTGACAGCTGAGGAGATTTTATTCTTTTAAGTCTTTTCTTCCAAAAAAGTCTTTTCTTTTTTTACACTTATTGGCAGAGGCATCCTTCCCCTCCATATCTGGACCAGAAAATATTCCTTCAAGTGTAAGACTTTTGTCAGAAGAGGAGAAATTTGGCTTAGGCCCACACTGGTGAAGTTGGCGCCATCTGTATTATTAAATATTAAGCCAACAGAGTAGAGCCTGGTAATAATGTAAATTTTATCTTGAAGATCAAACTAATAAAAACATAATGAACTTTTTATTTCAAAACAACAGCACCTGTAGCCTGGACGGGTAATTAAATTAAACATGCCTTATTCTCACTCGGAAAGCAAGGAGATGCATATATGGAGGCATGCAAAAGAGCTTGCATTATATCAAAGCTAATCACACCACAGTGTTTATTCGTTATATAAATACACTGTGGTTAATATTAAATAGACAATAGTATAGTGCATAACTGCTCCAGCCCATTTAACTGAATTCATGTACCGACCTATGTTCTTGCATTACATGAAGCAGAGGCCATTACTGTCCCACTTGGGCCCAGTTGCATTAAACTTTTATTCAGACTCATATTAGAGATTAGAGATCCTTGCTATCAGCAATGTGGGTCACAATAATGAGTTCAGGAGTTACATCATGTTCCATATGTGCAGGATCACTGTGCAGAAAGGGAAAGTGGAAATGAGGATTGCTGTTTGCCGTTTGATAGTGCAGAACACCTTGTAGTATTAGCAATATCCCATGACGGAGCTTTTAATAGATGTGCAAGATGTAATGTAACTCAAAAGAGAATTTATTACTCCTGTGATCCTAGACAGTGCAATTTCCCAAGTCTCCAAAACTAGATGAAGGATAACAAGTCAGGGACGGGTCAATATCTGAAAATGAGTTTTCTTATCTGATTATGTGCCTTCATTTAAATTCAAGACTAAAACATATTACAGCATTAATAATCTTTAATCTTTCCCAAATATCCACCATTTGAATAAAGTGATACCTACTTATAAAAGATAAGGCTGATAGTAAAGTATAGAAAACAGCAGCGCAGTGTTTGGTGTAATGCCTGTGAAAGATTAATAATACCCTTCACATAGCGCCAATCAAACGCAGCTAATAATGATGTACATGACATTCATGAATAGATTTGTTGTCACTGCAGAGTAAGTCACTGCTTACAGCACACAACATTATCTTTGCTGGAAATGTTGCCATCTATAGCGAAGTAGATCCACGTGGAAGGGATGGAACAGCTTCTGACTCCGACCATGAGATGTTGCATTTGACCTTTAACACCAACAGGGACGTCGTGAGAACCGATATTTCGGTACCAAGTCAAAAGCCGAAATTCTGAAAATGCGACGGTACTTCTCACTACTACTCTACAGTACCGCAGGTACGAGGGCAGCATAATAACGCTGCAAGAATCCCAGTCTGACAACCAACCGGAGGAGGAGGAGAAGGCAGACACAGGAAATAACAACAACAACACGTGGAATGGCAGCAGCAAGTGCAGCAGTGCAAACAGGGAAAAAACACACCGCGACTAGCGTGCAGAGAAATTTTGTATTTAACGCGAATCATCAGGGACAAGTTGTAGACAACCAAAAGCCAGTATGCAAACCGTGTCAGAGAGCACTTCAAATGAAAGGAGGAAACACTTCGAACTTATCTAAGACAACAAGTCACCAAAATGTTCACGTCCTGACATGCTGCGGTTCTTGTTTGTGAGTTTCAACAGCTGACATCTGTTGCAGCAACGCTCCACACACAACGTTCACAGAGGCTAACGTTAGCTTCTCATATCGTAACATCCCTACACACCAATGACAGCAGTCTGTGAGGATATACAGTGTATTGTACAGTGTGTAAGGGTGTGTTTTTCCTTCTAGAGAAGAGAGACTCTCCATATGAAGACTTAAAGCTTTAAGTTAATGATCTAATCGCATGATGGGACCAGTTATTTGACGTTACTACTCCCACTATAAGAGGCATGAAGCCTTGAAGTTCAAACAAAAGAGCTCCATGACCGTAATTACATTCACTTGGGGCACACGAGGCTTAATAATGAAAGGCTTTCATACTGTAAAGCAGTCTGTCGGCAGTCAGAATTAAAAGGGTACATTACATTTGTAATGAGTCTAACTGAACTTTCGCTCCAACCCGAGAAATTATCCATTCAAGAAATCTGACACCTATAAAGGCAAAACCATCAGAAGCATGAATGTAAAACTCACCACTCAGCTCTGCTTATATATCCTGTTTCCTTAAAAGGGAGAAATGCCTCAGAAACTGGCATCACTGATGTCATGTGTATATTTACAGAGTATTGCAATCAAACATGCCTCGAAACATGTAGGAGGTCTGCTCATTTCTGCTAATGCTGCCCATCTGCATATGTCCATTTTCAGATATTAATTCAAAACCTATATGTGCTTGGAGCTATGCTGTTCCTTCACTGTGGCTACAGCACTTCATTTTAACATTATCAGTTTCTTTTACTTTACAGCGAATAATTAATTATCACAAGGATTCCTCAAAGGTTGCTTTGGCAGTTGAGCTTTCTCAGCCACTTTCTCTGTCCTTTTTATTTGTTAAGTTTCAAATGAATGACAAAGTTCACTGCAGTAGAGTTTAATGAGCCTGTTTTATCCCTTTATAACGGCTTCCTGTATTTTTCTTTTTCTTATCCGTACAAAGTTTTGAAGTAGACGTTGGTTACGGAAGTATTTTACCCCAATATAAACTCCTATTACAAAGTTTCTTTCAATGACATCTTCAATGTTCCTCAACAATGAAACAGAAGTGTCTCAATAATATGTTTATGGTGTAGATATTAGTTTTAACTTGTTCAACTTTGTTTCCGGGAATGTATGTTTTTCCATCAGTTAGGCTAGGAAAGATGACAGAAAAACAAACTATGATACCCATGAGCCTCAGCTGCTATTACCAAGAAGCCGGTCAGAGGCACAAATCACAGCTACAATTCAAAATGCTCCACTGTTGCAAGTGGGAACAAAACTGAAACTGACCCAGAATCCAAATGTGAAAAACTTTAGTTAAGAGTCATCAGTTTTCTAATAATAATAATAATAATATTTTAACATCCAGTTTGTCGTAACAGATGTTTAAACTCAGTGACTGGTTGTGTTAGCAAAATGCACTTTGAGAGCCTGTAGGTAACTTCTCTACTTAGTGATTGTATTGATCGTGTTGATGGTTAAACTGGGAGAGCTGCATGCCAATTCAAGCCTGGGGCGTGCTCCAGTTGTCAGTCACTTTACACTGTTTGTGCATTGCTAATCAATTCCAAGGAAAGCGAGTGGCAGCCGTATTCAAGGTTGTCACTCATCGAGTAGCGCGGTGCAGTGAGTGCTACAGCTCTACTCGTCCTGTCCTCAGGAATCCTCTTGGCTCAGCCTCAACAGTAATTTACACGAACAAAAACTCAACTCGTCACCTCACGGTAAGAGCAAAAAAATAAAAAATGGTTCTTGCTTGCATGATGTAAAATGCAGCATGAGCTAGATCATCCATAACTTTACAATGTTAATGTACTATTGATTCATGTTGGAAAATGCTATTAATTCCTTAGAGGAAAACAAATCAGTTGCACAATGTTTATACAGCAACACTGTGCAATATCATCTTCATGTCTCATCTCCACTGTTGTCAATATGATTATTAATTTATGGGGCAGCTGCCTGTTACCTTGTTTACACAAGAAAAAACATATCTCTCACTGGCACAACTTACTGCTTCCTTCTTTGTCCATCATTCTGTCAGCACTAGCTTTTCTTGTTTTAGTTTCTCTTTGTATTTAGTGTCCTTGCACAACAGTATCACAGCAGTGGTAGAGCCGTGAGCCACGCCTCTGTGTCAGGCTCATTATCACAGTGCTGAGCTCTGTGGCCTTTTAGATGGGTTTGATAATCCCAGACAAAGCGAGAGCAGGGACACACACCCACACTTACGCTCTCAGTAGTTGCAGACCCAGAACCAGACAGATGCATGTGCACGCGCAAATTAACATGCATACGTGCGCACACATGCACACCCTACTGAACTGGCTTATTTCAGATTAATCTCTATCTGCTTCTGTCCCTCCGCTAATCTATCCGTCAGTGTATGTGCCCCTGCTCTCCGGAGTATTACAGTACTATGTTAGTCTATCAGCCTTCTTCTCTCTCAACTCTTTCAAATAAAAGCTAAATCTGCATGTTTGTGCAGGAAAAATGACGAGTCTACCACATTTGGTTGTAATCAGTGCAGAGTTTGAGTTGTCTCTCCACCCGCAGCAAATCAAAAGCTTCGACGGCTGGTGAGGACATCAATAAACAAACACACCTGGGACTCTAGCGTGTGCTCATATTGCCACATTTGACAGCAGAAAGAAAGAAATTCAATCATACTTCAGGTGTACTGCTCGCCAGCCTTTCAGTTAGACTGCACAAATTCATCCCCATCTTCATCTACCTTTCTCTTTCTGCATCTCCTCTCCTTACAACTGCTTCTTCAGAGCAAGTCATCTCTCACTAATTTATACTTGTGGAATCATCTTGCAACAGAAATACAAAGATATGCCAGCGACAACATTTGTACCATGAGAGAAGCTAAAAGAAGTGATTACAGAGAAAACAGAGTGTCAACTTCTTCTATTACTACTGAAGTCATTCCCAACAAGCAAAGTGAAGAGCTCATCTTTGGCTCTGAGAAACTTTTGAGATGTTGTACATTAAATTATTAATCAAGAAAATAATCTGCAGATTAATAAATAATGAAAATAATCGTTAGTTGCAGCCCTAGTTTCCTCATTGTCCTCTGGCCACATTTACTGTAGAAGAGTTGACAACCATTTGTCATTATTTTCAAAGATCTTTAAACATTCTTTGCTTTTTTAAAGCAAAGAAAACGTGTTAAAATTTAAGCACATTTACACTGTATATATATTAAAAAAAAAATTTCCCAAGGTGGCAATAACAAATTCCTCCCTCTCTCTCGCCATAAAAACGGCAACAAACACTCTCCTTTTGACATTTCAGTCCATCTGAGACACATAAAAAATACATTTTGCAAAATGCCATCAACAGGAAGTCAATAGAGAGGCTCCCTTTGCACCGGCCTTCACTCAGTGACCTTATCAAAAAGAACAAAGGCTTGCAGAGTGGTTCTTAAAGACAACAAGCACCCATACTCTACCGGGAAAGAGAGGAGGCTTATTCATGTCCGCATTCATTCTTGTTCTCTTGCCAGCCTCGATCCTGTTTTTTATTGAGACATTCCTGCTTTTGAGGAAATAAATTTGCTTGTCTCAGCAAAAACCTCTCATACAAATACTGACATTGACTCACCGCCACTTATACACCCTTTCACCAAGAAAACCGACTGAAAGAGAAAGTGATTGAGAATTTAAATTTGATTGATTACCCATCCTGGACTGGCTCCAGGCTGTCTCACTGGTGAAAAGGTTAATTTGGGGTTCTCTATCACAATAAATTATCCTGAAGAATTTGTCTTTTTTCCCCTTTTATTGCAACAGTCAATCCTTTCTAAGAAACTCTGAATGCAGGATAAAGATTAAGGAAGTCTAATTCACCTACAGCAGATTATAGGATAGAGCTTCAAACATTATGATCACTTCCTTCCCAGCTGTGTAAAAGGGCTTATCTGTAATGGAAGTAATCCATCCCATCCACAACGATGAAGCCTTTAACTATGTGTGATTTCCTGTACTATATGCACCTGCAAACTTTTTATTTATCTCTGTAAAGCATTGCTATCAAAATGAATTACACTAAAGTGTTCTTGATTCTGAACTTTCACATCAAATAATTAGCAGTGGTTTTAACAGTGGTTTGGCTTCCTCTCTGGGACCAATCGTCAGGACTTTCTCCTGAGGTAAAATACATATATGCAACTAATTTTCCAGCCTGTTGGTACAGGGCTAAATTATTCACTAGAACAAACACAGACAACTTGATCCTGAGACACATACATGTTGATCCTGGGTTAGCCTTGGCCGCCTACAATGTGAATATTAACTACTTTTTGTCCTGTCTGTCTCACATGGTTTCTCCTGCTTCCCAAAGCCATAGAAAATCACTGCATGACTTACTAACTACTGAAATGCTTATATAAATATGAAAACTTAGTGAATATCACAGTAATTACAAGCAATGATTATAATAATAACAATAAAAACTCACTCTTCTTAGCAGCAGCCATGTCACAGGAATTGGTCCAGTACAGACACACTTGGACACACACTGTCACAGCCTTGTCATCTCAGCAGCGTGACCTCAGAACGACCCTGCAAAACAAGTTAAGATTGAGAAGACAATGAGGGAGATGTATTTAGCAATAGATAGTCGGTGGAGTGAGACACACACCAAAAACAACAGGCAATGATTAGATCAACAGAGGAGCATGAGACGATAAGGTGGGAGGTAAAGGTTGTACATGAGAGTGAAACAGAATGGGAAGTAAGCTTCCCCGGGTGTTTTTCTTTCTAAATCCACGACCCCAGGTTAGCCTGTATTTCAGCTGAGAGCACAGCTGTGCTGCACTAGTCAAGCCAGGAATACCAGAGACTCCCGACAGAGACTTCAATTAAAGGAAAACAACAAAACAGTCTAAGAGGATTAGCTAGGGGCTGAAGCTGCTGTTCGTGGGCTTCGCACAGATGGAGAACGTTCATTACATCTCTGGGACGTGCTTAATATAAATATGGAAATATAGAAAATACGCAGTATATTTATAAGCATTATAGTGCATTATAACCAGGTAGCACATACGAGAAAGTGATAGTGGGCAGGTCAATTTAATCTACTGTCACAATAATAGCCAAGAGAGCAGCCTTGTTTTCAGGCGTAACTGCTGTTATACAACAGCTGTGACTTTACATAATATTAACAACCAGGTGAAAGTGTCACATGATCACAAATAACTCATTACATTATTACACAAACCCCTACTCAAGTGCCAAGTTTGAAAAACACTGCTACACCAATGCTTTGCCAATAAAGCAGATTCTGATGCACACACACACACACACACACACACACACACACACACACACATACATACATACATACAGACACAGACACACACACACATACATACAGACACAGACACACACACACATCTTTCCACATCATGGTCAAGATTCATTGACCATTGACCATTCAGTGTATTGAAGAGTAGACCTGGAGGCCTTTTTTCCTTTGAGATCAAAACTGTCTGAGTCTTCTCAACAAGAAAAACATCTAAGGGCCACATTTCTGCACTGGCCTGCCTACACACTTGTTTCGAATACTGTGAATGTACAATATCTGTGAGCAACAAACTGCAAGAAAACTGAAGATGCTCCCTCTCACTCTTTATGCCAAGCTTACCAGATGATGAACATGTATACAGCCACGTCTTTTTGCCCAGGCTTAATAAACAATCTTAAAATATCAAAAAACCAGATGTTGCTAATCTACAAACAGCCTTGGAAATGTTCCCTCTTCAAAAATACCAACTCTGTCAAGTCTGACCTTGTTCTTAGAATTCAGGTGATCCCTTTTAGTGAGAGGTTTTTCTGTTTAATTGTTCCTTTTACACATTTTCTAACCTGAACCACTCACACATGTGAGGTCACTGACCTTCAGAAACACTTGTGGTTTGTACTTCCTTCTTTCAGTTTAGCCAAGGCTGGGAACAAAGACGCAGCAAGTGAACTTTGGCGCTAGAGTCGTCCGCTTTTCTTGCAAAACACGGGAGGGAAGCATGTCACATTACGAAACAGAAAACGTACAATGGCAGAGAATCAGAGGATGATCCACTTTTAGAAGTGTGAAATATGAGCGCTGTTTTGAGCACCGAAATGGGTCGCTATGATTAGAAAACCACTGGTGGGATTCAAATGTACACGCCTCCAGCTGTGAGAGCAGTAGTGTGACATGTGACGTATGTCTTACTGGATTTTTTTTTTTTTTAAAAACTATGAAATCTTCCAGGTGTTTACAAAAATGTTTTAGGTGACTGTTGTCACGTCAAATATATGAACTGAAGATATAGTGTTTTCTTTAACCAGTACCACTGTGCGTGCTAAAGTATTACACCTATGTTATTTTCATAGTTGTGCCAATCCATGCTATTGGTAATGATCACCTTGTACCCACCAAGTTAAATGCTCAGACCTGGGATCTGAGACTGATGTGACATCATCAAAAATAACTCCAACAGGTTTTAAACAAAACTTTGATTAGCCAAACTTAAGTGGATGAGAAAACATAGGTAAAGATTATTAAGTCTGTTGTAAATATCCATCACAATTTTCAGAGGTCTTTGCTCCAGTTGGAACTACTTCTACACCATGCTTACAGTTTTCCTAGATAATGAAGAATTATTACAGACATGTGTTTCACCTCCAGTATAAAGAGTTTTAGATAATCTCACTTTATTGTTGGCTTGTTTATAACCTGTGACCTGACTCCTCATGTTTCTCGGACTTTGCTATTACCAATGTTCATGCCATTGCCAAATCTCTGAAATACTGTGGTGAGTACAAAGTTATCACAATCACAATCCATAGAAATGATGGTAAAACCTACATAAATATAAGACAAGTTGTAATGAACTGGAATTATGCTTTGAATCTACAATTTTCTTCAAATTTAATAAATTTTCTTTAAGACTCTAAAGCAGAGTTGTTGAAGGCTTCGTGGTAAAAGACCTTCATTTGAATCAGCCACCACAAAAATTGCAAAAAGTGCTAGATAGTGTGGTGTGGAGATACTAGGCTTCTGAATTTAATGTGTGAACACACAAACATGGTGTGAAGCACAGGATGTATTGGCAGTGAAAACTGGAACAGGTGTATGATCATTTGTGTGGGTTGAGACGCTGCCACACATATGCAAATATTTAAATATATTATTAATAACCAGTAATGACATAAGTGGAAACAGCTTAAATCATTCATTGAGCTGTTGCTGTATATTCACGCTGTGATAATAGTTGCTTTGTACGGACGTGTTCCTACCACAGTAACCTTGAAATGGTGTGAGCACTGAACTTAATTAACATGCATGACCACCTTATTTAAATCCTGAAGCCCAGCCAGGCTTTGTTACCGATAGCTCTCCCTCTGCTCTGTGCCACAGTTGTCAAATTTAAATTGTAGATGCCACAGAGAGCAGCAACAGGTACTCCCCTCCTGCTTTCAATTTATGCTTGTTATTTCTGGAAAGTGATTTGCTCTCCTCTGTGTGAGACAGGCACATGCTGGGAGTGACAGGAAATATGACTGTCACTTTAAAGTTGACATTACCTCACTGCAGTGTTAACCCTGTACAGCATGTAGTGCCTTCCCTTTGTTTTCATTGCACCAGTCAATAAGCTGTGGACTCTGTTACTAGGGCTGAAAGAATTAGGCAATTGATTGATCAGTTAATCAAATGAAAATTAATCTGCAGCTATTTTATCAATCACTTAATGGTTCAAGTAATTTTTTAAGCAAAAACACCAAACAATTCACCAGCCCCCTATTCTCAAATGTTAATATTTTCCTGTTTTTCTTCATCCTCTATTAAAGTAAACTAAATATCTTTAAGTTTAGACTGTTGACCAGACAAAACAAGCAACCTGAATAAGTTAACTTGGGTTCTCAAGAACTTATAACAGGCATTTTTCACTCTTTGCTTGCATTTTATAGACCAAACACTTTCACCCAATTAATTAGAAGTTAAAAATAGTTCCAATCATGCTGCTATTTTAACCCCGTTCTCTCTCTACTTCTGCTCTATGTGCATAAAGTACATGAAACACACATGCAGTCTTAAACTAAATTCATGAAGGTGATTATGTTTTTTTATTCTTTACATAAATTTAAGGTCACTTGGAGACTGTAGTTGTGGTGCTGTTGAGTTGTATTGCATTATACAAAGAGGTGATTCTGTTGTTTACCCTCATTGGGATTATAAATGGGATGGACAGAATAATAGGAACACCTGTCAACACAACAGCACCACCAACTGCAGCCTCCAAAATGATCACACAGTTGAATCAACATCTCTCTGGAACAGTTTCAACACAAATTGAACATTATAACCTTCATGAAGGTGGGATTTATTGCAGGATTAGCCTGAATTAGTTTTAGCCAGGTGCACCTAATACACTGACAAATAAGTGTACTTAAAGTACAATAATATGCGGTTGGATTATAACTTTAATGTTGCAACTGGTAAAGGTGCCTAAATTTGAATTAATTAACTGGGTAGTTGAACCTGTAATGTTAAAATAACTGACTATATTTTGCATTAACAATCTTAATCCGCAAAGAAATTAGTAACTGAAAGGTTTAAATAACTGTATTGGAGAAAAAAGTAGTGTTACAACATTTCCATCTGAAATGTAAAAAGTACAAAGTACCGTAACGGAAATACTCAAGTAAAGTACCTCAAAACTGTACTTAATTAGATTAGTTACTTGGGTAACTATATTTAGTAACTTTCCACCAATGGATGTAAATATGATGTAAAAGTTACTTTAGTAACATAAACAATGACTACAGTTTACACAGCAGTTACAGCAACATAAATATGTGTACATGTTAGCTATCCCGTCCTTGCTAGGTGTTAACCTGAAAAGTTGCCAAACGTAAAAAACCTTAATTTCTTTTGTTTAGTTTTCTTTGTCCGCAAAGCTTACCTTACTTCATCCACGGCACGAGAAAGTCGTACATCAACCTGTAGAGACAGCAGAAACCGTGGTCGTCTGTGTGTGTGCAGGTGCTGTTTGGAGCAGGGAGTGCAGCTAGTAAAAGCACCAGCGCCTCAAAATACGAACGGACACCAGAACCTCCACTCCCCTCTTTTCTCCGCTACACTTTCTCTATCCGGCGATTTCCGCATTTGATCACGTGGTTTGGTCGGGGCTCCCCTTGTACTGCTTACAACCCGGGTTTGTGCACTGATGGTTCAATATGACAAACGCTCTGCCCGTCGCTCGAAACACCTGAACACCGCCCTTCTCCTCTCTGTGCAGCCGAGGAGTGAGGATCAAAGCTGGGTATGAAACAGGAGCTCACCTCGCACTCCATCTCCAGCCACCAGTGCTTTATTGTAGTGAAGTGGCGCCACCTAGAGGTGTTTTGCGCGCATAGGAAAAGATAAATCCCCAACCTTCAGAGGTGATATGTAAGCACATTTACTCAAGTACTGCACTTAAGTATAAATGCAAAGTATAGTAATTTCTATCATTTGTGTAACAATTATTCAAATTCGTTTTTATCAGACCCCTCCTGTCCAAATATGGTGATTCGGGAATTTCTGGGTTCCTTTACAGGTTGAGAAAATTCCCCTCCTTCTTAATATAAATAAACTATTAATAAATCACCACCATCAACTTGGATAAGCTGGGAATGTATTGTCACAAAGCAGAAAAACAAGGTTGTTTCTTCTTGCTCATGAAAAGAGATTCGTGGTTCTCACATATGCTGTAGATTAACACTAACTAGCTAATACTTTTTGTAACGAGGAATTTAAAAAAAAATTAAACATAAAAAAAACAGACCTGTTAAGGTAGAATGCAGAAAATAATAGTATAAATCTTTATAATTTAGACAGACATTTCCGGCTGTTTTTTTCTTTTTTTACCCAGAAGCACACGCTCCCTCCCCTCTGAGGTAAGTCGCTCGTGGTTGGAAAAAAGCGTCGCGTTTGAAGTCTCCTTGTCCAAGGTGTGTCGCACTTAAACAGATACGTTAAACGTTGTTAAACGGTTATTTGGCTTTAATATTAAGATAAAGTTTATCTAACCGCTAAGGTTTGAGCTTGTAAAAGGCATGTGTACAAAGTTTTATTTATGTGAGGCGCAACAGGAGGCACCGACCACCATCAAGCCAAGGTCTGAGCTGTCAGCTAGCTAACAACAAGCCCGTTTTTACGGTAAGAATGACTCGTATAAAATATAATCTCAATAATTTGTTACGATTAAATTGTAACACCAAAGTTTGTAGTGTAATATACAAGTGACCTGTACCTGTATACCTGTTAAGTAAAATATGCTAACAAACGCCTGCGCACGTAGCATCTTTAGCTCAAATCATTGACTTAATTACTGTTAATTTGGCGTTAATGGTTAGGCACTAACGATAGGTAAAACACAGAATTTGACCTATTACGTCGTTAATTTGTGTGTTTTGTGTGTTTCAATCGTGCTGTGTAAATGACGGACTGGCAAATGTGGAGAAGATGGAGGCAGAGTGAGTAGTCGAAAGTAGTTAACCTAAGTTCAGGTCGCACATGGTCGATGGCGCTAATCATCCTATTTGGTTAAGGTCTTGGTTAAGGGTACCTTTTCTCTTTAATTAAAAAAAGGATTGGCTAAAAATTTAAATTCAGCGTTCTGTCTGACATGACTAAACATTTTCTCAGCTCTCTTTCTTTTGTCTTCTTTCTTTCTCTAACCTTAAATCAAAATTTAGCAATGTATAACCAGTTTTTCTGAGCCTCTGCTGCATAGTTATACAGAGAACATAATTCAAACAATATTAAAAAACATTAAACATTCAAACAACAGCTTTAGAAAATTCTAACATATTGACTGAAACTCAACTGTTACATTAAACATAAAGCAAATTTACTGGTTAAATTAGGCAGCTGCAAGGGAAAAGGTAAAATGGTTTGATAATACAAATGCTCCAACATTTCCAGTAGCCATCAAAATTCAGGAGACTGGAGATAAACGCCACTTCCTGGAAACTTGTCAGTAGCCCGGCTAGCTCAGTCGGTAGAGCATGAGACTCTTAATCTCAGGGTCGTGGGTTCGAGCCCCACGTTGGGCGCATACCTTTTCACTTTTGTGTCTCTCTTATGGCCATTATTCAATGCTGCGGCTTAGGAACTTGGTTGGTTGGAGGAGGCATTAAACCATGAGGTAGTAATTCAAGATCAAAGTATCATGTACACATGGTGTGTTCAGTGGTCAACTGATTGGTAGTTTGACCCCACCCAGGAAAAGACCCTGTTCCTGTAGTACACACTTAATCAAATTCTTTTTATGTACTGTATTTTAAGCACATCTGTTTTCAGAATGACCACAAAACAATAACAACTGTTAACTGTTTTTGTTATGAAATTGTGCTTAATCCATTATTATTTATGAAAAAGCTCTCGTCCCTGGGTGGGCTCGAACCACCAACCTTTCGGTTAACAGCCGAACGCGCTAACCGATTGCGCCACAGAGACTAGATGCTCTATCTGTGGCCATGTACAGTCTTTAACACTGATCTCACACCAGTGAGGTCAGCTGTTTAGTGTGGGCGTGTGGAGGAATTCAAAGTTCCTTGTTCAACGTAGTCCAACAAAAGTCTGATATTTGTTATGAGAAAATCTTGAATATAAAGTTGAAGATTATCATCGTTCAGTGTGAAAAATGTAGAATGACAATTACTAGCTGTGTCACCATAGCCCGGCTAGCTCAGTCGGTAGAGCATGAGACTCTTAATCTCAGGGTCGTGGGTTCGAGCCCCACGTTGGGCGCATAATATTTTTAAATGGAGCACTGAAGAGTTTTATGGACCATTTCCGGCAGTGTTGAAATCACTGTGGAAGTGGAAGTGGAAAACGCTGCACCGGACTATACTAAGGAGGCCCTCTCCTTGATGTTGTGCTGGCTTCCTCATACATACTGAGCAAGCCAGAGTGTGAAACACCCCTTCCCCCACATCATCTGTCATCACAACAAGCCCATGTGCCTGTCTTGCCCCCCCCATTATATTGCATAATAATAGTTTTATGGACCATGTCGGGCAGTGTTGAAATCACTGAAGTGGAAAACACTGCACTGAACTACTGGACTAAACTAAGGAGGCCCTCTCCTTGACGTTATGCTGGCTTCCTCATGCTTTACACACAGAGCAAGCCAGACTGTGAAGCACCCCTTCCCCCACATCATCTGTCATCACAACAAGCCCGTGCGCCTTGTCAGCAGAGCACAGTCAAAAGCCCTGAATTGTGCTCCATGCAGCAACCTTGTCTCTGTGGCGCAATCGGTTAGCGCGTTCGGCTGTTAACCGAAAGGTTGGTGGTTCGAGCCCACCCAGGGACGAGAATTTTTTGCTCCTAGTACATTGTACTTTAATATGGAAATCCCACGTTATAATATAAAGTGGCAAGTATGTGAACCTGTTGGAATGTCATGGTTTTCTGAGGAATTTTTGCCCATTCTTCCTGGCAGAACTGCTTAAGCTCTGCCATATTCTTTGACGTCTCATGTGTATGGCTCTCTTCAAGTCAATCCATAGCATTTCTATTGGGTTGAGGTCTGGGCTCTGACTTGGCCTCTCCAAAAGGCGGATTTTGTTTTTCTGGAACCAGTCTGTTGTGGACTTGCTCCGGTGTTTTGGGTCGTTGTCCTGTTGCATCACCCACTTTGTAGAGAGTTTCAGCTGATGTACAGACATTCTCAGATTATCCTGAAGAATTCTCTGATAAACTTGGGAATTCATCTTCCCCTCAATGATGCAAGCTGGCCAGGCCCTGATGCAGCAAAGCAGGCCCAAATCATGAGTTTTCCTCCACCATACTTTAGGGTTGGGATGATGTTTTCATGACGATATGCCGTGCCTTTTCTATGCCAGATGTAGTGCTGGGTGTTTTTTCCAAAATAGTTCAATCTTAGTTTCATCAGTCCACAAAACATTTTGCCAATACCGCTGTGGAGTGTCAATGTGCTCTTTTGCAAACTTCAGGCGTGCAGCAATGTTCTTTTTAGTAAGCAGTGGCTTCCTTCGTGGTGTCCTGCCGTAGATACCCTGCTTGTTCAATGTTTTACGTATTGTAGACTCATGAACAGAGATGTTAGCGAGTTCCAATGATGCCTTCAAATCTTTGGCTGTCATTCGGGGTTGTTTTTTTACCTCATTGATGAGTCTTTGTTGTGCTCTTGGTGTCATTTTGACTGGGCGTCCACTTCTTGGTAGAGTAGCAACAGTCCCAAAGTGTCTCCATTTGTAGATTGTTTGCCTAACTGTAGACTGGTGAATTCCTAAAGTCTTTGAAATCACTTTGTAACCCTTGCCAGCTTTATGTAAATCAACAATTCTTGATCATAAATCCTCTGAAAGCTCTTTTTGGCGAGGCATGGCTCACATAAACGTGTTCTTCTTTTGCAAAACAAACTCCAAAAGTTTGAGGGGTTTTTATCAGTCAAAGTAGCTTTAGTCCACACCCACAAACTCATTGTCTTAACGAGACTCCAGGTATGCTAAAACCTGACACCAATCAGCTTTTTTGAGGTCATTAATTCAAGGGTTCACATACTTTTTCCACAAGCACTATGAGGATTTTTTGGTTATTCTCAATAAAGACATGAAAGATCAATTTTTTTTTGTGGTATTATTTAAGACACATTATATTTGTCAATACCCCTGACTTAGATGAATATCAGATCACATTTTATGACAAATTTACTCAGAAAACCATGAAATTTTTTCATGAAAGGTTCACATACTTTTTCTTGCCACTGTATATATGCAATGTGCTGGTATAAGAAAAGGAATGAGACATAGGTTGACTGAATTGTTAACAACTGAGACTGAACTGTGCTTAGATTACTTTTGTTACTTTGCTGCATAGCTATACAGTGAACACAATTCACTAAAATTAAATCAAACTGTTCTTAAGAGTCAGTGCCAATTATTTTATAGCTGTCAGTGATGTAGTTCAAGAAATCCAACCTGCTTAAATGAGGAAAGGTTCACACTGCAGGACCTGTCTTTTTACAATGTTGTTACGAAAGCATACGAAATTTCACCCTCCCTCTGCTTCCTGCCTCAGCCCTTCCCCCATTGCCCCTATTGTTTAGTTAAGGTTTTTTTCATCTATAGTTTGTCTTCTTTTAGGCTTTGTGTTGAGGATTAAGACCAAACAACCATCCCTGGGGGAGCTTAAGCCACCAACCTTTTGATTAACAGCGGGACGCAGTAACAAACAATTGACTTATTAGAAGTCAGCTTTTCTGTTATCAAAGCGCGAGCAGGGCATGGAGGGGTTGATTGAATCAATGCACTGCGCACAGCTCTTACAATGAAATAAGGTCTTATCCATTTGAAAAAGAAAAATGTTGCATGCAACCACTGGTCTAATTAATAATTACCTTAAAATGACATGGCATGTTTTATTGTAAAAAAAGAAAGAAAAAAAGGAACACAAAGTAAATGAAGTACTGGCTGTTAGATTTTAATGTTAAGCTACAGTGTACTAGGAACAAAACACTCGTCCCTGGGTGGGCTCGAACCACCAACCTTTCGGTTAACAGCCGAACGCGCTAACCGATTGCGCCACAGAGACAAGGTTGCTGCATGGAGCACAGTTCAGATTCTTTGTGTGTGTGCTCTGCAGCAACAGGGATGAGGCATGCTTAAGAGAGAGAGAGAGACTAGCAGGCCTGTTACAATCAGGGAGGATGTGGGGGAGGGGTGGTTCACAGCCCGGCTAGCTCAGTCGGTAGAGCATGAGACTCTTAATCTCAGGGTCGTGGGTTCGAGCCCCACGTTGGGCGACTCTGTTTTTTGTTTCTTGGTGGAATGTTGTATAGGGCTGACATTTTATCAGGGTTTCATGGGCTCTTTGCTAGGGGAATTTTCATGACACCTTGGAAAGAACTATATAATACTTAGTTTTTAGTACAGTTATTTTAGTGCTGTTGTTATTTATTTATTGCAGTCTTGCAGTCTTCCCTGCTGCCAAGTCAAATCCTCATTTCAATGCTTTTTCTACTGTACATTGTACCTTGTCATGTGACAAATAAAACGTTGAACCCCACACTAGCAAGCTAACAATGTCAAGGAGAGGGGTGTTTACTTGGCTCTTCTACTCTGTAAGTTTTCCCACTGCTATGTCATACAGTCAATTTGTGTTTCATGTCTGACTCTTATCAGAGTTGCCACACAGGAATCACCAATGATATCTAAGTTCTGTCTGACACTGTCCTGAGAATTGTCACAGTGCTGTTAAAAATATCTGCGCCCAACGTGGGGCTCGAACCCACGACCCTGAGATTAAGAGTCTCATGCTCTACCGACTGAGCTAGCCGGGCAGCTATCATTGACTAAAAGTGTAAAAAAGACGGTTCTGAGATCTATCCTCTCTCCTCAATTCGTACAGTGTGAAGAAGGGTTTACAGCCAAGGAGTTTGTTTGGTTTCTTGGGTCAACAATTAGATCAAATTCTGAATTCCGCTTTGGAAAAATGTATTATGTATATTTTTCTCAAATGTAT
The DNA here is from genome assembly GCF_002260705.1 of Seriola dumerili. NCBI lineage: Eukaryota > Metazoa > Chordata > Actinopteri > Carangiformes > Carangidae > Seriola > Seriola dumerili. Next base: position 825,816 of record NW_019174786.1, on the reverse strand, counting down.
TTTTTGGAAGTGACTACCTTAGACAAGTAGAGGCCAATGGTGTGTATTTTTGGTTTTTAAGTTTTTCACTCGTACTCTGCTATACAGTAATTTTCGAAACAAAGACATACCTCTGTTAAAACGTAATTGTCATTGTGTCACAGTGATTTTCACCCCACATTTCTCCAACCACCACGGAAAGCAGGCCACTGATTTAGACAAATACCGATTATTTAAGCAGAAAACAGTACGTCCCTGGGTGGGCTCGAACCACCAACCTTTCGGTTAACAGCCGAACGCGCTAACCGATTGCGCCACAGAGACAGCTGTGGTAGCTTTTGTAGGGGGCGTGGCTAAACACCAGGTTCGAGCATTAGGTAGCTTGTAAGTGTACCTGGTGCCAGAGCACCTTAAGCCAAAGATCAATGATTGACTTTGTGGTCGTATCATCAGATCTGCCGCCATACGTCTTGGACGAGAGGGAAGAGAGGGGCGTAGCTGTCAACTGATCACCACCTGCTGGTGAGTTAGATGAGATGGCAGGACAGGCTTGACCTTTGGAAGAATTTCTTGTGCGTCCCTCAGGGAGGTTGGGGACATGGAAAATGATTGGGCCATGTTCAAAGTCTCAATTGCAGAGGCAGCGGTTATGAGCTGTGGACACCTGAGATAAGGGAAGCTGTCAGGCTGAAGAAGGAGGCCTGGAAAGCATCGCTGGAGAGATAGATGTCTGGAATGCCCTGGTTGTCCTTCTGACTCCGCGAACCCACCACGGACAAGCAGAAGAAAATGAATGGTTTGATTGTATTTGGCTTTTCAATCATCTTAGATCGAGAAACGTCATTTTCACTCCATGTTTCTGTAAGCCTCACCAAAACCAGGTCACTGATTTACATGATGTTACCTGATTATTTAAGCAGAAAATCTAACGTCCCTGGGTGGGCTCGAACCACCAACCTTTCGGTTAACAGCCGAACGCGCTAACCGATTGCGCCACAGAGACAGTGCTGAGGGGGTGTGGCCTCAATCTTCAATCCCCACCTACTACCCCACTGGGTGGGGACTGAATATTGAGGCCACACCCCCTCATTAACGTGATAGAGTCGTCTCTGTGGCGCAATCGGTTAGCGCGTTCGGCTGTTAACCGAAAGGTTGGTGGTTCAAGCCCACCCAGGGACGTAGCATTTTCTGCTTAAATAATCAGGTTACGTCATGTAAATCAGTAAACTCGAGTTTATTAAACTAATTATCTAAGCAGTTAATTTACTGAACAAGTTAATCTTCAATTAAAGAAAATTAAAGAGTTATAGCATTACAGGAAACAGACCAAAAAGAAAAATATACAGAATTCAGAATCAGAATTTGATCTTATTGCAGACTCAAGGCCCAAACTTCTACAAATTGTAGAGAGACAATAGAGCTTAGACATGTGGTTTATTGGTAATCAGTCATTGTCTGTATGTGCACCCATCGGGGATCCTTAACAGTAGAGGTAATTGTGGTAGACAAATGCATTTAAAATGTGTTCTTACATCTAAGTTGCAGGGTGTAATAACACACTCATTAAGTGTTTACTGCATTTAAATGCTTAAGATTACATGATTTCAATTTTTGTCATATTACCCACTTCATATACATATAAATATTAGATACAAGTGGGTGGGCATAGAAGTTCCAGGCCACACCCCCTCAGCTCCTTGTCAGTGCAGTCTCTGTGGCGCAATCGGTTAGCGCGTTCGGCTGTTAACCGAAAGGTTGGTGGTTCGAGCCCACCCAGGGACGTAGCATTTTCTGCTTAAATAATCAGATAATATCAGTAAATCAGTTCCCTGGCATCCATGAGGCGTAGGGATATATGGAGAGAAAATGACTGACGAACTAAATAGGGCGCATCATCAATAGTATATCCTTGAATCCAAGACAATTGCATGAGTACAATTGACACTTAAATAGGATAAACACAGAATTCAGGAAGCAGTGTTGTGTCACATATATACTAAGAAATAACTCAGTAAGTCTTGGTTTAAAAATATGACTGGTAGGAGAGAAACTTCATTATTGACCAGGTACATTTTCCTCTTGTCTCTCTTGATAAAAACTATTAGGATGTTTACTTCTTCTCTTCACAAACTGAACTTCACCAGCTGTACAATTTGTAGAGTGATGGAAGAGAAAAAGCTAGTAAGTGACTGAAAGTAAGTTCAATTCACTTCTGGGGAGGATCCGAAACTTGTGGAAAGAAATGTGCGAAAAAAGTCTCTGTGGCGCAATCGGTTAGCGCGTTCGGCTGTTAACCGAAAGGTTGGTGGTTCGAGCCCACCCAGGGACGATTGGTTTTGTTAGTTTCCATTATCACAGTTAGCGAAACCTGGAATAAAGGCATGACTCTTGGATTATAAACAACATATAAACTGAGCAAATGTAGTGTGGAAGGAAGCATTCCTAATGCACTGCTGAAAACATGTTACCAAAAAGCACTTTTAAAAAAGAGGGACTTGAGAGTTCAAATCAAAACCAAACCAAAATAACTGACTCAAGATAGAAACCCCCAGGATATTAACCCAATAATATGACTATTGCAGAATGTATAGGACACATTATCAGTAGTGGTATATGTGTACAATGCAAGTGCACACACCTAAACAACTGACAGAGAATGCCTGGGCTTCGTAATCCCCCCCAGGTCAATCTAGAATTCCTCAGGTAATCCCTAATAAGAGTCTCTGTGGCGCAATCGGTTAGCGCGTTCGGCTGTTAACCGAAAGGTTGGTGGTTCGAGCCCACCCAGGGACGTAGCATTTTCTGCTTAAACAATCAGATAACATCATGTAAATGAATAACCAGTTTCTATGCTCAGGTGTAAAGGTTAGAGAAACATGGAGTGAAAATATGGCTGTTTAAGAATGAATCTGACACATCACCAGTAGTGGTATTTTCAGTTGTTAAATGAAAGAAGGAATAGAGACCACTCAGGGGGCATAGTTTTGTCCTTAAATAACCAGGTAGCATCGTGCAAATGAGTAACCTGTTCCATTTGGTTGTAATTTTTTTGTATAGCAGCAAGGGCAGGGAAACCTGGATAAATGAAGTACAGGTGGCAGATAAGGTGGTGGGTGAATCTCTATCAGCTGTTGAAACAGTAGCAGGTGGCAGAGATGGTGTGATAAAGTTTAACTGCATCTTTATACAGTTTGTGTTGGCAAATACTCTACAGAACCTTTTCTATTTGGATATAGCCGATAGTCGTGTGAAAAATGTTGTCATTAGTTTGAATTTGGTCCTAAAACGAGATATTTCCCTCTGAACCACAAATGTCAACCTCATTCTGGAAAAGTCAAGGGGATAACTTGAGTGAGTTGAACTGCCCAAGCACTTATCCTCTACCTTTTGCCTGTGCAAGAGTTTATCAATCAAAAAAAGCTATTGCCATGTGTTTTATTAATGGAGAACTCTAACATGTCAGTTAGCGTTCTCTACTCAGTCCTCAGTTAGTTTAAGATATGATGCCTATGAAGGCCATAGCACATAATTCACTTCATCATCATTCATACTCAGACTCCTTGTGATTTAGATGGAACCATTTTATTTCAAGTTTTCCTTTCATTTGCCACCTGTCCACATCTTATTGTGTAACTTTTGGTTTTACATCATCACTTCATGGAGTTAATTATTTGTATTTTATTTTTATTATTAATTAACAACACAACAAAGGTCCTGTTGTATCTTATTCAGTCGTTTATTCAGCATGATTGTCATGGGTATTGGATCTTATAAAACATAGTAAATGTTGCTGCTACATTTATATACTGTAGATATAGGCCAACATGCAACAAGGCACCAAATACTATTTAAAAAAGAAGAAAATATATTTTTTTCAGCCTTAATTTCCAATACTACTCATCACATATTACATCACTTATAATAGCATTCAAATTTAAGTGGAGGAAAAAAATAATCTTCAAACTGACTCTTTTCAAGTGCCTATATATCTGATCCAGTAATCAATTGATTCAAATCACAGGCCTTCGGATATTCTCAACTGTTTAAGACAATAATAACTAAATGTGGCTGGTATAATAACAGACAACAGTCCTCAAATATTTAGCCCGTAAACTTGTTGCAAGTGTGCAAACTTCCTTTTTAACATGATTGCAAACTGTTAAATGTAGTGCTTGCATGTGTGTTTACATGCGTGCAAATAGACATATGTTGCTGGAACACAAGGTCAATTTTTAATTAGCAATACATACTGGCTATGATTTTGACAGTACCTTGCTACCATCCTACACTGCACACCTCAGGAACCAATTGTAGGCTCTTGAAAAATGTTGAACTCCTCACCTAAAAAATATCATGATCTACAGTAGCTGCTGACTTTGTTAAGCATAAACCATTACAGTTATGACCTTAAGCCTCAAACGACAAAACATCTGAAGCGAGACAGTAGAGAATTAAATTCAAGGTCTGTAACCAGTCAAACAGAGCACTGCAAGGTGGGAGCGCAGATGAGAGTGGTGGCTGCAGGAGGGCTTGGAGGTCATTTTCAGAGGAACTCATTGTACCTCACTAATCACACCAGTATGATGACTGAAGTCTAAGCTCTGACTTTCTCTCAAATGCTGCCAATGTCTCCAGTTTGAGCTGATGTGGTCTGATCCTTCTGTGAAGTGTTTAGGGCTAGCTGCATGGCCCATACGCTCAGAGGCCTCATGTAGGCCAGAGAGCGATAGATGCCCTTCTCACAGTAGGCTTCAGGAGTCTGGAACGCCATGCCTAGTCTTTCCCACACAGTCCGGTAGCAACCCTCTGCCGTGCGCAAACCCTCATCCCGCATACCCTGAGGAAAAAAGTCAGCCGCAGAGATGTGAGGCAGTGTTTCATTTAATAACACAGTCAACACCACCAGCCATACAAACATGCACTTGTCATCAGCTGTCATTAAGTTACTTCTAGGGTGTGTTTATAAACAGAAATTAATACAAGCAAGAGTGTAAACTTAAAGTCAAGAATGCAGGCCTGCAAATGATTTACTCATGAGTAATGAGACATTACTTTTAGCCTCTTGTAAAGACGCCAATGAAAGAGTGAGTTTAACTTTTTTGAACTCTCGGCACTTGTCAGTGTTGATACATGCATTTCATTTACACATAATGCTGGTGCCATTCCTCAGTTGCAGCTGCTGAACTAACCAGAAAAGATTGCAACTAACAATGATTAATCTGCTAATTATTTTCTAAATTCGTATAAGACCAGGCAAAACAGTAAATCGTCATGGTTTAGAAGCTGGAACCAACAAATGTTTGGCACGATTATTGATGTAGTTGCCTTTTTTTTCCCAAACTAAGTAATTTATCAATTAATCACTGCCGCTGTATAACTAGATGTGGTGAGAAGGACACACTGACATAGTTTCAACAAAATGTGAGAGTGATACACCTTACTGTTTCATTTCTTGAATGTAAAGCAGACACTAACATACACACACACTTACCTCATGGATCATAGTGGCTGCCAGTCCATACACTACTCCAATCCAGACCTCATCTGATTGGACACTGGAGCGGTCAGGCACTCCTTCAGGACGCATGCCGTTAACTGCCCCCATCTGGCCTCCAGCAAAGCTCATTACATTCAAGTCAAAGACAGATTTTAGTGCGCTCTGGATTTTTTCTTTTGGAAAAGCCTGAAGAGAGAGAGGAAGTGCTGTTGAGTGTCCTAATCTGAAAAAACATTCCCAATTTGGTGTCTGTCTATCCTACACCTTGGAGAAAGAAATGGCTAAACATTTACTACTTTTAAAGAAGTTTGAGGCTAAATACATTTATGTCCATACAGCACTTTACATCCATCGTAGGCCAGCAGGTACTTAACGTTATTCAGAGAATTAATTTTGCATTTCGTGCTGTTGGGCATAAAAACTCAAAGAGCAAATGTGGAATTCATGGCTTATTGCCAGTTGTTTAAAGATTGTTGGGAGGGCATATTTGTCAACTTGCCTGGTAGTCTCCCTCTCCCAGCCCAGACGCTCTCAGGAACCAGTGGCCAGCACACTGGTCAGACATGACACTGTTGGAAAGGTCTCTCCCACTGCTATCATAGTTGTAGTACTTGTCTAAACACGATGGGAAATATAAAAATAAGTAAGTCACCAGTACTCTCAAGCAGCTAACACTTACAAATCATTTGGACTTTGGAATTTTAAATTCAGTATTTATTGTAAAGCAAGTGAAGCACTTCCATATACAAACTGAACACAGCACAACAAATGGGTGTTTGAACTTACCGTTCCACAGCAGTTGGTCAAAAGCAGCACTGCCTCTGTCCAAGAGGTCTCTGTAATATTGGTATTTCTCCTCGTTGTCTACCAATCTGGCCATCTTACACATCACACACAGGGACGCCAACCACAGCCCACCACAGTACGCACTGTAAAATACAAATAAACAAAATGACACCAGAGAAACTAGGTTTACATAGGTTATAGGTTACAGATGAGTATCATACATGTTTTAAAGAATGTACTTTTAATTTACTTTGTTTGGTGACGTAATAATATCCTTACTTCCTTTGAATCTACAAGTTTATTTACATATTACAAAATCTGCAAATTAAACTTATTATCCTTCAAATCAAGTCAGTCTAGCTACTGTATGAATCCCTTTAAATGTCTTCAGTAAATTTCCCAGATTTATGCATTGTGATTCTTTATCCCCTGTCTTCAAGTAAAAAAGACAAAATCAGCAAACCAACGGTTTAAACAGGAACTATCAGCTTTAGATGACAAAGCCTTTTATCTTTGCTGCAGCCTCTGAACTAAACCACAGCTCTCAGGTCACATGTAGCGAAGCAATGCAGCTATCAACGGGGTTACATTTGTTTAGAGGCTAAACATTTTGTACTCCAGTGTCTTTATGGGCTGTGTGTGCTAATAGTAACTGGTTAATATCACTGCAACTAAGCTAAAATACTTACTTGCATTTTATTATTCTTTGGTCATATAACAATAGACGAAATGAGGGGGATATAATACAGCCTATAGGATGGAGTCTTGTAGTTTTTTTTTGAGGTTGGTGGAGAGTGCACTCTTCAAACTCTCACCTTGGTCCAGTCACTGTCCAGCCGTCATAGGTCTGGTCAGCATATCCAGAGTTTTCTATTAGTCCATCGCCATCTAGGTCAAACTTTATCTCAGACTCCATCACCGCCTGACAGATCGACCAGAGTAAGACAACAGAGTTTGTGTTAATATTTCAAATGACCTACACATATTTACACAGAGAATAGTCAATCTGCAATTTCCAGTAGATGACCTGTGTTTGCACTGCAGCTCTGCAGCAGAGAATAGCCGCACGGAGCAGCACCACTGCGGTCCTGCTAGGTAGCAACTTGCGAAAATCTTTGACTAAGAAGAAGTTTAAGGAAATGCATTGTGTTTGTCACCAAGTTAGCAGAGCTTCATTGGCAGTACAGGTAACCTACAGCATGGCTCAGTGCAACTAACCACAGAAAAACTAACAGTGGAAAAACTCTTTGAAGGCACTTATGTCACTCATGTCTGAATTGATACAAGGCTAAAGCACAATATTATAAAGCCTGCATCAGTCAGTTATACCTGGCAGATGGGCCACATGTCCTGCAGGTACTGACTGTCCTGGGTAAGATGAAAGTCCCTGTAGACCTGCAGGACAAACTTCAGGTTCAAGTCCTTCCAGTCTGCAGTGTCATGAATGAGGTAGGCATTCACCCTCTGCCATGGCTCATCATCTGGGGACAGTCATCATATAGTACTTAGAGATACTTCATGGCAGCAAAATTGAAAGATAACCAGTTTAAAGCAAGTTTGAAGGCTCTGCAAGTCGATTTTCATTTGATGAAGAACTGAAAAGAAACAACAGCCTGAAAGGTAGTAAATCTAAAAACATGGTAAACATGGCAGCAGTTCTGAGTAACAGATGTTCTGTGGGGAAATAAATGTGCTAAAATGTGCAAAACCACTAGTTCTAAAAGGGTTTACTGCAAAAAAAAAAAAATATTCCAAACTGCCCTTCAGAGTTGTAATTAATGTAGTCTTCCTCCTACCTGGGTCTCCTATGTCATGAGGCACCACATTTTTGGCCTTGACTGGAGAATACCGCCCACTCATCAGATGGAGCCTTTCTGTTGGGTCCTGCTGAACCACACTGCCAGCTGAGAAGAGATTAATGCTGTGAGGACTGGTATTGCGCTTTATCAAACACACATGGTTAAAGAATTGATGAAACACCAAGATAACACCACTCGACTTACCAATATCATATTGCAGACTCAAGGCAAGTTTGGGCCACAGCATGATAAGTGCAAAAGAAGCGTAGAAGTGCACATCGTATGTGTTGTACATTCTGTACTCCTGACCTGAGAACCAATAATGGTTTAGTAATACATGTCATAAACATATTTAATACAAAAAAAGCATGGTGGCCAAATTATTTTTAGTTCTGACCACATGGATGAAAACCATAACACTGAAACTGTCAGAGCAGCTTTTATAAGTATTGAGTATTACCATGAAGGGCCAGATAAATGAATAAAATGGTAAGAAACATTATTACCAGTTACTCTCTGTCACTTCCAGTTCACTTTTGTATCAGATGTCACATTATGAATTAGTTGTAACCTGTTTTCCCTCAGCACTTACCTTCTAGGTAGGCAAAACGGCCGTACTCCTTGATGACAGCAGGCTGAGCTGGGAGCCCCCCCTCCTCACTGCGCACGCTGCCACTGACATCAGCATCCTCTGGTAGCTCCGTCCACACCGACCCTCCATCCGCCACAAAGTACAACTCATTAAACAGAGCCGATTTATACCAGGAGGGGAGAGAACTGTGACACACAAATGCAATACAAGCCAAGGTAAAACAGTGCTTACCTGCTGAGGTGTTCAAATTCAACCATTAATTCAAGCATTAATGGTTTGAAAATGGGATGTCTACTTTGATAAACTAATTGAAACCATATGTATTGGTGCTGAGGTCATCATAATTTATCATCATTGGTTTATTTATCATTGTCTGGGGATCATTTTTCATGTAACCTACAGAGCTTTCAGAGCTGTGAACTACCTGTCCCGCAGAATTGGTCTCTGCCACTCCTCAATGCTCTTCTCCCACTGTTTGTAGTGTGTTAGGGCATAGTGACTGAGAGAGGGGGACGCATCCCCTTTGGTCCCAAAGTAACGAGTGTATCTCCTGGAAACAGAAAAGCAACAAGCTGGTGATGTCGGCACAAGAACGCTTCATGTTGATGAACAAATGCAACAAATACAAAGGCAGAAATTGTTGTATTTGGATTAATACACAACACTTAATAGCCTTTAAATGTCTAACATTTGTATTACATTACCATTTTTTTACTTTTTTTTTTTGGTTTGGGTTGTGTCATTTTCAGTTGGGCCTGAAGCTTTGAAATAGGAGATGTCATTGAAGGTAGATTTGTTTGGGAATCACCTATCACTGAAACTTTTGGTGCCTCAACTATTAAATATCCAGGCAAGAAATGTGTTGAACTGTGCTTAATGGTCTGAAACTGACATGAAATAGGAACAAACACCAACAGCCTGACCCAAACCCAACAACCACAGCTACGAAAGTAAACATGACAACACCAGTGTGGTTCTTGGTATCGTAATCTAACAGGTATGACAATGGAGCAAACAAAGCTGAAGGGAACAGTGTCTGCATGTGGCAGTGAAGCCACATGCCACATCTTAATGCATTACACAGTTCATCATAAAATAGTAGGAGTCTCTCTCAGTTAATTTGTACTAGCTGACATACAGAGAGACTCCTACTATCTTATGATGACCTGTGTAATGCATTAAGACAAACATCACACGATCACAGCCATTTGAAAATATTTAGAATAATATAATTTCTTAGCACATTTCAATGCCAATGACATTCAGTTAATGTAAAATAAAAATGTAACAGAGGAAACCAGAAGCTTTAGCTGCGTACCTAATGTGTTCCCTCTCCCTGGAACCGAAGGTGATCTTGGGCATGTCCCAAGCCAGACAGAACTCCAGGGTGTTACAGCTCTGAGCCGACACCGAGCAGCCCACTGCCAACGCTGCTGCCACCTTCTCTCCCCTAGGCGTCGGCGGGCAGGAACCTGCAGAGGTAAGACAAGGAGGATGTAAGGTTACTGAGGGAGGTTAGAATAGGTCATATTATTTAGCGCACTGCATGAAACAGAACTGAAATCATTTACATTAAATACACGTACATATTGTGAAATACCATCTTACTTTTTTCCTTTAAAAGCAAGCCCCAAGTAAAGTGTGCCTTCCTATAGCCTGGGCTTTTCATGCATCATATCCTTTCATTCAGCTTTTTTCCCACTTCTTTTTTTTATGTTACTTCTTCATTTTGCGTAACCGCCAACTTTAGACATCTGTTCCATTTTACATTGGTCTTATCCTTCCTCAATCTGTTTTAAGCACTGACCTGTAGGAGAGTCCAGTCGTCCATCAGTGATGAGGTCACTCCACAGACTGCTGCAAGTTCCCTTTGGACTGAATGCTGTCTGGTGACTGACCTCCCTGTCAGGCTGTTAAAACGTGCACACAAACAAACACACTCATTCTTGGTAAATCTAAAATCTAATGCTCATTAACTCAGCAGATTTCACTAAGAATCAATACAAATCCACTTCCAGATAACAGAGACTATTGTTTCAAATCTTTAGTTTATTCCTTGGGAATTGCTTGAGCAACTACCTACAACCTACTACAAAACCCTTCTTGAAACTGATAAAGTCATAAATTCAAATCAAACCTGTTCTCGGGCTGCAATGCACAGAGTGTATGGGTTTACTGTAGTGCAGTGATGTAGCAAAACCCCAGACACCGCCTCCCCCTCCTTCTCCAGGTGGAATGGTTCATTCCAGTGTCCCCCACTCTTGTCGTCCTTGTGTCCCGACCCGTTGACCATAGTAAACATTATGGAGACATCTAAGTCGTAGTCATTCTTGTTCTCTATGTCCCACACAAATACAGCCACTGGGAGACTTGAGTCCTGAGAGAAATAAGAAAGAGATTCTGAGGTTTTTAAATATATATAAACCAAACAACAAAATGACTAATCACTTTCATTTATCAGTCTGTTTCAAATTATTTTCTCAAATCAACAAACTTTTAAGAATATTCAAAACCTGTTGGAACTGCAAACACCAAATGAAAATATCATAACTCATATCAGACTGAAATCCAGGGATGCCTCTGTTACCTGGTAATCATGGGGGATGACAGGGGAAATCTGTCTGCAGGTCAGGGTGACGTTCTGTCCCGGCAGGTGGTACACAGTCCAGGCGCGGGGGTACAGGGCGTGGTAGAAGGCATACTCCCCACAGTAGCCCCAGTTCCAGCCTTGTAACGTGGGAGGACGCTCTACAGATAGCACCTGCTGGTAAACTGTTTGTCCTCCACGACGCAAACAAACTGTGAACTAAGATAAAGAAAAGTAAGCAAAATGAAAACTGAATTTTTTTATCCTTTGTTTCTGTTTATATTAGGAGCCATTTAAATGAGTTTTTTTTAATTAGTAACCAAACTATTATACACCAAAATATATAAAGCCAGATAAATATCCTGTGACTAAGTCTTTCTTAACGATGTAGTGTGCTTTTGCTTGAGCCTCAGCCTATTTAGGATCCTGCATACCTGGTTGGCTGTGACAGTTTTGTAGTGGTACATTCCAGGGTTAAGTTGCCATCGACAGAACTCTCCCCTCCAACCTCTTGTGATGGTACCTCCTCCAATACCGCCAAGTGGAGCACCTGCAAATTAGTAGAGTACAGGGGGGGGGGGTTGGTCACCTTAGAGCGATGGCCATCCTATAGTAGATAATAAAGTGTTTCTTATGTAATCATAGATAATAATACAAAAACAAGTTACAAAAGGCTTCATCAGACAGCCCTGAAAATTTCCCATGCACACTTAGTCCCTCTCAAATTCAGCCTTTCAACATGAAAATTCGAGAAACTGAGCATATTTTTCTGCAAGATAGACCTGAACTCACCATATATTTGACGCAAGGGTTGGGCACCAAACATATCAATGAACGGAGCCTTCTTTTCCACCTGGGTCTTCTTGTACCACCATTTTAGATACCTGGTTGAACACATACACAGTATACAGTACACTGATCACCTTACAAATCATAAGTGGAAGGATGCAAGTATTAAAGTTAATGAAGATAGCTGAAAACAAGTGGAGAAATCAACAAATATACAAGTCAGATATAACACCGTTATTAAGGATGCAATTAGTAATCAAGCTTGTCCTCCTCGCTTGTTTACTTGTCTCCATTCATACTCAGTTTAATGCAGTTACAGCTGTTTCCAAGCCTTTTGCCCTCTCAGCCTAAGCTGGACAATGCACACGCGTATACACGCACGCACACACACACACTTTAAGAGAGAGAAAAGAGGGAATTTTGCAGCTACATGCAGGACACACTTGCAATGAGGGGAATGAAGTCAAAGTGGTAGCTCTACTTTATGTGGTTGATGTAAACAGCGTGGCTACGTGTACATGTGTTAGTGCATGTGGGTGTCTGTGTGCAGAACTTGCAATTGCACCAGGGTTGTATTGTAAAATATTAATTAGGCTATGTTACAAAAGGTCTCAAACAGCTCCTGGAGCCTGGGGCCAGAGGCTCAGGAGTTCAACCTCAGAGCCATTAATCTGTTTCTGCTCTGAATTCTGATGTCAGACAAGATTTTCTGCTTATATCCCAAAAGTATGAAGCTGCCGTTTTTGGTTGAGCTGTTGTATTGCATTAGATAGGCCATTAGTTCAGCACAGCGCTGGCTGCAGTGCTTATAATGCCTCCCATTACATTTAGCCTACATCGCTTTAGCTTTTAGCTGAGTGTTGTAATACACAACAACTTTGTGCTGGTATTTCCAAAGTGGATCCCTTTCAGTGGTCCTTGAAAGGTCTCAAGGGGGCCCCAGCAAAATGATAAAGACAGTAAGAGTGTAATAAGCAAGACACTTACTGTCCCATTGCATTAAAAGATCATAATATATCTGCAGCAAGCTGACAGTTTGTTGAACAACACCAATGACTAAACACTTACTTTGCAGGTGCTGCTGTTTCTGGCCTTCAATTTGCTTCCTGTTGGTAAAACTGAGCAGGTGACATCACTACAGACAGTTCTGTGCAGACAGGTATGCAAGCTTCGTTGTCAAGACGCCAAAACGACAGCATCCACAAATATTTCTATATTGCTAGTATAGCAGAGTTTCACCCAGGAAATTTTTCCACAGATGAGATCCTGATGCATCTCATCTCATGATCATGGTCATGTGCCCTAAACAACAGCCACACCTGTTAAATATATGGCATTTGCTGCCGGAAATAGCCCTTCTTTCAGGGGAGGTGGTCCACCTCCCCTAGAATACATTGCAGGAAATTCTGGTATAGTAATCAACATTAATGTCATGGAGTAGCTCACCAACTATCTACATCAAGAGAAGTCAAAACAGGGAGGGGGATAAGTTTGTGCTTAGCATTCCTACTTTGTTTACATACCTGAATAATCAGTACTCTTTAAGTCACAAACAGCTTTCTATTGGTGAGAAAGATTCTGTGCAGCTGTTTAATTGCTGTGCAGAACAATACAGCATCTGACTGTATTGCAAACAATAACCTCACATGAAAGCTCAGTCCGGAGAAACAACAATGGCCCGCCGATACAGCTCCGCTCAGTAGGAGATGAATGGGTTCAGTTAAAGCGTATTATTTGAAGCTATGGCAGGTTACGCTATCGTCAGGATCTTCTTGTTCCGCAGCTCAGCTGGAATGCAAACAAAAGCCCTCCCTGATCTCGACCTGTGAATACCGACCATGTACACTAACCTGTGTATGCTGAAGCATACAACCATAGTGCTTAAAGAGGCCTGTAGCACATTTAAGAGCAAAAAGTTTTATGTCCTACTTATTGATATCCAATCACAAACACATTTACCATGGTAGGTAGATACAACCACTGGTCCAATGAGCATGTTCAAATGTCTTACTTTCACCACAAAGTTTAATTGTAAAATATTGCATTAACTTTTTGTGCTACAGTTAACAATAATTTATATAATTTTCCTATATATTTTTCTAACAATATTGGCAAGCCCTTCACTTTCACTTGCTATACCTCTCGCTCAAATGATGCAGAGCCAAAGGTGTGACCTATACTAACCTTATTTTTAACACCCTCTAAACAAACTCCTCCTCCCGAGTAACTGCTGTCGTATTAATCTGTGCAATAATTAACATATGTGGCCATGGCGATAAAGTTGACGGAGACACACCTTGGATGAGGAATGGGAGAGCATGAAAGAGCTCTTTTATCAGCCTAAGCTGAGAGTGCAGCATGTTTGTTTTACCACAACATTGCAACACATTTCTGAACAGTGAAGCAAGTTCAAGCTTTTATGTTTTAACACGGATGAACTGTTTTCTTAGAGCTTGTTGGGGCAAAGCACTACGACATATAATACAGAAGTAACACACACCACTGTTGCTGGTTTACAGCTGTAAGGAAATTACATGATGTCCTATCGGGCTTACAAGATGTGTTAGAGCACTGCACTGCAGGGGTCTCGTGGGGAGACAAAGTATAAAAGTAGAAGCAGCTATGCGATAGCGATGATTTGGAGGGGGTTAAAAGTATATAAAGATTTCACTAAAGCTGCAGAATGTACTGCTTTTGTATCTCAGATGTCAGCAGGTTGTTGAGATAGCAAACAAAAATAACATAACAAATTAACAGATGTGGAGATCAGTGCTAGATTTTTTTCCCTAGAGTTTCTTGTCATGTTTGTGGGACTGTTAATGATAGGCCACCTCAACCTTCCTGCCTTTACTGCTGGAGAGGTTTTGAAGTTACGGAGTGGTAAATAAACTGCACCTTGAACTTGAAACTAACCTGTAGCTCATGTAACGCTTTAAAGAGTCAACTTTATGCACATTGAAACAGAAAGTGTGTTAGTAAAGTCTTAAGTTCACCACAACCTTTTGATTTAAAAGAACATTTATAGAGAAATCTATTGCGGTATTACTGTCCAATACAACAAATACTAAGATCTATCTATCATCTGCACACAACAGAATAGCTGAGACCACTGCAAAATAACCTGTCACCACTTCAATCAGGTGCTTAATGTGCTTCCATTTGTACACAGAACAAAAACAAACAGACACTACAACTCACTTATTCCTAAGGAATAAGTGAGTTGTAGTGTCTGTTTGTGTTATTTTCCGTTGTTGTTATTGGCTTAAGGCTTAAGCCAATATTGACAAAAACACACAAAGGCAATACACCGTGGTTATCAGTTTTAAATGCATTTAATATTCAACTAGTTTCATGCTTTTTTATTGTTCAAATGCTTCTTTTGGTGTTACTGTGATACTGAAATGTACCTTTTTAAATGCAAAATTAACATGGCTGATTAATTGTTATTTCATGTCCTACAATTGGACTGCAAGGACATAGTTTGTGGCAGCATCAACCATTTCAAGGAAGGACTGCACTTCACACCTGCTCTCTCTTTCAGGTGTGGGCTGAGAAATATGACACTACAGGCTAATACCTCCCCAGATACTAGACCATGGAAACATGCACGTGGGTTACATGGAGTGAAACAGCCAGTCCCAATACAGGAAAAATCTCCAGGGTGTGTAGTGAGTGCACAATAAATATTTACCATTGTTAAATGAATGTTTTCTGCATCTCATAATAACTAAAGTTCTCTGTTCAGTCTATTGACTGGATATTTAGTGAAGGGCCAGAGAGTGAAAGTCTCACCTGATTCCAAGGCCAATGTGCTCCCAGACATTGGACAGCGAGACATCTTTTGCTTGAAAGGGCTTTCTCTTCTCCTTGAACTCATGTGCCAGACAGATGCGCCAACCCTCCTTGGGCACTCCGTATCCCATTTCCTTGGAGACATACCTACTCATGAGGTCCGCTGTGGATTTCTCACCCCACTCCGTAGACATTTTAGCAGGATTTCTTGCAATAGGGATCTTAAAGTGGTGAATGGGAGCAGGGAAATACTTGTGAATACAAGCACAGATCTGTCACCTTTTGTCAGCAGAGTCACTCTATTGTGGCTTCACGATGGAGCAAAAACACTGAGGTGGTGGCTGCAAGTGGCCTAGATTTTTTTTTTTTTTTTAATTGGATCAGTAAACTGCAAATTGTCATTCCCGCGGGACAAACCGCATCTCATCTGACAAGCTCTGAATACCTGCGGGACATGGACCGACGAGTAAATAACTGCTCCTTCAGGTATGAGGTCCCAATGTCATTATAACGTTATTACTATCCACATCATTCAGTCTCTACAGCTCCACATGTTCATATCCTCAAGGACTATTTGCATCAGGTTGTTTCACCATCACCCTCTGGATTCCGTTTTTACAGTGATGACAGACCCGTTTTCCCTCTTTGTAAGGGAAGTCCGGATGTGCCTGTTTTGTGAACTGTGCTATGTGGGTGGATGGACAACAGGTTTAGACCGACAGGAAGTACTGAGGATCTCGGTCATTCAGTCGGGGCTCCTAAAGTGAGATTACACAAACAAACAAAATTGTTAGAAAAAAAAAAAAAACGTTTTAAAGTCGGGATTACATTAACCTGATAGACATTCAAGAGGGCCGGTATCAAGCAAGCATCTCAGTAACCGGCGGTTAGCTGCAAAGCTGCAAACTGATAATATTACATCACCTTTATAATAAATCTTGTAACGTTAGCGACCGCTTCGCTTCAAAGCCAAGGAGCAGGAGCTAACTCTGCTAGCTAGCTCGCGATTAAAAGCATTAGAGAAGAGATGAATATTTTTAAAATACCGGAGCAACGTCGTCATCCCGCTGCAGCTCCAACCCAACCTCTGTCTGCACCCTGTAGCTTCTGCTAGCACGGCGCTCACTATGCAAATAGTTTACATTTGTCACTAATACATCCGGTGACTGCAGCCCTCGAATTTTCTGTCAGGCAGCAATTTTTCTGAGGATGCTCCCGCCTCTTTTTACAAGATTGGCAGATCCAAATGTTAACCAAGCTGCTAACCTACCTTACATTAGAAACCAAACAATGGTTAATTGTTGCTTGAGTTTGCTGGAGTCAAAATCGGTCAAGATTGGACGTAAATGATGCCTGACAGGCATGACTTAGGGACATGTAGTGCAATATGAAAGCCGCTGCTCAGCCTGTACCATTTGGAGTAAACGGGGGGGTTATATTCATACGCACTTTTTAATTTACTCTGCAATTGCCAGACATCGGCAGATGTTTATAAATATACAGTTTATAAGTTTTTTATTAAAAAAAGGCCTCTGTTGAATGTGTAGTGTGAATGCACAAAAAATGTTTTTTGCAAATATTCAGCTTTCGCTTCCCAAGCAGTTACCATGGCAACGGCCCACCTTTCCTAAGCTCCGCCACGTGATGCATTTTGAATGGCCGACCAAAAATGTTACCGAAGTTTTACAATAGTGTTTTATTCTGTAAAAACACGATTAACTCAAATTTAGATGTCACTCGGGCATTAAGCGGAACTTACTCTCAAAGAAAATACATATTTGTTGATATATGTTTTTTTTTTCTTGCAGTTTTGTTTTCCCGGGGTTCGTGATTTGTCGGTAAGCAGCGGACATAGAATCTACATTATTTTTTGTTTACTGTAGTTGGAATGGTGGCTAACTAGATAATATATGGTCGATTCTCCTGGAAATACGATCAAATATTGACTTTTTTCATTTGAGACGTACATTTAGGTGTGCCTCGGGAGAAGACAACGTATTTGTTTTTGCTGTAGTGTCGTTTGAGGTCAAGGTAAGTCTTTAAATTATCCTGAAAACAAGCTATTAGCAAGCTGGGCCAAATAAGTTAACTTCTGTCTACAGTCATACAACACTTTGGTATTATCTAGCTGGAGTAACCAAACAAAACATTTCAGATTGCAGTGCGCATTGTTATCTACATTTGTCTTCGTATTCTCAACTTGGTAACAAAGCGTTGTCGTTTTCTAACGTTACAGATGATCGAGGTGGTGGCTTCCATGGCCCGAGGCCCCGTGTTTCTGGCCGGGGAGCTCATGGAGTGTCTCATAACATTCACCAACCCAATGTCCCATCTCTCCACCTCTGCTAGCAGGTAGGATTGTACTCCTTTCACCTCTTCACTGATCACAGACCTTCAGATGTGGGGTTAAAACATGCCAGCGTCTGTCTCTGAGTTTGCTATGATATATGTGTATATATGGAAGGACAATGAATGCCTTTGTGTAACCCTTGTTTTCCAACTGTATTGCAGTGAGATGCTGGCATGGGCCAGCGCCCAGATTCACTGTCAATTTCATGCCAGTGAGAACAGGGTGGCCCTTCCGGCCCAGGGGAACAAACAGGATGTCCAGGCTGAAAGCGACACAGTGCTTATTCCAAGCAGAGGTCAGTGGGAAGAGAAGATGGAATCTGAGATGAGCAGAACTAATAATCATTATTGACTATTTTAAACATGCATAGAAGTATAATTACATGAAGCAAAGTAAAGTACAGCAAAGTTTCAGACAAAGATTTAGAAGGATCTGGATATTATTCGCCTTATTTTACTAGCCTTCTGGCTTTATGTGTAATATGCCTCAAATCTGAACAACACTAATTCTTAACTTCTATAGGAGAGCGAGGGCAGTGTGTGCTGGACACACCACCTAAGATACTATTCTGTGACCTGCGCCTGGACCCTGGGGAGAGCAAAACCTGTAAGTGTTTGCATATGTGAAAAACATGTGGATTCACAAAAAGTTTAAATTGAGCGTGAGTGCCACAAGTTGGTGACAAAATAACATTCAAAAGATTAGAGCTGTACCTCAGTGCAACCTCTGCACAGACCAGATGGCATTTCAAATTTTAAACATCCATTACACACATCCAAATGGCTATGCAGCATTTACAAATGAACATATATCTTTGTGTTTGTGATTCACTCTATCACAGATTCATACAGTGAGCTCGTACCCATAGATGGTCCTCCTAGTTTCCGTGGTCAGTCAGTGAAATACGTCTACAAACTGACCATCGGCTGCCAGAGAGTCAACTCTCCCATCAAACTCCTCCGTGTTCCCTTCAGAGTGCTGGTTCTGCAGGGTGAGATGACTCGGGATCACTTAACATCAAATGGTCGTATTTTGCACTGTAAAGCTTTCAGTGCTAATGAGCTATGTCACTCATACTTTGACACCACAAGAGTGATAAAATGTTTACTTTTCATTTTACCATAATTGTTGGTGAAGAATAGAATGAGGCTAGAATGATAGATAGATAGAATGAACTATAGCAGCAGCAACCAGTCAAATGCTGGTTAAGAATTACTGGTTTATTCTAGAAAGGTTTGCACTAAGGGAAAAGGAACGGTTTATTTTGTGATTTACCACTGTCTTTGATCAGGGAAAATAAAGACGACAGTCTCACCATCTGACTTCTATCGTATTGTGTACATGTAATGTCTAATATTTTCCCTTCTGATCTGTAGGCATGCCAGAGCCTCCATTTCCCCAGGATGAGGAGGTTTCCCCCTCTAACCCATTCCTAGAAGAAGAAGAAGCAAGCCGCAGGGATGCTCGGCCTTTGGAGAGAGCACTGGACATGCTGATGGCCACCACATCAAGGCGCTGCCCACGTGAGTCAGATTCTCTGTCTCCCTGCTATAGTGTGAACAGCCTCCCCACAGTGAGATGATATTTTGCCACTTATCGTTGGTATTTTATTGTGTTCGAGATGAATGTTTTCATGTTTGTGTGTGAAATGTTTTACATTTTTAATCATCCAAAGGAATAAAAAAGTTAACAGCAGGACAAACACACAAAAACCATATTGGCCTTGTGGCTTTACTGTTACATCTTATGTCTTTATTGACACGTGCATATGAAAAAATGGATGACAAAAGGACAATTGCAATTTCACACAGTGTGCGTTACACTATGATTAGATAAAATGTGAACTCGACACAAACAGTTGCTGGTATTCTACGTTTAATCTTCTGATTCTGATTTGCTATTTCCCCTAATTGGCTTTGACTGGTGGGATTCTGTTTTCTTCAGACATGTTCAATATCACCAACATGCGAGGGAAAGTGGCAAAGTTCTGCATCTTCAAGACTGTTTACAGACTTGGGGAGGACATCGTCGGCACATTCAACTTCTCAGAGGGTGACATCCCCTGTTTACAGGTGTCTTTATGTTTCTTTTATTTGTACACTGCTGCTCACAGTTTTTGTACAACATTTAATTTTTCTATTTAATCAGTGCGTGAATTGTGACTTCCAGTTCTCCCGTGTATGTGTCTTCCAGTATTCAGTGAGCCTCCAGAGTGAGGAGGAGATCCAGCAGCAGTACCAGCGGCGTCCCGGCCAGGCCGTCAGTGTGACCGGACACGGGCGACACCTGGAGTCCTGCCTCCACACTGCCTCCAGCCACTTCTCCCTCCCCATCCCCCTCAATGTCACACCGGGTTTCAGCACAGACATAGGTCAGTTGGCTGAAACATGTGTGACTCATTACTTGAGTCAAATGTGACTCAATTATTTATCTATTTCTCAGACATCAAATTTCTGGCATTTTTTTTTTTGTTTCCATGATTGCAGTTATGTTCAAACATGAAATCTATGACTCCACTACAACGTCTTTGTAAATCAGTGTACACATCAGAGATAGAATATTATAAACACATAAATGAAGACTTTAACAGAGATGTCCCTCTTTAATTAAAGGTACCCCCTGAGTCTCTTAATACTAGAAGCTCTATAGAATGTCTCTAAACGGAGGTCCCAGTTTTTATTTCTTATTTTGTGCACACACACAAGTATGTGGATGACGTGCTACACATTCCTGATTTTCTTTCATGTGGTAATGCACCAAGAAACAGCAATGTGCTGGAAAATGATGGAAAAGAAAAAGATAGGTAGCTGGCCAACATGAAGGTAAAAAAAAATTCTGCCTCCAAAATCCAAAACCTGTTTTTTATAAGAGTATTTTTAGAAAAGAAATGCATTCAACTTGTTTGTTTTTCATGAACAGTAAAGTCACATTCAAAGACTCAGGCATCTAATTTATCTCCTGAAAGAATTCCACTTTAAAAGTTACTCAATAAACCAAATAAAGTTTTTGCATATTTTACTAACAACATTTAGGAGGTTATTTAGGTTTATATACGTGCTTTTATCTTTGTCAGATGCTCACCTGAGCATCAAGCCATAATATGCAGAATAAAGTCAAACTGTTACATAACTCAACACCCAAACCCTTACCTGTTTCTACAGTATCTCTAAGGTGGCGCCTGCACTTTGAATTCGTGACCGCCCGGGAGCCTATGGAACCACCCACCGTCCTGCAGAACCAATCAGAGGTCACAGTTTGGGCAGGGGCAGAACATGTCGATGTAGATACCTTCAGCTGGGATCTGCCGATCAAAGTCCTGCCCACCAACCCGGCCTTGGCATCCTACATGTCTCAGTTTACAGGGACGAACAGCATTAATATTTGACTCTGAGAATGTGACCATGAGATGATCAGGTGTTAATATTGTGTTTCTAAGGATATCGACAGATGTGTGCATGGTCCTGTGTGTGTGAGTGTATGTGTGTGAGAGGGAGAGAGAGAGAGAAAGAGAGACAGTTTTTTTTTTTCCTTTCCAGATGAGAAATGTTTGCACAGACGCACATTTCAGGAACAAAGAATCTATTTTTGTTGTTTATGCAAAGCCAGTGATGGATTCCATGTGTTAAGTATGCAAACCTATATTTTGCCTTTGTCTTATGCATTTTTTGATGCATCCTAACTTTGAATACATATTTTCTTTTGGAAGACTGACTCACATTGACTGTGTGAAGTGCAACTGTCTCTGTGACTGTTGTGCATTTCTGTATTTATTTCTTTTTTGACTCTGTTATGTACTTGCACACTTGATATTTCTGATTTTATGTGACAACTCTTTCTTATCCAAGATATTTTTACTGTTAAACTGTCTTTCTTTCATCTTGAGCAAAGACTGTACTGAGGTGTAAATACTACAAGAGAGAAATTAATTAAACGCGTGCTTTAAATTTGATAAATTATATGTGAGGGACTCATCTGTTACTTTACTGAATCATTTCTCTTTGTAAACAAGAATTTTATTTGGAGGTTAAATGAGTTACAGCAGAGAACAGGTAAAATTCAATAGAATTTGTTGTATATATTAATGCATGTATATGTTTATATTTACACCAAGTCATTACTGGATTAATTAGAGATATGGCATTTGGCTTGATGTAAAATTCTCCAAAAACAATTTTCTTTACAGACAATCTTTGGCATGAAAAACTCCCCATACGATCTGTATTAGAATAAAGTTAATCCGCCATAGGCAGACCAACTGCTTACTATAATAACTAATATCAAACTAATTCTGAAAAAGAAGATTTAAATTTCCTAAATTTGTTTACATGGTTCATCGTTTGGTGCTCACTTTCCTACAATTCTGTGCTGGGAAATACTGCAGTTTACTTAAATATACTTTCACAGACAAATAGCACTAACATTTCCTTCATTGATAATACAACATAGAAACGTACACATGCTGTTAATGTTTTATATATGTACAGTATGTATATGACAATAGTAGTTACTGTGGTTTAACTGTAGTGAGTATTGGGTTCACAGGCAAACATATCGAACAGATTAGTTGTCGGTCTAGTGGCTTTCTACCCCTCGAGCTGTTGCTGCAGCTGAAGAGATCCATGGCTGGGGTCCTTGAAGTCCTCACCCGGGGAGCAGGGCAGGCGGGGATCGGCTGCCTGCACCAGAGAAACTTTGCAGGACACCGGCTCCACCCGCACCTCACACCACGCAGGGAAATCCACCGGCCGATGCACCCTGGATGTCGATGAAGGTAAAGGAGAAGATTTGTTTTTCAGGTTCATTTATGGCTTTATAAAGAAAACACTTGTCTTTGCACTCTCCACTCTGTTCTCCTTGATGTGGATTGTAAACTCCTGACACTATTTCACTCGGTCTCTTGTGCTGGTTCAGCAGTATCACTACACACAGGAAAATCAACAATGACTGCTGGAGGTTGCCGGCTATGGTGTTAATTTTCCATAACAGTCGAGTCTTGACAACATATTGAAGAAAGGGGCCTGAACAAAAGTATAGAAAATGTTCTTGAGACCTTAATGCCAGTGGTGGAAAGTATCTACAGCTATAGTTCATTCTTTAATTCTAGATTAAGATTTTCAAATACAATGTATTGTAAAAATAAATGATAAAATATGATATTATTCTGGATGTGTTTGAAAACATCCCAACAGTATGTACAATAGTTCAACGGAGCCTCAAGCAGTTATAACATTAAAAAGCTGTTTCCATCAGTGATAATAATACAATAGTACTGTAAAACATTTGGAAAGAGTCTGTTTTAACTTTTGATACTTAAGTATGATTTACTGCTATTATCTCTGTTCTTTCATTTGATTAAAGTAGAAATTTTACATTGTAGTTTTCCTACTTTTACTTAAATGAAGGCCCTATTTTTCCCAGATTTTCACATCAAGTTAAATCCACTTTCATGAGGTAACTTCTGCTACTTTGTTCAGTCTCTCCGACGCTCACTGCAGAATAATAACTGTCAGCATCTGGACACCAAACCACACAGGAGGTTTGTGTACTCACGTCTCACAGCAACCGACACCGACAGGGTGCAGACAGGTGCACTGCATACAAGCGTTGTCCATCCAGGTTTCACCCAGTGAGTAGTGTCTCCCCTCGAACACACACAGTGCTGGAACAACACGTGGCAGTCAGAAAAAATTAACTCAGAAATATCTTATTTTTCTTTAATGAATGGAGATCTATGTTTAATTTTGAAGTACTGATAACCAAACGAGATTAAAAAAGCTTGGGGTCTCACCTCTGGAGTTGAAGTGGCACTCCATGGGTGCAGCAGAGCCACCGCTGGTCCACAGAAGAAACCCTGCAGCTGCAAACACCCAGTTAATGCCGGCAATCTCCATCTTCATCTGGTCTGGTCAGCCTCTGATTCCTCTTCTCCCTCTGCACCCTCATTTATACATCCTGAGGCTTTACGACCACGGCGTGGAGGTGTGGTTATCACCGTCATGTGGCCCACAGGCCTGGCTGTGGAAGGCGTCAGCGGTGCCATCCACTGGGAATGAGGTGGTGGTGGTTTTTGTGGAGGGAGGTGGAGGGGGTAAAGAGGAGGGAATCTTGTGTCTTGGCACTGTTTTGGCACTCCAGAGATCACCTCGCTGCGCTTCAGCGGGCATGAACCTCTAAAGTGATAGAAACAATGACACATCCATGTGGTGACTAAGAGAGGGAAGGGTAGGAGAGAGGTGAGATGGAGGGCAGGGGGGAGAGAGAGAGGTGACGTCCAAGGAGAGGAGGAGGAGGAGGAGGAGGAGGAGAGAGAGGAGGGTAAGAGGGATGGAATTATCAAACATGATTCATAACCATTCAACCTCTCATGGTTTTGTAGGCCAGGGTGCTGTCCAGCAACTAAAGATGTGACTAATACACATGTAAAACACGTGTCTAAATATTTATCCATAACAACACTTATATATAATATTATATATATTTAATATACTAGGATAAATAAACCAAATCTTGTCAAAACGTAAATCTACTGCACGGTACTTTTAACATAGACTGTTTCGTACAGTGTGTTGCTATAGTTACTAAGACGCCCTCATCTGTATAAATGTACACATAGGTGAAAAATTGAAGGACGCACCTCAATAAATGAATACAGATGCTTCCATACAGAGCACATGGTTTGGTGTGTAACACCATCATCAAATATCCAGTGAGGGAATATCTTTTGGAACAATCATGTTCAGACCTCCAGTAGAGTTTGAGAAACTAGTTGAATCTATGTCATGGAGCACTGGAGCCCAAAACCTCACTAAGATACTTTTTCCTTTAACTCGTTACCCATTTCTCTGTACACATACAGTGTACGATACGCACACAAATACACAACCACATCACTGCAGGGTCCTCTGTAACCTCTCATCCTGTCTACCTCTGCAATGTTACTTTTATTAATGTGACATAATCTGTGACCCAATGCAGGTCCTGTCCAACATCAAAGGAAAGATGGACATGCAGAGTACCATGGAAAAATAAATGCAGAAACAACACTTTCAATTTTCTTAGAGGAAGACTAAGAATATTGGCTTGTTATGAGTTTATTTGTATTGGCATTTATAGTCTGGCTCTATCCAAAGGCAACAAAATCCACTCACTTGCACATCTAAAGCTCATAATGTACAATTTATATCTCATTAGTTTAATCTGTACAAAAACCAACACTACAAAAAAGTGTAAAAATGACAATTTGACATTTTACAGGGAGTTATATACCAGTAAGTCACCTGTCCCAGCCAAGAAATAGACCAACTTTTTCATTTAACCCCACCCCCACCCCCACCCCATTAAATGGAAAATTGTAGTTTTTACACATTGGTGGCTATAGTGTTAACTTTTATTTAAAGGAAAGACAGTTGTATCAATCTTAACTTTAAATTTGACCAAAATTCTTATCACGAGGTCCACTTAGTTGTTTTTTTCCAGAGCTTTCAGCAGTATCGGAAATAATCATCTTCATCTGTTGATGAAGGTCATAAGATGGAGACGAAAACACTGGAAAAACCAAGTAAAAGGACTTTGTCAAACCAATATTTAATTACATTTATGTTTTAACAATGTCTTCCCCTTTTTTGAGTACATTTTCCACAACTCATTTATCAAAAGAGATGGTTTAAAGTACATGGCTTAGCCTATATATTGGCATTTGATTTTTTTAAATCCTGGATATCAGTATTGGCCTCAAAGCTCTATTCTTGTGTTGTGAAGGTATGTGCATTTCTGTGTACTCTTTGTGTCCATTCGCACATTCATTCCTGGAAAAAAAGGAAAATTTAAAACATACAAAACGTGACCCGGCCTGAAAATGTAGCACAATATCACTCCCTGGGCCAACAAAACATTAGCTCATCTTCTTCCACTTGTTTGCTATCTGCAGTCTGATCTGCAAGATCATAGGAAAAATCCTCTCAAACCTCTCACAGGAGGCCCCGGGGCCCCATAACGTGGTGTCTTACGTGCCTTTTCTCTGATACCTCCACAGTAGTCGGAGAGTGTTGATAGGTTTCGCTCATCAGTCAGGGATGCTTCTTCATTCAGTTGTATGACTCACACTTGCCTCGCTCAGGCTGCTCACTTTTTTCTGTAAGACTTGTTGCAGTTCAAGTTGTCATTAATATGAATAAACACGTTATTATAAAGGCCTGATGGAAGCATTTGGACATTTCAAAATTCAATTTCCTTATTCACTTATTTGCTTTATTTGTTTACTATTTCTACTTATTGCTCTTCTTTAAGTTCGGCTAGGGTGCGTTCTCCAGACCCTGTACGTCCCCTACAATACAATGACAAAGAGTTCACACCCTGATTTGTCAACTAGGTGTCGTCAGCATTGATGAAAAGGGAGGATCTCATCAAAACAAAAGATGACGATTTTCCTGTCACACGCCTGCTGCCCTTCACGGACATGCACTTAATTGGTGACAAGTGCATTTTAACGGGGGAGACTGTTCTGAAGAAAGTTCACAAGACTGTCGTCATGAAATAATCATACTTGGCATGTTGAATCTTTGATAAAAAGACTGTTCTTTTCTGTTGTGTCATGTTGATTATCTTCCATTTAGAAAAATTGCACCCTAAAAGGTTAGTAAACTCATGGTGCAAAAATGTATATTTTTTCTTCATTTCTGTAATTTCTCTTAATTTCAGCAATGAATTCATCCAAAACATGCACTATACAACACAAAAAGTCATAGTAAAATAGGGCATACTGTGAGAAGTAAGGTATATAGTCATAGTATAGTAAGACATGAAACGTCATAAAAATGTCAAAGTATTGTAAGGCATAAAAATGTCATAAAAAACCTCATAGTATGGTATGGAATGAAATGACATAGTATAGTAAGGCATAAAACGTCAAAAAAACATCATTGTATATTAAGCCATAAAATGTTATAGAAACGTCATAGTATGATAAGGCATCAAATATCATAGTATAGTAAGCCATAAAAATGCCAAAAAAAACGTCATAGTATAGTATGGCATAAAAGGTCATTGTAAGGTTTGAATGGTGGTGAACCCTTACAACCAGGATGAAGGCCAGCAAGATTGAAGTGCAAGCGTGATGGAGAACAGCATCAGTCACACAAGGATTTGTTTCAGAGCTCTGATTTTGGTTTACTGGTGACCATAGGCAAATTACGAAAAAGGCCAACAGCTCTTACATATATGTAGCAGAATGGCTTGACAACAAAAGCAGTCTGGCTGGTGTAGCAGGGCGCAGTGGATGGCTGCAACAAAGGTGACATTCAACCTGACCCCTCTTCTCTGACACACTACCCTGCTTTCCCACCTGGCATAACTACCCATAGTCTCTACCAAAACATTACATAGTGAAGGGACCCTAAACACTACCACCATACATTTAGAATACCTATTTACAATTTAACCATACTGATATTTACATACACCAGATACACCGACTTTTGGCCTAACACAGATTAAATAAAATACATAATAAACTAAAGAAATACCAAACAAAAGCCAAAGTGAACAAAAACCCCTCTACCCACTCCCCTCTCTCTTTCCTGCCCACTTGGTACAGCCTAACAAGGTAATTGACACCTGCTGAGTCCGGTGGTTGCATTCCCATGTGTGCACTCCATGAAAACACGCCCCCGGAAGTGGACCTCAAAGAGAGAGTGATTAGTAGAGGTTCCCAAAATAAAAGCACAGCATAACAAAAATGAACTTCCTGTATTAGTCAATGTGTGGTGTTTTTCACCTTAGTGAGGGGGATTCTTGCCAGCTCCCTCACAGTCATGAAAACGTCATAGTATGGTAAGGAATAAAACGACATAATAATATACAGCATAAAATTGCCACAAAACGTCATAGTATAGTATAGCATAAACCTTCAAAAAAACATCATCGTATATTAAGTCATAAAATGATATGGAATAAAATCACATAGTATAATAAGGCATAAAATTTCCAGAAAAACCTCATAGTATAAGTACTAAGTGGAGCTTGAGCTTGGATTGTATCCTCAAATGAACAAAATTGTTTGTCCAATCTCTTTAGCCCTACAATCAACATTTTCAGCAACTATGTTTGATGAAATAAAGAAATGAAGAAAAGTAGTAATATATACTTGGAAAATTTGAATGTTGTTATAAAAGTTCATATGGGTTTTAGCCTACATTTTAGTCACCGATTTTAGTCTTGGTTGTTTTGTAGCAAAAACACATATCATTACCATTCGTACAAAGAAATGCATCATTTCCTTATATAGCTGCTAATAGCTAAAATAATGCTCAGAGGTACTTGAAATAATTTGGGTGTAATGTACCTTTAATAAGCATGCTGGAAACCCCGCCTCTTTCCTACTTCCCACTTCACCCCACCAGGCTTGGTTGATCAAGCCACGATACAATGATCACTGGCTAAGTCCTCTCAGCCCTACTGCAGCTAGAATCGACTACTTTAGCCTGGATGTACATTTCGGATGCTGTTGTGTTGTTATGTAGCTATCAAAAACACCAAATCATGCCCGGCAAGACAGCCGTTAAAATAATGTCTTTACCGTGAATACAGGCGCTCAAAGTTATCTTTTAAAATTCGTGCACGGACTGAAAACGTCTCTGACCGTGTGGGCGGTGTGTTAGCTGGGCTGCGAGGAGTGTTTTGTGCTGATCTGAGGCCTTGTCGCAAACCCAACCGCTCAAAGTCTCTTATAACCGTCCGGGATTTCATGTTCAGGTTTTTGGTTCAAATTTAGTGTTTTCCCGTCGGAAGATGGACACTGATAAGTTCAACTATGTTTACAGCTGTGACTTGGACATCAACGTTCAACTTAAGATGTAAGTTTTCAACTTAATGCGCCGGATTTTGTCAAGCGGTCTAACTAATCTATCTTGTGACTTGACAGGATGCATGCTATGTTTGCTCTATGTGTGTGTGTGTGTGTGTGTGTGTGTGTGTGTGTGTGTGTGTGTGTGTGTGTGTGTGTGTGTGTGTGTGTGTGTGTGTGTGTGTGTGATTGGTTACTCGCGCCTCGTCTTCCATTGTTCCCATAACGTAAATCGTTACGTTAGTCTGAAGACTTGGTTAAAGTTGAGTCTGCAGGAAATGAATGTACTCTGATGTAATGATTTCTTTAGTGATGTGTGTGGAAGCAAGTTTATGTATGTCTCACTGACTTTAATATAAGTTTTAAACGCTGCCATAACAGACTGTTTATCTATTGGATTTTAACTAAATGTGCCATTACAGTCCCAGTCTGGTGTGTTTAATGTTGTCTGATAGGTTAGACTGGACTTGTACTAAAACAATTTGTCAGTTACTCAGATAAATTAATAATTAATATTATCACTCAAGTCATTGGTCACACCAAAATATAAGGATATGCTGCTTTTCTCTTATTTATATGTTTGTCAACTGTACTTTGAAGGTGTCACTTTATGCTCAACTGATTAATTGATTAATGAAGAGGACAAGCCCTTGTCTGACCTACAGCTAGAAGAAAAGTATGCAACTCATCACATTTGTTAAGGTCTATCCAAAAACAGGCAGTGGTTTTTATTTCATAGCAAAATGACTGTATTTATTATGTACTTACCCATTAAAAGTAAACAGAATTCAGACTGTCCGGTAAACTGAAATCAACTGACTGAACCAGTTATCAGGATGTTTACTTTCTCCCCCATGACTCAGACAGCATGAGGATTTTGAAAGCACAATTGTCTCTGTATTAAAATCATGTGTGTAGCTCATGAGTCTAATTATTGCACAGTAATGATCAAATCAATTAAGCAGCTCTGAACTGTGGCCAGTTTTTCTCTAATCTTATTATCTGACCGGGGCAATGTGAATGAGGCTGTCATCAGTGTCACAGCAAGAGTCGATTTTCATGAATGTCATATAAAGTGCTGTAACTAATGATTATTTTCATTATGAATTAATCTGCTCAATCCTGTTTTGAATAAGAATACTTTGGAAAATGAAATCAGCTGAAAGTCCAGCCAATAAATAATACATTTTAAGAAGACGCTGTATAAAAACACACACCAACCTACCATGAATAAGTCTCTTAATGTGGATTTGTTTGTAAGAGGACGAGTTGTCGCACTCTTGATCACATCAACAAACAACCTATTTCTTTCTCCCTTTCTTTCTCTTCTGTCCTTCTACAGAGGCAGTTTAGAAGGAAAACGAGAGCAGAAGAGCTACAAAGCGCTGCTTGAAGACCCCATGCTGCGGTTCTCTGGCCTCTACCAAGAGAACTGCTCGGACCTCTACGTCACCTGTCAGGTGTTTGCTGAAGGAAAGCCTCTCGCCTTGCCTGTTCGCACCTCATATAAAGCATTCAGCACACGTTGGAAGTGAGTACCAGTCAGTCTCTGTGTGCTTTCTCTCCTGGTCAGCTGTTGTCACTGAGTCTCAATTTAGAAGAAGTAATGCAGTGTAGATTTTTGGAGTTTCACTGGAGCTGTTCAGCATCATGGTTTTATAAATTTTACTCAAGTACATGTCAGTCGTTTTTTCTTTGTTGCATCAACTGAATAACTGACATGTCCCCAAAAATTCCATTAAAACATTTCTGTTTTAGAATATTTTCACAAACAAAAATTAGTCCTCTAAATATACCCTATATTTTTCCCAATTTCCCTTCAATAATAGAGTCGCTCAGACCTTTTAGTTTTGTCTTCTCACACTCTCTGTCTATCTTTTATTCTCTCTGCTCACTCTCCTGCTGTCTTGCGCAGCTGGAACGAGTGGCTGCGGCTGCCAGTCAAGTACCCAGACCTTCCCCAAAGTGCCCAGGTGGCTCTCACAGTGTGGGACATCTATGGGCCTGGCAGAGCTGTACCCGTGGGGGGCACCACTGTCACTCTATTTGGCAAATATGGGTGAGTCGTTCTGTTACACATGTACTGCATCTTGCTACCAGGTCGAAAGATCAGCTTTGACTTCATCTCAAAGCTGCAAAGATTTTCAGTGTGGAAATACACTGGTACGTAACTTTGAAACACCTCCTCCTGTCCTCTTCTAGTATGTTCCGGCAAGGGATGCATGACCTGAAGGTTTGGCCGGGCGTGGAGGGGGATGGAGGGGAGCCCACCACCACACCGGGACGCACCAGCAGCAGCCTGGCAGAGGACCAGATGGGCAGGCTCGCCAAGGTACAATATGTGTGTTGACAGGAGAACAGGGTTAAGGATTGGAGAGAGAGATTGGAGAGTTTAATGATGCAGGAGGAGGAGAAGGAGGGGGTACGACTGAAAGGATGAGGGAAAGAGGTAGGGTGGAGGGTGAAAAGGAAACATTGTGTGCGTTGGATAAAGAGAGAAACCCTCCGATGCAAAGCCCTGTCTAAACCATCATCTGTTCCAGGGCCCTGACCTGGAGGTACTCAGTGATGTGAGTACAAGTGGAGGAGTTAGTGTTGGCAATGCAGAATGTGTGTTGTGTACTGTATGTGTGTGAACAAGGCCTTGGCCAAAACGTATTTGCAGATAAATCTCAGTATCGTCTTTTCACTTGTATCATACAGCACTTACACGAGGATTACCACGTTAGGACAATTCAGACTGTGTCAGGAAAGTTAAATGGACCTCTGTATACTTCTTTCTTATATTAAATCCCTGCACACTTTGTTTTATTCTGTGTGGAAGACCTGTATGTGGTATAAACCCATACAAATACATTTTCAATCAGGTTTTGGTGTGAACACTTGTTGGTCAAGGAGTATGGCTGTGTTTTCGAAAGCATCACACACATCAGTTTTTAAGTTTTCTGCTGTTGCCATACGTTAGTGTATTTTGTGTAAATGTGTGTGCATGGATTTCATGCGTATGTGGACACAAGAAAATCATATTTGTAAACTTGTTGCAGCTTTTTGGAATATTTAGAGGAGGGCATCAGGGAGTATATTTAATTTTAACATCATCTGATTGGATTGGCTCTTTTTATTTATTTATTTATTTATTCATTTCATTCCTAAAACAGACTCACTGATTCCTCCATTTTTTATTAATCCTGAGTGCAGTTGACTTAATACGTCGAAGGTTGTTTCTTAGGCTGCTACCAGTTCATATGTTGTTTTAAAGAGTGAGTACTAATTCTAACCAGCTGAGTTGTGGGCTTCCTGTTCATGGCCAAGTGTGTGCTTACATTCCCGACACCCACACTGACTGATGAGTGGATTGGCTGCTGAGTGTGTGACCAGAGATGCTGGATTGGCTGCTGGCACTGAGTTTGTGCATGATTGGTGGAGCTGTTTGCACACCAGCCATCATACTGTGAGCACTTCTGCTGCAACAGAGCCTCAGTCTCAGTATCTTAAGATTATTTTTTTGTATTTTAGTAAGCCTTGTTCTTTTTCTGGCTTCCCTGCCGTCTTTCTTCCTCTCTTGTGTCCCTGCAGCTGACGAAGGCCCACCGACAGGGCCACATGGTGAAGGTGGACTGGCTGGACCGGCTGACCTTCAGAGAGATCGAGATGATCAACGAGGTGCGTTGGTTTAACGGAGTCGGTTTTATATGTTGTAAGTGTATGTTGTCGTTTGAGTTTAATGTAAACGTCTTCTTCATGTGTGTTTTTCTGCAGAGTGAGAAACGCAGCTCTAACTTCATGTACCTCATGGTGGAGTTCCCCCGTGTCAAAACAAATGATAAGGAGTATAGCATTGTCTACTATGAAAAGGTATTTATTTATTTATAAGCATATAACGAGGTGCATATTAACTAGTTTATTCAGCAGGCAACTTTCTGTATTATAACACTGGAGATGGTATCAGCTGGTTGATGTACTGTACTCGACCCCCAATTCAGGATGGAGACGACACATCACCTGTTCTCACCAGCTGCGACATCGTCAAAGTTCCTGACCCACAGATGGGGATGGTGAGAGTGCAAACACATTTATGATGACTTTGATGTTGTCGGCAAAATACAAAGGAAGTTGTGCACAGATTTACACAAGATCATGGACATTTTGTATCATGGTTACACCCCCTATATATTGTATATCCCATGTTTTCTTTACATTTCTTCACAGGAGAACCTTGTGGAGAGCAAACATCACAAACTGGCTCGTAGCCTCCGCAGTGGGCCCTCAGATCACGACCTGAAGCCCAACGCTGCAACACGCGACCAGCTCAATGTGAGCAGCCAGCAGTTAATACGCATACATCTGTCATTTTCATAATCGACGCTGCTTTTCAAAAGAAGGATATCGAGACATTTTTCAAACACTTGATGTTTGATCTGCCATTACAGCTGAGTATCGGAACACATTTTTGAGACGGCACTCTTCCAGTTCGTTGCTATCAAGTTTGCATTTTTAATGAGTGTTTGTCACTGAAACTGATCAGGGTGTTTGTATCTGTTCGCACCAACAGATCATCGTGAGCTACCCTCCAACCAAGCAGCTGACCTCTGAAGAGCAGGACCTGGTGTGGAAGTTCAGATACTACCTCACCACACAGGAGAAGGTGGGTGTGTTGGTAGTTTCGTCTCTGCCATATTCAAGTGTACACAACTCTGTGCAGCTTTCTCTCCAAACATCACTAGCTCTAACAATGTCTTAGAGCCTGTAACTGTGTACGATCTTGCACACATCGAATGCTTCCTCCTCCTCTTGCTGCAGGCATTGACAAAGTTCCTCAAGTGTGTGAACTGGGATCTGCCCCAGGAGGCCAAGCAGGCTCTGGAGCTGCTGGGGAAGTGGAGACCCATGGATGTGGAGGACTCCCTGGAGCTGCTCTCGTCCCAGTTCACCAACCCGACGGTCAGACGCTACGCCGTGGCGAGGCTGCAGCAGGCGGACGATGAGGTAGGCGTTGATGGCCGAGAGGGGTCAGCAGGGTCAGTCCGTGTGAATAGAAGTTTTAGAAATGTTTTCATGAGTGGGTTGGGTGTTCAGACCTTGACTTAACTCACAAAAAGCATAAATTAAAGATTTGTTTTCAGTACTTTTTAAATTATTCACACTTGAACAGAAAAGAGGTTTAGAGCGACTTTGGAAAGAAACTCTTGTTGTACTCCCATCACTATAATTAATCCCATTTCTCTTCTCTAGGACTTGCTGATGTATCTTCTCCAGCTGGTTCAGGCGCTCAAATATGAGAACTTCAGTGATATTCAGGGAGGCCTGGAACCAGGCAGCAAGAGAGACAGCCAGGGACTTTCAGATGACTCGGCACTGGACAGGTCAGTACTTGGATGAGAAGTAAGAGCTACTCTGGCTGTGGATCATTAATAAGTCATCACTACTAGCAGCTTTGACAGAAGGAAAGCACATGTGGAGGTTTTCTTGTGGTTCAGTTGCTAAAAATGACACTGAGGGGCCTGAAACTTTTGTTCTACCTCCCACGCAATTTTTGTTTTTAACTGCCTGGATCTAAATTTATGTCAGACGTTCGCACCGGTCGGGAGAGTATTTGCTGCTTTGCAGGATTTGATTATTGTTCTTTCAGAGACCGTAATGAACTCATTGGGTGTTGTGACGTTACTGGCAGATCCACAGCTCTGGCCAGAACCTTGGGCTGTCAGCTGGATGCAGAGGACTGGAAATCTGCAACCATGATGACCTAAAAATAAAAAATAGGAATGACCTTCACAGGCTAAAACTGTCTTTTGAGGAAAAGCTCACCTGTGTTTTTAGACACCATGTTCAATCAATTCTGGTTCCTTTTTCCTCTTTGCGTAGTTCCCAGATTCTGTCTGGCACATCTGGGCCCTCCACTGCTCCACAGAAAGCCAAGGAAGGAGCTGACAGCGAGAATCTGGAGGTAAGACTGTAACTGAAAATAAAACAGAGATGAGAGGAATTGTCCCACAGGGGAATGTGGCATTAATATATAAATCTCCTTATGGCAGATGGAGAAGCATCAATTCATGAAGTTAAATCAGGAGTGTTATTTGTGTCAGTCTGTCGTGATGAGAGTGTGATGAAACACAACACTGTGTGTGCGTCTCTTTGTAGCAAGACCTGTGTACGTTCCTCATCTCCCGTGCTTGCAAGAACTCTACACTTGCCAACTACTTGTACTGGTGAGTTGTTGTTTTTTCGATCTGAAGAACAAAAGCAGCTTAGTTTGTTTTGTTTTTTTTTTACTACTGAGAATGTGTTTGTTCATGCGTCTCTCAGGTATGTGATTGTGGAGTGTGAGGATCAGGACACTCAGCAGAGAGATCCAAAGACCCACGAGATGTACCTGAACGTCATGAGGAGGTTCAGTCAGGCTTTACTCAAGGTCAGCAGTCTGATATCAAACTGACTTTATCTTCATCTCGGACTTCCTGTGTCTCGCCTCCACTTCAGATCTTCACACTTTCTCTTCCCTTCAGGGTGATAAGAGTGTGAGGGTGATGCGGTCTCTGTTGGCCGCCCAGCAGACATTTGTGGACAGACTGGTGCAGCTGATGAAAGCTGTGCAAAGGGAGAGCGGAAATCGGAAGAAGAAGGTAACAACAGAAACACAATCACATGTGACAGCTAATTAGAGCCTTTTTAATATTTTGTTTGAATAAATGTTTCTGCTATAGCACACAATGCTAACTTTGTTTGTAAAAGGGGTTTGTAGCACTCAGTCACACACAAACATTTCATTGACTCTGGCGAGATCGGTCCTCAACACTCTGATCCTGCTGAGTTGTGTTAACATCACGTCCCTCCCTGCGTGTCTGCAGACGGAGCGGCTGCAGGCTCTGCTGGCCGACAACGAGAAGGTGAATCTGTCAGAGATCGAGCCAATTCCTCTTCCTCTGGAGCCTCAGATCAAGATCAGAGGCATCGTCCCTGAGACAGCTACACTCTTCAAGGTACTGGAAACTTCGTCTTCATGAGTCACTTTCTCATCACTTCTTCGACCGAGCGATCCTTAAATACAGATTCAAGGCTCTGGTACTTTTCTTAACCTGTAGAGTTAATGGCTCTCAGATCTTATATCGTTTATATTCTATTACTGGCTGATAAAACATCTCTGAAAATGATCTGTCATTATTGGAACATTTGAAAAGACATTTACCGTGTTGACTGTCTATTTTCATCTTCAGTAAGCTTCAGCTTTGTCTCGACTAAAACCGTTATCTGTGTGTGTGTGTGTGTGTGTGTGTGTGTGTGTGTCAGAGTGCTCTGATGCCAGCCAAGCTGATCTTCAAGGCTGAGGATGGAGCCATGTACCCAGTCATCTTCAAACACGGCGACGACCTGAGACAGGACCAGCTCATCCTGCAGATCATCTCACTTATGGACAAAGTAAAAATACTTTTATCTTAGTTTACAGGGTTTTTTTCTACTATAAAAAAAAATCATCTGGCAAATTGGTGAATGTGTTGGATCATGCAGCTGCTTTGATCTTTGAACCGCAGGATTATTTCTCAGGCTTGACAAAACCGAATTTTAATCAGTATAACAGAAAACAGCTGTTACTCTTTTAAAAATGCTGTAAAAATATTCATTTTGAATAAAAACTTTTGTACATTTTGTCTTCAGCTTCTGAGGAAAGAGAATCTGGACCTGAAGTTGACACCTTACAAAGTTTTGGCCACCAGCACCAAGCACGGTAAGATCACTCATTACTCTCTGGTAGAAAACAGACTCCTCTTAAAAACAGAATAAATACGGTAAAACAGATTTTATTTGCTCCCATTGACATAAACTACTTTTGTGAAGGAAATCTGACAAAAACTGCGACAGGTATTTTAGATACCGACAGAATAATGAAGAAAAAGCAAAAGAATTTTGTTCTTGTTCCAGGTTTTATGCAGTTTGTTCAGTCTGTTCCAGTTGCTGAAGTCCTCGCTACTGAAGGCAACATCCAGGTGAGCGGTCTCCCTCTCCACCACACTGCAGGTAACTGACAGACAAAAACATTCTGTCCTTTTTGCTCACATAATTTGTTTGAACAGAGCTTCTTCAGGAAGCACGCACCGAGTGAGAAAGGACCGTACGGCATCAGCTCCGAGGTGATGGACACCTACGTCAAGAGCTGCGGTGAGACAGTGTTTTTGTCAGTTGTAAGAGATCTGAGCTCAGTCTGTTGGATTGCTCAACCTGCAGAGCACGTGAATTGATCCGATGTCTCTCGCTGTGTCCTTCCAGCTGGTTACTGTGTCATCACCTACATCCTGGGCGTAGGAGACAGACATCTTGACAATCTGCTGCTGACGAAGACTGGTGAGGCACAAACATGTTGATTCTCTCACGCCTTGTGTAATTAAGTTTACTGAACAGCTTTTAAGAATCTTCTCTCCTTCCTACAGGGAAGCTGTTCCACATCGACTTCGGCTACATCCTGGGCAGAGACCCCAAACCGCTGCCTCCACCCATGAAGCTGAGTAAAGAGATGGTGGAGGGGATGGGAGGCATGCAGAGCGAGCAGTACCAGGAGTTCAGGAAGCAGTGCTACACCGCCTTCCTGCACCTCAGGAGGTGGGAGCTCAGACACACATTACTCCTGTCATTTATTCTCTTGTTGAACTCTAGTCTCAAACTGTGAGTGTGCACTAAGACTTATTTTTACTTTACCACCACATATACATTAATTTCCTTTCTTTAAAGCAGCTACTGGTGTCAAATTATATCATTAGAGCATGAAACAAACTTGCTTGAGAGAAAGAATTAAAAAAAAAAAAAAAGATATTTAAAACATCCCTTCTCCATTTCTTCAGATACTCCAACCTGATCCTGAATCTGTTCTCTCTCATGGTGGACGCCAATATTCCTGACATCGCTCTGGAGCCCGACAAGACCGTTAAGAAAGTAAGTTTGTCGTTACCTTTAGCTGAATAGGAAAAGAGTGGTGGGGCACTCAGGCTCCGAATCTCACAGAGTTTAAAACAGGATATTTTTTTTTATTATTATTATTATTTTGTCAAAATTCACATTTATTTCCGTTACAGCATTTGTTAAAATCCAGACATTTAGAC
Source organism: Seriola dumerili (assembly GCF_002260705.1). NCBI lineage: Eukaryota > Metazoa > Chordata > Actinopteri > Carangiformes > Carangidae > Seriola > Seriola dumerili. The sequence continues at coordinate 787,719 of NW_019174786.1, read as the reverse complement.
AGCAACTTCAAATAGTTATGGCCGCCATTAAATATTCACAGGTATAGACATTCAGGTCGTTCCCACTCATTTTCACTTAGAGCTGCCAAAGTGCAAATTCACCCAGTGCATTGATGAGTTTTGTCAGTCACTTATGTTGTTAAATATTTTTGCCTCCAGGTGCAGGATAAGTTTCGACTGGACTTGTCAGATGAGGAGGCGGTTCATTACATGCAGAGTCTGATCGATGAGAGCGTGGGCGCTTTGTTTGCTGCTGTGGTCGAGCAGATACACAAGTTTGCTCAGGTGAGGGAACACCAACACACGACACACTTCAAACACACAGATGATTCTAAGGTTGAGGGGGGGTTTGTCTGATCTCATCACAGCAGAAAAGTACAACACTGATGTTACTGAATAATTTACTTCATACTTAAATCTCTGCTGCTCATTTGCCAAAGTGTTCCACACGTTTTAATCGCTCAATGCTTCGTTTTCAGAACAAGAAACCTTTAAATTCACATCATTCTTTTCACATCTGTTTGCTCATAGTTTACAACATTTTCAAATCTTGACGAGTAAGCAACCAATAAGTGAGATTACCACACTATAATAACAGAACTCATTAAAATATAGCTAAGCTGATTTTCACTCTGCAACAAACTGAACTGTAACCAGTGTAAGAGAAGTATAAAAACACATCTACCAATGTAAAAACTTGGGGTGTTTTGGAAACTGTTCAGCAGTAGTGATTTGAAATAAACAGGCTAAAACATTCAACAGCAGCTCTTGCAAGTGAAGTCTCAACATCGTCCAGCGTCTTGTAATGTAATGTATTTTATACAGTTTAATATTTGTATAATTATAGACAATAATATTAATACATTGGTTTAAAGGTTTGAGCGTGGTATGGATAATTTCATCTACGTTTTAGCAAGAAAGCAAATCAGTGTTGAACTACCCCTTTAAAAGTGAGCAGCTGATGTAACTCTCTGTTCTCTCTTCAGTACTGGCGCAGATGAGCAGAGACTTCTGAGACGAGGATGAACTGGATCGAACTTTTGCAGAAGGAACACGTGATCGTACGGCTCTGACCCGACTGATGCTGCGTGTGTTTGTGTGTGTGTGTGTGTGTGGGGGGGGGGGGGTGGGTGTGTGTGTGTGTGAGAGAGAGAGAGAGGACGAAGCAAAGAAACCCAATGACACTGTTAAAAAGGCCAAGAATGCACTGCCAACCTTTACTGCAAGATGGCTAAACAAGGACAAGGATGTCTTTGTTTGCTTATGTATATATCATGTATATTAATTATTAAATGAATGAATGAAATGTTCGGCCAAATAAAAGACTGTTGATACAACTAAACAAACTGTTCGTCTGTGGTTTTTACTTCTTTCTGAAGCGGTGTGTATTTTTTCATCATGCAGCGTTTATGGCGCACAACATGTTTCTTAAATTGAGCACTGCTGACCATCTGTGGATGGTCACACTGTCGACGCTGGGGGTAGAAACGAAGCTGAACCCCCAGAGGGTTGGTGAGTCACCGAGCGAGTGACTAAGCATTTCCTGCCAGACACAGAAAGACGATAAAGACAAGTCTGCGCAAGTGATGTAAGAACAAGATACACATTTCTGTCAAGTTTCTCTGGTGTCATATACAGCTGCTGATTAGAGTAAGAAAAACTTTTCATTGATGCCAACACTGTAAACATACATCAGCTTTGACTACTGGTCGATTTCATGTCTTAAATGCAGCACAAAAGAATCCAATCACCTGGCAAATTAACAGATTCATTCAAATGTTTTGGTAGAAAATTACACCACTGCAGTTACTGTGGGAGGGAAACTCGACCGATATGGGAATGAATGAGAAATACATCGAAGAGCAGTGTTTGGGAAGCAGGACTGATGGGTCATGATGCAGGATATTAACGAAAGGAAATGTTCAGATTCATCCTACAAGGCATCAAAATGCTGAGAGGCTTGTAAAGGCTCAGAAACATAAAAACCTCAAACACTTCACCTCATTTCAAACCTGTTCTCACTTCTAGTTTCATGATATATAATGAATGAATTGCTTCAAACAAAAATGTTAAATCCTCTAAGGTTTAAATTCAGTTTTCAAATGCACACAACGACTTGTTCAGTAACATTTTTGACTGCCATAAACTCCACAAGGAAAAAGACCAAAGCACAATTCACTCACTAGCTGTGTATTAGTCTTACTTCATTAATCTGATATCAACATAAGAGAACTATGATTTGCTGACCTTGGTACACTGAGATAATGAAAGTTTTGGTTATGTAAACGTCCTCCTCCACATGATTAATATAAAAAGAATTAGCTGTAAGCACAAAACTCATGATCTGGTAAAAAAAAACAAACAAAACAAAAACATGATAGTAATTATAATAAGACAAGAAACAAGCCAAGGTATGCTATAACACACTGCAGTTCGCTCTACAGGACAGTGCATGCCAACACACACACACACACACACACACACACATACACACACACACACACACACATACACACACACACACACACACATACACACACACACACACACACATACACACACACACACACACACATACACACACACACACACACACATACACACACACACACACACACACACACACACACCTCTGGAGATTTTCAGAAAAGTTGCTGCAAAACGCAGAAAAGAAAAATAAAAAAAGTCAACCGTGTCCCGCTTCTGGATGCTGGAGAGAACAGCAGCTCCACTGTTGTGTAGTCAGGTGCTCATTCACACGAGCCAACTTTTTGCTTCATACATTAATCATCTCTCCACGACGTAAGCAGTGTGTTTATTAATAAAAGCCATGCCACTGGCTTGTGCGTGGAGCCTTGGACAACCCCCCAGGTCTCTGTGGACTCTGGAAAAGGTAGAAGGGGAGACAAACAATGCTGGACGGCCAAACCTCCAAGGCTCCCCAATGTTGCGGAAAGAATGCAACACCAGCAAAACAGAAGGCAGAAAAGCGAGATGTCAAGATGTTCCTGGTTTTCGTGCAGGAGGCAGAATGTGGTGTCAGTCACGGACAAGAGGCAGCGCAGCTCCGATGGGGCAACTGTGAGTCAGAAACATTTCAGAGCAGTGAATGACAGGAACAACTACCCTTTGTTATCACTTTGGTGGGGGGAGAAAGCAGCATGAAGGAGCTTGTTGGCTGTATGTGATGGTGGGTGGGGGGGCGGGGGGGTCAGAAGTTTTCTTAGTTCTTGTTTATGAAGTTTATGGTTTGGACTGGCCTGTTGAGCGGCACTGGACCTCAGCACAGAAGGCAGGGGGTGAAGAACCGCAACCAGATTTAGATTTTTCACCGAATCCGTGGACGTGTACGTACACAGAAAAACAGCTCCTTCTGGACCTGTCGGATAAACTATTTCTGCTTCATTGGTACGTCTCACTCACCAGTCAATTCTCTGACCACCTTCATGCAGCACTCTGACTCATATCAGACTCTGACGAGAGGTCAGAGCCACAGAAATGTGCTTGTGTGTTCAAAATCAGGAGCCACATTTCAATCCCGTCATGCCTGCTGAACAGGACTGCAGTGTTAGAGGTCATCTGATGCGCCCTGTGCTCATGACAACACCAGTTTCTGGTTCATGACCTTTGTCACACATTCTGTTCTCCTCCCCTTCTCTCTACAGTGTGATGCCTAATAATGCAGAGGAATGAAAGGTCAGAGGTCGGGGGCAGCTACAGAACAGCACCCACAGGACCGTCGGGTTCTGAGCTTTAGTGGGGAACATTTTCATTATCGCTTCATTATCGTTTGGTCTATAAGATGTCAGGAAACGGGGAGAAATGCTTTTCACAGTTTCCTGAAGTCGAACATAACGTCTTTGACTTGGGTATTTGTCCGACTAACCCTCCGAAACCCACAAGTATTCAATTTACAATCCCATAAGACAAAGAAAACCGATAAATCTTTACAGTTTAGAGGCTGGAACTGCGGGTGTGGGATATTTTTGCTAAAAAAAAAAAAATTATTAAATGATCAACCAGTTAAGAAAATCGTTTACAATTAATTTTCTGTCAATCACAGTACTAATTCAGAGTTGCGGTAAACACATAAAAATTCAAAGAAGACAAGATTCACCAGCTTCAAATTAAAAAGCGATCTCTACACAACCGCAGGAACTGTTCATATCTAGGTAAAGCAGGCCTCTCATATTAGTTTCTTACATTTATAAAATATGAGCTTTCAGATGCTGTTTACAAAAAGGGGAATTTTTGCATTTCCTGCCACTTTCTTGATTCTTGTGGCAGCTCATACACCCTTCTCCCTAGCCCTGTCCTCCAGCTCTTCCTGGGGAATCCCGAGGGATATGTCGTCCTTCAGGCGAGTTGTGGGTTTGCATTCAAATGACTTTAGATCCCTGAACCACCTCAACTGGCTCCTTTCAACGTAAAGAAAACACATTTCTGCAGCTTATTTATTTTTTATTACCCAAAGCTCATGTACTGTGTGTACTATTAGCCATATATGGATCAATATTTGTTTCATATTTAGTTATTAAGGAATTTTGAACTACAACAAAACCCGCCTCCCGACACCTACCTTTGCAGAGCGACACTCACGGAGAGATGACGCTCAGCTTTTTAGTATCAGTCTTCATTTGTCGCACATGTCTCCTCAGAGGAGTGAGACACATGTGGGATGCTGATGCCAGAGTCCAGGCCTCGCTCCAGCTCCAGCTCCATCTCCATCTCCAGCTCCATCCCTCCGCTGTCCCAGTACACTCCACCGGAGCTGGAGTCGTGATGGAGAGGATCGCAGGTGTAGGTGTTTTCCAAGGTTGAAGTCCGGTCCTGGTTGGAGACGTGACTGGAGGAGGACTCGATGGAGATGTGATCATCAGGGAGCTCCAAGTGGATGTCACACGGGTCGACTGGGAGCAGGGACAGAGGGACCAAAGAGACTGGATCATGAAGAGGCGCCTTAACGAAAGAAAGACAAGAATTCATCATCTGGAAACACCTGTTCTGGAAGAGGCAGAGTAGTATTAAGAGAAAGAATAAATCATACCGGAGTCTTGGGTTGACTTTCAGCGGTTGGTGCAGCTTGTCTTGGTTTTTTCAGAACCACGGTGAGAAGTGGGACGAGGAGCAGAGAAATCAGCACGGCTCCCACACTCAGCACAGGCAGCAGCCCTGTGCAAAGAAAGCACATACAGGTTTAACTAAAAAGGTACAAGCAACACAGCATACTGTCACAGCCGCGGTGAACAAGATGAATCAGCAGTGAGGCTGCAGAATGAGCCGAGCCAAGACGCCAGCAGGAGATGTCATTTGGACTCTGTTGCAAGACAGGGATTAGGTCTGGCACAGACAGAGACAGAGCAGTTTCCTGAGAGGCTGCCTGAGCTGGACCATGACCAGTTAACCCTATTTTGGTTTGTTTTGCCTTTTCATCTTATAACCCCTTGAAATAGGACATGTTATAAAAAGTCCAGACCCCCTAGATCATCAGTGACAGATCTGTTTATTGTCAAACTAAAGCTGGAGAAGAAGTAGTCAGTTTTTAGTACCACATATCTGGAATAACCTCAGAAAACCTGAGGTCTGCTTCACTCTTTTGTCCTGGTTTTATATAATTATATTCTAATTTCATTTAGCTTCTTTTAAATCCTGTTTATGTTTGTCTTTATCTTGTCTCAATGCCGTTTATGTCTGTAAAGCACTTTGAATTGCATTTTTGAAAGGTGCTCTGCAAATTAACTTGTAATAAAACGGTATATTTGTAAGTTTTCTCTGCCGCTGAACGTGGTTTCTTCTCGGGAGCGGGTGGTGCCGATTGTCACTTGACAAGAGCTTCAGCCATCTTTGTATTTACAAGACGAGAGGTTATAATACGTCCTCTGAACAGCGCTTCATCTTCAGGGCAGATTGGAGGTTACAGTGAGTCGCTGTCGGAAACGGACGAGATGCACGGGGGCTAGCTGGTTAGCATGCTAACTCCGGAAAAGATGCGATAGAGACAAGAGTTAACACTGGCGTTGCTCTCCACTGCGCTGGAGACAGCTGTTGGCGAGTAAAGTTTGATGCTGAACTCGCAACATTTCTTCTACACTAGTGAGTTTAATGCTAATGTTAGCTATGTAGCAATAGCAAAACTTACAAATAGCTTATATAAAATTAAGTCATGTCTACTTGCAACCCACTGGCACTTGTTGCAAATGTGAAAGGTGTCAGCAGTGATTTTTCCCCCTGACTCATCTTTAGTCTCCTTCACACCTGATTTTGAGACCATCTCGACACATTGAGGGGCAGACTTCGGCGAAGCGGCCATGGAGAAGGTGGGGAAGGAGAAGTTGGCCACAGCGCAGTAGTTGTGACCCGGAGACAAACCAGAGAACTCCACAAAGGAGACCACCTCCTGGGTCCAAACCGTACGGCTCTGCAACAACACAAAACACCGGTCTTTTCCAAACAAAGATGGAAACAATTCACTGACACCGAGCTGATTTAGAGAAGCGAGAAGCTCTGCCTGCAATTACATTTTATCGCCAGTGTCAGTTTTCTTTGGTATTTGCACCATCAGGAATTTTATACTCTCAAACAACAACCACAAAAAAAGTTACCAGGTAAAGACAAAGCATGCTAGACCTGATATTCTGAGTGATTGAGCTTGTTGTACACAGTCACTGTTGTCCAGGGGTCAATCAGTTCAGAGATGGCACAGCACCTCTCCGGAGAGCACCCCCTGTTGGCAGCACAGGGGAACTGCACCCTCACCAACAGCTGCTCATCCTTCAGAGAGACTGAGACGGACGGAGGGCTGAAAGCTGGGTGGGCAGAGGAGGAGAGAGGAGCTGTTAATTATTGGCGACGCCCACTCCAACATATTACTCATTAACGCAGGTCACGACACTTTCAAAAAGCAGCTGTTTCAAAGCATGTGCCCCAGAGAGTTACAGAAACTGGACATTGTTACTGACTGAGGTCACTGTAGTCGAACTTGCGTGGTTTCATCCAGACAGTGGAGCTGGGGCTGAGGTGGACGCCGAGACGAATCATGTTGTACAGCTCAAAGTCTGAGAAGGCCTGAGACACGTCACAGCTGCGGGACGAGACCCAAACACACCACGGCACGTCCTGCCAGGGGTCCCTGCAACGCAAGAACACACAGTCATTTTATTTAGTTTACCGTTTGCTTTATTGTTCTGCTTAAGATTTTACTTTCATGGAGAGATAACTGCTATAGAAAAGAATGAAGTGAATGCTTTGGTGATTTCTTTCAATTTCACTCAGCCTGGACAAATATACAGTTTATAATGCCCTTTCCATGTATGTAGAAATACTGTGTATATTATAGGCTCACAGAGATGTACAGACTGTAGAGCAGGGATGTGATGAATTTGGATTTTGGACTCACATTTTTATAGACTTGCTTTTAAGAATAACAGTTGTATTGCAGTATTATTGTTTGCATAACAGTACTCTGCCATCCATCTCTGCAGCATCTCATGTCATTGTTAGAAGATTATATATTTTAAACTTCACTTTTATAATTTTTTTATGTCAAATGAATATTCCTTCCTAAATGAAGATCACATTGTGCTTCTTGCACTTTAAAAATACACACAGGTACTTTATATTTGTAGTCTATAATTAGCAGCTGATCTACAGAGGCGCAGATATTGACTGAAGTTATTTTTAAATGTCCAGGATAACAGTGTAGATAAATGTCACTGATCATATAACAGGAAAATAATTTTATAGTATTTATTACACACACAAATAATCATGACAAACAAAATTTTAAATATTACCAAATACTATACACACCAAAATACATAGTAACTTTAAAGTTTATTTAGACAAAAATAGTAGCAATAAAAAACAAAATACAAAAACTGGTATATGAAATGTAACAGTATGACGTTACACCAATGTCTCGCTCTCTGTCACACGCACACGCGCGCACACACACACACACACACACACCACGACTTACCCCTGCGTCTTCGTCTGCACGGTGTAGGTGGTATTAGGACTGGCATAGGGACAATCCCACCGCAGGAGGCAGCCTAAATCCAGTGATTCCACTGCAGTGTAACAGACTAACCCAGTCGACCCTGGGAAGATCGCACGAAACCCGTACACCAAAATAGGACACTCACACAGATACTCATTGACCTGCTAAGTCTGACTGTCACAACTTTGTTAACGCTTGCGGGCAGGGAACCGTTGACTTAGTGCAAAACGCAGCAAGCGGCCACAGAAAAGTAAAAGACAATAACAACAACAGTAGCCGTTTCATTATCTGCAGTACTCACCAGTAATGAGCAGGACGACCGCGACACACAACCCAACCGGTGCTCTCAACAGACGCGTGGCTACACCCGATGTCTCCATGGCAACTTAGCTGCCCCTGTGGATCAAGTGGGCAAGACTCTGATGGTCTTAACTACAGCTCGCGCAGCACGGGGGGCTGACCCCCTTCCCTTTAAAGCCGGACAAACACACCTGTAAAAAGACACGCTGAGGCGCACATGCAATAAGCTGCAGGGGAGAATGATAGACTGGAGTCAGCAGGGAGGTGGAAGGGGAGGGGAGAGATAAGTATTTAATTGAAGGCTGGCGAATTTGTAAGAGAGAGGAAAGGCTGTAATCTATTTTAAGAGGGGGGCAGGAGAAAAATGGGAGACTGAGATAGTTATAGGAAGAAGATGAAGTTATTTAATGATTTTGAAAATGTATTTAAAAAGGGGTGTTTTGCTGCTCCTGCTACTGGGAACTTAAACCTTGATCACACAGGGAAAATACAGATCTGAGTGATGTTCAACCAAACACCGATTTTGGTTTGGATTTTTTTCTTCTTTCTTCTGGTGTGTGTGCATCTGTTTTGCCATGAACATCATTTCATTTCAGGTTATTTCAGTTAGGACCAACATGACTTTAAAAAAAAAAAAAAAAGAAACATATCAGTAGAAGATATCTGCATTCTCATCTTTTTATTCAATGCCATCTTTAAATAATAAGAATCTGTACATCTCTTAAGCAGGTCTTTGACCATTCATTCCCAAAAGTAATAATGATATCAATAGCTTCCTTATTAACAACAGTAATACAGGTGAAGTGCTTAACCAGGCAACCAGAGGGGCTGATAGAGATCATACAGCAACAAAAATAGTCATAAGAATGGTGTACAGCACACACTCTTTTACCCTTCCTCATACACATCCATCACACACGCACACACACACACACACACACACACACATATAACTCAGCAGTGCACTATACACCTCTTGATAATTAAAGACATGAAAGCAAAAACTGCCTGTTCATTCAGAAACAGCACCAAAACATCAAAAATCATTGCAACAGTAATACTAAGCTTAACATTCCTCATTCCTCATCATCATTATCATCATCATCATCATCATCAATATCATCATCAGTCATAAGAATCTTTACATCTGCAAATATACAGGATCTAACTGGCTGGGCCCCAAACTGGAGTGTTCAACATGCTGATCAGTTCTGGATGCTGCCGATCGTCTGTCAGATCTACGCAGGCACAGCTGACATCTCAAGTTGTGTCGCCCTCAGCCCAGCAGAGGGCGACACACAAAAGAAAGAAGAAGAAGAAAGAACACAAAAAAAATCCACCAGCAAAGATGCCACAGCTTTCATGGAGAAAGTCAACCAACCAACGTCTGGAGTGTGTTTTAGGAAACCAGCTCTCTGCACTAAAAAGTGAGTCTGGAAAATAAGCAGAGTATTGCTGTGTTAAAATCTGTGCAAACTTTAAGAAGACCCACTTAATTTCCAGGGAAGAGCTTTAGGTGCAGAGTTTCCACACGTGTCTTTGCTGCGAGTATTTGGTGTCGAGAAGTCTGGGTTTATGTCTGCGCCCCCGGAAGGGCCAGTCCCGGCTCCAGGCTGGTGGTGGTGGTCGTTGGGGTAGGGGAGGGCGGCAGACCCTTGGGTCCCGGACAGAGCAGCCCACGTGAGGCTGCGTGGTCCCCGTTCAGGTTCTTGTAGGGGTTTCTGCGTGGCGGAGCTCGGAGACAAATGGAGGGGAAGCGGAGACCGGCGAGGCAGCAGCCCGGGCAGGAGATCACCTCCTCCTGGTCCAGAGAGTGGCCGCTGCTGGAGCCAAAGGGGGACGAACCGGCGGGGTCGCTGGGAGGGGAGTGGTAGCCGTTGTTGTTGGTCGTGGTGGCGGCATTGGTGGTAGGGGTGCTCCATCCCAGCGGTCGGCTTACGACCACATTGTTGTTGTCCAAATGAGAGAGGGGAGGCAGGCACGGAGGCCCGTTTGAGATGGCGGACCCCCAGCCGTTAGAAAAGGGAGTGGGGGAGGGTTGGAGGGGAGTGGAGGATTTGGAGTAAGGAGATGAAGTGCTGTCTTGCGTGTCGGGAGAGCTTGTGCAATCCATGGGCTCCTCCTCCTCCTCCTCCTCTTCCTCCTCCCCCTCCTCCTCTTGGTCCAGTGACAGGGGCTCAAGGGACAGAGGAAGACCTGAGTCACCTGCCTGGTGCCTCCCGCTCCCCTCCCCGATGTCCTTCTCTTCTCCCAACAGTGTGTCTTCCTCGCTCTCGCCATTTGTCTCACCGTTTATCTCCGACGTCGACTCTTCCTCAGTGAGGACAGAGTTCGGCGCCGACGTGAGGTGAGGAGGGGGCGTGCAAGGCAGCGAGTGGCAGCGCCTGTGCCTCCTGGGCAGGTCGACGCCGTCGGCCTCAGACGCAGAGGAGTCGTCACAGTCTGGTGGCGGGGGCAGAGTGAAGGTCAGGGAGATGACCGACTTGCTGGGAGTGTCGAACAGCTTGATCTTGCCGCCTTTGAGGTCCTCCCTCTGAGAGAAGGGGTTGACCCGAGTGGGAGGTGCCAGGTTAACAGAGGGGGGGGTGTCCGGGGGGTGCAGCATGTCGGACTTGCTGCGGGAGAGGCGAGGGTCTGAAGGGAGGCAGAGGGATCGTCTTCGCAGGGGTCCAAGAGCTGGAGAAACAGCTTTAAGAGAATAAATCAACCAGGGTGAGAGGCGGTAACGTAAGGTAACGTAAAGTATTGGTCGACTCTCTACAGGTGACTCACCTTTGACCGCCGGCTCGTCCTTCTGTTTCCTCTCAGCTTGTCTCCTCTCCAGCTCTGCTACGATTTGGGAAAAGGATGGACGGAGCGTTGCATTCATCTGGCAGGAAAGAGAGATTCAACAGATTGAACAAGAGCTTGATGGACAGCGGAGGAAGTGCTCGGAAAAAAAACGATGCTTCCTGATCGATATCTTTAACTGCGGCACCTTTTTATTCCTGCGATCTGACCTTATCTACCTATAACAACAATGGCGTTCAGGCGTTTAAACAAAGGTTATTGCTCTCATCGTGACAGGACCATTTAAGGTGAAACATACAGAGCTCCAGCAATATTCCACATCTGGAACAAAAGAGGAAACACAAAAGCTGCTTTTCCTCCTCACAATAAACTTCATCATTTGATTCCCGTTTGCTCATTTGCTGTTTAGAAACCATTTTGTTGAACATACATGAATTAAAGTTGAACATTTCATGATGTCAAGTGTTGTTTTTCTGAGGGTGTTTCTCTCTTTATGCCTGCACACATAAAAACATTTTACACACTATTCAGAACCTAAAATCAGCTCGTTTGCTGCGTTTTCTGATTGATTACACTACTTTCATTTCCTTGTGCCAAAGAAGAGATAGTTAAGTCACAAATGTTTTATGACAAGCAGAACAAGGCGTGCATTAGACTTTATGCCGCTTTCCTGTTTACGGTAATGTACATTCAGGTCAGACTTTTGCGGAGAAGTGACTCAAGAGACCGACATACAGTACATACTGAAGTTCATGCCACATAAGGTGCTTTTAATCCCAAAGTTCTTCAGACTGTCATGTGACAACAGCAACGACAGGCGAAAGACGGGAGAAGAAAAGGAGGAAGAGCAGAATGAACTGAGAAGACAGGGAGGGAATGAATCATAAATCAGTGTTTCGTACATTACAGCAGGCGATGGCCAGGTCCAGGAAGTCTGGAGGACAGTCTCCCACCAACTGCTGAAAGGCCTCCACATCCAGACCAAAGTCCTGTAGAAAAACACAGACAAGAAATTTGGATCGGTTGTCTTTAATTGTACTACCAAAAAGCCACAGGAGGGAGAAATGAAAGAGTTTAACACTGATGCTGCATCTTAAATCTAGACTTCACACTATGTGTATACAGAACGCCATTTATTATTACATATGCCATGATTGCATTTAGTATACAACAGATTCATTTGTTGTTTGTGGCAGAAGGAAATGTCAAACTGCAAATTTGGAGTGTTGTTAGACAAGAACAAAAACCATTTTGCAATTTGTTTTGAATTTTTTGCAGCCGTGAGCAGTTCCCATATTACATCTGTGCATTGCAGTGTGGGACAATAAAAATCAGTTTCAAATATACTTCGCTCAACTTAAAATCTAGTCCAAATACTTATGTAATGCGGGATTCGGTGAATAATCATGGTCTAATATCGAAGAGCATAACTGAGAGACTCATTTCGAGTCCATCAGCAGTAACAGTTTTGAGACATGCACTCTTCTGTCAAGATATGAAAGTCAACTTCCTGTTTGTCCAAGATGACAATCAGCAGTAGAAATAAGATATCTATCATTTGACATATTTTTCAAAATCATATCTGACATGTTGCAACTGTTGCTTAAAGTTGCAAGTCATTTTGACACACTCCTTTCACAACAGTCATGAGGAGGAAGCACTTTTGAAACACAAGGAAACTTAATACAGTAATTATCCAAGAAGAAGAATTTTTCCACACACACACACACACTTGTGTAATGAGTAGCACAATGAAGTGAGTCGTGCATGAGATGATGAGTACGTGATGATAAAGGAGAGGGGGAATCGTTAAGGCAGTGTGATGAAAACGTTGTCAGGTTGTACCTCAGTGCGCGGCAGGATGTCAGGGTCGGCTTGTATCCTCGCAATGATCTCACACAGGATGATGCCGTACGCAAACACATCCACCTGCAGAGAGGAAGACGAGTCGATGAACAGGTATTATATTCTTACTTTTTTACTGCTCTGGTGACTTGATTAACTTTCATTTAACCAAACTTCATGAAATCATTGTTAATGTTTTAATGTACTGCTTCGACAAAACACTCAAATATTCTGGTGAACAGATCAAAAAACTAAAATTGGAATTATTAGTTAATTTTTGTTTTCAAGTGAGTCAAGTTTGTCTTTAAAAAAAAAAAGTCTTTAATTTCTCTCAGGTTACAATTAAATATGTTTAACTTAACTACACATTTTTATTGCAGCTCTGAAAACCTGGTTATGCAAGTTATGTGGATTTGTAATTTTTTTTTATTTTTTTATTTTTTTAGACTTTTTCCAATATAATCTAAATATAGCCACTGCATCCTGGATGTGGCTTATACTTATTTGTAGTTCCATGAAGCCCAGACAGGCTGCGTAACACTAAAAACATTATAATCAGCACTTAAATGCAACCCTAACAGGCAATCAAGATTTCCATGAAGCAGTACAGAAAACACTGGTGACCCAGGCCAATACACGCGCCTCTTACATAACTGGATTCCTGTTTGCCTTCAACATAATAACTGATTTATTAAATATTTATTGCTTTATTTCACTGTCTGGTTCCTGGCTTTATTTGAGCAGCTTTCATCACGCCCACTGTGGACCTTGAACTCTTGCAACAGTCTGCAGCTGGAGGGAAAATGAAGGAAGGAATCCGTCAGTACCTTCTCATTATACACCTCTCCTCGGAGCACCTCCGGGGCCATCCAGTAGGGGGAGCCGACGACAGCAAGAGGCTCCTGGTCTTCCTCCTCACTGCAGGGAAGAGAAGAGGAAGGGATGGATGGATGGATAGAGGAGAGAAACAAGAGGGTTAGCGTGATGTTAAACCAGCATTATTAGCTTTAAAAAGGTTCTTGCTTTATTCAGTTTTGTGGATCCTTCCTCACAATAATAAATATCACAGATCAGGACAACAGTCATGTTTCTTAAAGCACATATGAATCAGTTAAAAATGAGCGAATGAACAATAATTCTTCACAAAAACAGACCGACGTTTTTATTGTTTTTACTGAGGTTGGTCCAAAACCACCTGAAATAAAAGGATTGACTGCAACACCAAATGACGTCTAATAAAATGGCTGTATCTTCTTAATTTTAAATATTTTCATCTTTTTATATGATATTAAAATCAAAGATATTTTGCTTTTGAACAGTTGAAGATCTTTGTGCCTTCAGAACTTATAATGGCCATTTTCACAGTTTTGACATTTTGACTCAACAATCACCAATTAACTTAAAAAAATAAAAATAAAAATACTGGACAAATTGTTGAAAATTGTTTCTTTAAGGGCATAAAATGCTTTGAATTAAATCATCTTCAAAAAGGAATGAATAGACAAAACTGTTTGCTTAGATAAGTCTGATCCCGACCGACAGAAAAAAATGTCTTGTGCATTTTTTAAATTCTAAATGTTTGTCGCATCCATATAAATACTTGAAAATTTTGAGTTTGTCCGACAAATTCTCTTAACGTCCATCTGGTGAAACAGTTTCTAGTTACAACTGAAACCATATTCCTGTGGGATCAGATTTCAGTGGTGAGGATTTGCTTCTTCTACTGGTCGGACAAAGCGAGGCAATTTGAAGACGTCATCTTTGATTTCCAGAACTTGTGATGGGCATTTATCATTTTCTGACATTTTCTTGGACCAAAACGATTATAAAAATGAGGAGAAAATAAAATCAGTCAAACAATCAATGATGAAAATGTAGTAAAAAGGGGTTGATGAGGATGACTACATGACTTCACCCGATAGTGATGCATGAGAAACAACAAAAAATATTTTCCGATATTCTTCATTCAGGATTTCTGAAGATGACAACAGATTAACAAGTCAGACAGGAACAGTTGTGCAAGCAGGCATCATGCTCCATTTCATTAACGCAGAACCCAATCAAGAGGGTTTTATGGGATGAAACTTGGCTCTGTGCAAGTGTGTGTGTAGTTCCTTTGTATCTAAGAAACCACAATGTTTTCAGTTATACAGAGATATTGTTGTGAAATTTAAGCAGAATAAAAAGGAAGGAACACAAGAATGTGCAAGGACAACGTGCTTGCACACATGCCTGCACACACACGCGCGCGCACGCACACACACACACACACCCTGCTGGCAGATACTTCCTCTCTGTGCTATTTCCATCTGCTACTGTGAGCTATGATACTGCAGAAAATACAAGCGGGGAAGTGATGGCAGAGACGGTCATGGCTCCCAACGTAAACAACATTTGGAGAAGTGGACCCAACAGAATCAAGAGTAGAGAAAGCAGCAGAGAGAAAAACAGCTACAGAAAACTTAGAAATTAACACAAAATAATTATGGAACGACTCAAAAAGGAACTACAGGAGCGTAAAGGACACGAGAGTGACTTCTTATACGAGGGCCAGGAGAGATCCAGTAAGGCAGAGCACAAAAATAGGAGGACTGGAATAGTTTGACCTTATTTGGAGTGCTTTTCCTAAACCCCCTTCATCTCCTCTCCTTCCCTCCTTCCCTCTTTCCTTCCATGCCACAAGCACAGTGGTAGCACTCCAACACAAACACATTGAAGAAGGGTTGTCAACATCATCCATTCTCTGCTAGCGCCCTGCTACAGGATACAACAGTATTTGACTAAAATAAAAAGCAAACATGCCCTTGAAAAATGACGGAGCCGCAATTCACCAGCTGCTTTGGAAAGAGACACCGGAGCAAACAGAGGCCTCATGTTTGATAGGTGCAGGAATGCAACAATGACACACACACACACACACACACAGTCAGGTGGAAGCCTCTGCCTCACATGTGAAAAATAAAAAGCTTAGTTAGCTTTGTTGCTTTGTTTGTATCTTGATGCACATTTGACCCCTCACAGGACGGTCCTGGAGGATGTTTTTGGTTTGTTTTTTTTTTGTTTTTAAAGCAGAAATTTATCAGAACAAAGTTTAGTCGAAAGCATGAGAACCACAGAGGTTACAGCCTTTCCCCCCCCCCCCCCATGCCCCCCCGACAATGACGCACACTTGTGTAAACACAAAAGGTGGCCGGGCACAAACAAACAGAACCAGTGGAAACAGAACACACAGTCACAACACACACACACACACACACACACACAGAAAAGGGGGAGGCCAGGTTACAGTGGCAGCTGTCTCGTCTCAGCAAGAAGTCGTGTGTTTGCTAAACGACTGCAGACACGTCGGGGAGGGGAGGACGAGGAGCTAATGGCACACGAGTGTGTGTCAGCTGTGTGTGTGTGTGTGTGTGTGTGTGTGTGTGTGTGTGTGTGTGGGGGCAGGAGTCTTGAGACACTGGCTGCTGTGTTTCTTTAAGGTCACCCTCGACATCCCAACTATTCAGCGGCTGCTCTACATCATTATCAACCGATTGCTGATTTGTTTATGGAGAAATAATAATCATAAAGACAACAAATCGTTTCATTTCAGTCTTGGACTTTTATGGATGTCGAGGAGAAGTGGGGTCAAGTTGTAGCGTGACACTCTGGGTACAAAAGATAAACAAAACTACATTTGTGTAAGTTATACACTTAATTACAGTTCATCTGATCTACTCGTACTTTCCTAGAATATTTCCATTTTGGGGCTAGTTATGCTTTTTGGCAAATATACTTATTTACAGTTTCTCCAAGAGTTGCATAAGAAGATTGATAACACTCATTTGAGAGTGTTCTGCATGAAGCTAGAGCTGTGATTAGCCTAGCTTAGCATAAAGGCTGGAAGCAGATACAGTAAAGTTCATGAACCCTTTGGAAAGACCTGCATTGATTTGTCATAAAATCTGATCTTCATCACAGTCACAAGCTTGGACAAACACAATGTCCCCAAGATAATGTCACACAAGCAATTATAACCTTTCGTGTCTTTATTAAAACACAGCCATTAAATATTCACAGTGCTGCCGGAGAAAGTAGATTTAATAACTGGCCGAACCTCCTTTGGCAGCAATGACGTCAAACAAGCTCTTCCAGTAGCTGCTGGAGGAATTTTGGACCATTCAGCTCAGACATACTCTGAGCGCTTCCTCCTCGGGTCATTCTGCAGCATCTCTGCTGGATTAAGATCTGGGCTCCGACTCCAGAACGTGGATTTTCTGTGTTTGAAGTCATTCTGTGGTGGATTTACTTTGATGTTTGGGGTCCTTGTCCTCGCTGCAATCACCCAGCTTCTCCTGAGCTTCAGCAGGTGGACAGACACCCAGACATTATCCAGTAAGACACCTTCATAAACTTGGGAATTCATTTTCCTCTCCATGATGTTGACCTTAAACCAGAAAATATCCATGCTCCTCTGCAGGCTCAATACATGATTTTTTTCCCCCCACTGACACCATGAGACACAAAGTCTTTTCAGATTTTTTAAAAAGCATCGTTAACTGCTTTACTGCTGACACGTTTGCACAAGTTAAATGTTGAAATCTGAACTTTTTCCTTCATTGTAATGGAATATTTCCCCACTGTGGTATTACTACTCTTAGTTAAGGCAAGAATCTGACCATCTGACACCATGAGAGACATGATGTCACTGGAAAACCAGCTGTAGAAAATAAAAAACACACATCAGAGGAGGGCTGTAACTCCGCTGGTCGATCAGTCAGCACGGGCCAGCGGTGAATTGATGGCCGGGAATAAAACAAGCCACATAAATGTCAGTGCATATTAAACACACAGCTGCAAACACAGAGGAAGAGGCAGAGAGACCGTGGTGCGTCACAGCCAGTCAGATTAAATATTAACACCACCTCTGTGAGTCAAGCTGCTGTCTGTCCTACCACCTCCCCCTTGAAACAACGCTCGACAATATTAATAATAATAGTTCCACGGAGAGCGAGCGGTGTTTGGAGAGGGGGATTAACCGCAACATGTGCCTGCACACTCTGGAAAAAACCTGACTGTGCGTTGGATGTGAGTAACGGGTCTGTGTGATTGTGTCTCATCGGAGAAAAGAGAAGCTGAGGGAGGCATTTTCTAAAACACTTTGCACTGAGAGATATGGCCTGACAGATAAATAAGACAAAAGGGAGAAGTGGAGGAATGCCATTTATTGAGCGCGACTTATCTAATCACGGGGCGTCGATAGAAGTTTTGATGAATGGACTCACCTGTAATCTGGGATTTTCTCCGCCAGGCCAAAGTCTCCCACCACAGCCGAGCACACGCTGCCCTCCCAGCGCACCAGGCAGTTCTGCACACGGGGTCAGAGGTCACACACACACACACATCACTTAAATCAGCGAGAATTTCAACAGAGATCGGAGATTTTATTGTGCAGAGCTTTTCATTTGCGATGAATCATTTCTAGGAGGCCATCTTTAAGTCTTCAGCTGTGGAGCGACAGCAGCCAAGAAACTGCTGATGTTTAATTTGCCTATCCATCAGAAATGAACAGAAATGGTTGATTTCTGTGTTTTTGCACAATGTCAGTGTCTTAGCAGCTAAATTACCGCAATCTCCACTCAAATCTGATCTGTAGTATTTTCCAGCATGTCAACATTTCCTTTGTGGACTTGTTACAGCTCGAAGGCATCTACATTTTTTTTGGGTTTTTATTTTGAGTTTGTTTTTCTATTGCTGCTCCCTGTTATGTGGACAGATTGATGTTGGAGGCTTGTGCCAAAACGCTGGTTTGTACAAGGCTAGATTACCAACAGGGCAAAGCTGCAACTGTCCAGGATCCCCAGAGACTTCAGGGGCCCTTAAAACTCCAGGTTCAATATCAGGCAAGTAGTTTTATATTTTTAATGTTTGGTAAAACTGTATGCGCTATGCTAGATCACAGTATAAACTGGAAAGATAAGGGGCCTTAGGGCAAAACCTGCATCGTGTCAGTTTGTGTTCCAGCATGAATATGTGAGGTGACTGTAGTTTACTGTGCATCAGTGCATGTAATACAAATGTATTGCTACCTTAGGAGCAGACTCCCAGCAGAGCATCAGTCTGCACTGATGTGTGTGTACTGTACGTGGGCACTGATGCGTGTGTGTTTGTCGTCACCTTGGAGGTGAGGTCCCTGTGGAAGATGCCCTTGCTGTGCAGGTACTGCAGTCCCCGGGCGATGTCCAGAGCGAGGCTGAGGCGCACGCTCCACGACAGGTACACGTCACTGCCCAACAGCTGCTCCAAGTTACCACCGTTGATGTACTGGATCATCAGGATAAACAGCAACACAAGAGCTTCATTAGTAATGTACAGTGTGTGTGTGTGTGTGTGTGTAGATTAATGATTTAAGCCTTCTGACAAGTAAAAAAGCCAAACATCTAGAGGTTTCAGCTTCTCACATGTGAGGATTTGAGGCTTTTCTCCATTTTATATCATTTTAAATTGAATATTTTGGGGGTTTTGGACAATAAGTCAAACAAAACAAGCCACTTGTTTGTGGCATTTTGCTTATTTTTTTGGACAGTGACAGTACAGATAGAAACAGGTAAAATGGGAAAAGAAGGAGGGGATGTCGTGGGTGGTATCATGTGCATCTTAACCAGAAGGCTACCAGGACCCCCTCCCCCCTTTTCCCCCTGACATTTCATAGACTAAACTGACTAAAGTTTAAGTGTGATCCAGAGTCCATCAACTAAACTTCTCAATAAACCTCATTATTTTAATTCAATGACAACAACAAAAAAAATATCACATTTTTAAAAATCACCTCGTCTGAAACCTGCTGAGCTGCTGGATCATCACAACATGAGGAAAAGCTTTAGAAATACAAATGCTGCCAGTGCAGGCGTCAGAACACCAAATCCCCCACTCATCCCCTGATCCATTTCCTTTTCACTGATGTCCTGCTCAGTTGCCTAGGCAACGTCAGGTAAACCCATCACATGTAAGAAACAGGTGAAATGTCATGAACTGCCTGACCCCAGTCAGCTGGGGCCTCATTGTTCAGGCAGTCAAAGAACAGATGCTCGTACAGTGCATTAGATAACAGGAAGTTCATGTTTTAAACTTTAATGAACGACACCGCTAGCATTTAATTTTAAAAAAATATGTAGACTTTGTAGTTATTTTAGGTTTACAGCAGAGAAATAGAAGCAACATTCAACAAGCAGAGAGATCTGAATAGAGACGGAGTACGAAAATAATTCATAAGAACAAGATTTTACATTAACTGCAGCTGGCGTTTCAAGTGGAAAGATGTCATAACACTGCATAATTAACCATCTTACATAGAACTATCCATCTATCTAATTGCAATTAGATATTGTATCTAAATGAATCCGCCCGAGGTCAGGATTTGTTATCAGAGAATAAAGTGAATCTGATTCTTAAAAATACCAAATATACTGATCAACGTCTTACCTCTGTGAGAGCGTGAAGCTGCCCTTCATGGACACACACTCCTATGAACCTGAGTATGTTAGGGTGGGACAGTCTGTTCATGAGCTGGACCTCCCTGAGCATGTTGGCTCTGTTGCTGGCCAGGATGTTCATCTTCAGGGCCATCACCTGACCTGACACACGATGTTGCACCTGAATCACACAACAACAACAACAACAATAAATGCTCCTTTTTCATCAACAGAAATGATACAGTGAAAAGATTTCAAAACTGACAGTTCAACATTGTTTGTGTAGAAATCAGAAAACTGGGGAAATGATGCAATTTAGCGGCAGAAAATATACTTTTTAAAAAACAAAATCTGGCTCAACAGACTCTCTGGAACAATTAATGCTTGTTCCACTTTTCGCAGCAACATGACAGTAGATGGAAAACATTATTCAAAGCACCTCACAGTACACATGAGCACATAAAACTGGACAGGACAGGCCTGCAGCACAGTATTTATGATGATAATATATTATCCATAGATAAAATCACATGGGTTAACACTATCTGAAGTAATAAAATGAAACTCCCACATAGTGCTGACTAATATTAGCGCCAAGGTGCTTTTGGAAACTGGCCATTTAACATTAGGGGGTCAGATGAGTTTCTTCATATGTTTTGGCTGCTTCTCTGTGGCGACCTGCTGCCACGGCAGCGTCTGTGTCTGGTATGGTAACCATGGAGACACGACATGCTTCCCCTCAGGCTACATGTTTGTGCATATTTGCTTGGCAAGACGTCTAAAGAGGCGCAAGCACACAAGCAGCAGACGAGTCTGCAGAGAGAGAAAGTCAGAGGTGTTTAAGTCTGCTGGGCGGGGTGTGTGTGTGTGTGTGTGTGTGTGTGTGTGTGTGTTATGTTTATGTGTTTGTGAGTGTGTGAGAAATCGCAGTACTATGAGTGTAACTGCCAGTGTTAAGATATTGAAGAAGTGAGTGTGAAGAAGTGAGTGTGAAGGCGAGTGTTGGTATTGAATAGAAAGAACTGCTGTTAAATTTTCTTATAATTCTCTTGACAAATTTGTATAAATTATATCACTTTCTGCCATTCAATATGTTTTAGAGCTTAAAGTATATTTACATATTTGATCCAAGACTTGACTAACGACCCTGAATAGAATCGAAAAACATCTTTAACTTATACGCCAACACGCCAATGATGTCACATTATGGCATTAGAAAAAAGGAAAAGTTCACCACAGTCGTTATGGTTCATCCTCTGGGGACCATGAACGTCCAACAGTTGTTGAGATATTTCAGTCCGGACCAAAGTCGAAGACTCACATTACAACCTCTATAGTAAAATAACAATAATAAAACAAAGATCTAGTGTTTGGTCCTAATCAAAATCTTGCTTGCTCTTTTATTTTAGGCAACAGTTAACAGCTGTAGAAAAACATGTTTCTCAAATCAAGGTACTGAAAAAAGTACAATTATGATATTACTGCCAAACTACATCATCATATAAACACTATTTAATTATTGAAAAATTTATAACAATACCTAGCCCTACTGAAAAGACCTGTCAATCACTGAGTAACTGCTACTAATTTGTGTTTTTAATTTTGGTTGTGAAGTGACACTTGTTTGCATTTTGGATCAGGAATCAGACTTTTACTGCCTGACTGCAAACCAAATTTCCTTTGAGCTATTAATAAAGTAGAACTGGCAGTTAAGGGTTTCAGGTTGTGTCTTCATTAGTGACATGAGAGTGTAATGAAAGACATAGCGGTGGTGGGGGTGGGGGGTAGGGGTGGGGGGGGCAAGTAGCCAAAGTCTGAAGTCACAGCCGTTGAGCTGAAGTCAGTGTGACACTGACCTGGATCTCAGCTGGGCTCTGGGTCGAGTGGTGATGGGGAAAAAAATAAAAATCCACAAAGCCTATTAGAGACCAGACTAGAGTGCAGTGAGTAATGCTATTCTCACACACACACACACACACACACACACACACACAGGATGAAGGCAGCCCTCTTCATCGTAACAGCCAGTCAATGAGAGTCACTCTGCTGCACTAAATCCTTTCTTTCCACAAAGCCACTTGAGGACTTCAGCCTTTGGCAAAGTGCTGCAACACATGCATGGATGCACACATGTAAATCGCACAGACAATTGCTTACAGTCGTTGCTTCCTCTTGCAGAGCGGGAAAGTCCGAGCACACATTTAAACAGGCAGCAGGAGTTTGGAGGGAGTGCAGGACTAATCTCTGCCTCTCTTTATATATTTACAGCACTTAGAGGATGAGGCAGACTCATGTAGCTGGTAGACGGAGCTCTGTAGCCGATTAAGAGGTTTCTTTATACACACAACACACAACACACAACACACACACACACACACACACACACACAGCCTCCTCCTGAGTAGCACAGATTTATCAGGCAAACAGGACCTTGGGCCATGCATGGCTCTGGATTTACATCACACTTGTCCGCCTTTTCTCTGCACACGTCTGCCTTCTCACTTATTTGAAGACAGCATTACATGCTCATCTCCCAACCACACACAAACAGACACACACACACACACACACACACACACAGGCAGGACACAGTGCAAACGTGAGCCAACTGCTGATGATGCAGCAGTGGTTAGAATTGCAACGCTGCTTGACCCGACTGTTTTGTCCCGACAGTTTTTAGCTTCTAAACAAACAACCTCTCACCCGTCATCATTACAGGGCGAGTCCGTCTGACTCAACACAGGGTTCAAGTGCAACTTTGGCAACATTTTCTCAGGTGTGTGTGTGTGCACACGTGTGTTTGTGGTGTGTTTTTTTTTGCCATCTGAGAAGCTTACCTCTGCAACATCACCACAAGAAGGATATAGTGTTTCTTTCTTTTGTTTTTATTTTATTTTATACATGCTCCATGCCAACCACTTAACCGGTCATCTCCACAGACTTGCCACTGGAATGCCAATGTCCACGCCTAAGTAAAAGATTACCCCACAACATGGAGCAACACACACACACACACACGCACACACGCACACACACACACACCTACTACAGGCTACTGCTCACATGCACGCGCTCAGACACTCCCTAAATCTCTCCTTCAAAAAACAC
This sequence comes from Seriola dumerili, assembly GCF_002260705.1. NCBI lineage: Eukaryota > Metazoa > Chordata > Actinopteri > Carangiformes > Carangidae > Seriola > Seriola dumerili. The sequence goes on along the minus strand of NW_019174786.1, from coordinate 764,226 downwards.
GCTCAGCCTTATAAAGTACTGCTGTCAGCAGAGGAAAGGTCACGGGCATCGCTCTCCCTCTCGCTCTGTGCAGCCAACGTGTGCAGTGATGTCTGTCATTAGCCGGCGGCCCGAGGAGGCAGACTGATGCACAGCCACAAACTGCAGATGGAGGACGCACACAAGGGCAAGAGAGACGTGTCATACATTTAATATATATGGGATTTTAATGCAGTTTAGGCGTCTTTAGACAAAACATATGAAGACTGTTTCAGCTGCAGGAACATTTGTTTCAGTCTCACAAAAGACCAGATCATCCGTTTAAGGATGAAATGGACTGAAACCATTGAGTTATAATGTTTTATCATTGCTTGTGTGTGCAGGGTTGTGGCTGGGATTTTACAAAAATGAGGTCAAACCCAAAGTCCAGGGTTGTTGTTTTTATATTCTATAATAATTTAGCTGCTAAAATAAGTTTCAAGTAAATTCTCTCTCTCAAAATAATTCCCTGAATGCTGTTTCAAAGCCTTTCTGACAATGCCAGGAATATACTTTCAGTAGACAAACACCAAAATTTACTAAATTTTGATTTTATTTGTGTGTATTTGTTGCCTAAAATGAGTCAAACTGAAAGTTTTCTACTCTAAAAACACATTTGAACCCGGCATAAAAATAGAATAAACATCCTTCACGGGACAGTAAAATGCCAAAAACCTCTTCAAAACAATATTGAGGACATGACCTCGGTGTCCTCACTGGTGGCCACAGCCCTGTCTGGGCAGATGTTCAGTCCATGTGACACGGCCAGAAGTATGTGGACAAATACTTTTCAGGTGTCCACATACTTTCACCATGTAGAGTTAAAAAGAGAAAACTCTCTGCAGAACAAATTATATGCTGCAGCAGTGGAGTGCAGCTGAGTGTGACCACACATCCTCTCTCTCTCTCACACACACACACACACGCACGCAGACACACACACACACACACACACGACTGCCTCAGGACACTGGGTCAACTCTAAAGGCCTCCTTTTCTCTCGTGGATTACTTCACAACTTCCCACCAGCAGGGGCCATTGTTATCATTTCAGCAGCTGAACGTACACTTTCACAACATCTAAATCAACTTTTAAATAAACCACACTGGGGTTTCTAAATAAACAGCGGGGGTCTTCAGTGGAAATGCATCAAGACTGCTTTGAAATCTGTTTCTTGTGGACATAACTCTCTGCAGAGCAAAGACAATGAGATCTAAACGTTTAGCCAACAGTCAGGTTGTTGTGGGTTTTACATGAGAAAGTATCCGACAGCCAGACATAAAGACAGGATCTACTCCTCAAAGTATCATCATCGTTCAACAACTTTTACAGCGTTTTTAAAAACCAGACTGGAGCATCATTTGCTTTGGAAGACGCATTTCGAGGCATCACTTTAAGACAAAAACAGGAAAGCTTCTACCAATTTCACACATGAGCTTTATGCTGAGGTGTGAAGTCACTGTGAATAAAGTCCTTGAGGGGGTGAACTCCACCACTGTGTGTGTGTGTGTGTGTGTGTGTGTGTGTGTGTTCGTGTGTCAGAGAATTGAGAAAATTACTTCTCCTACAAAACAACTCAGAGCTTAAGCCACCGCCTGAGGCTCAGCTCTCAGTTATAGCGTGAAGAAGCACAAGCAGTGTGTGAGGGCGTCAGAGTGAGAGCGCAGGCGACTGAGACGAGGCACCGAGCCAAGCCGGGTCCATCAGTGAGTGAGCAGGGAGGTCCCCCTCTGTGAAACACAACCTGATCGGGGAGGGGGGGGGGTGAACAGCGAACAGTCCAGGTCTAATGCTGAACTGACCCCCCCCCTTTACACAGGCCTAAACATGAGGGGGGGATGGGGGTCATTCAAGTTCATACATGTCACTGGCCAGTTGCTGACCAATATCTCAGGTTATGTTTTTAAAATGGTAAAACAAACAAATAAATAAAAAGTGTGTCTTCAGTGGAAAGTAGTTCCTATAGAAACTGTCCCCAGTGTGCTCTGTGGATTACGCAGAGTGATGACGACACGCTTCATGGAAAGAGACGTTGCTGTTGATCCTTTAAAAAAAAAAAAAAAAAAAAACGCCACCACAAATTAACTTCCATTCATTTCCACTGCATCAGGGTGGAGGCAGAGATCTCAGAGACAGATATCTAAAAAAACATGGGCGAAAGACGTACACTCTGTGTGGCTTTGATAACACTGGAGATAAATGACTAATTGGCTTTTGGTGTTTGAACTGACTCTTTAAAAAAACGCATGACAGGACAGATGACAAAAAAAACTCTGCTCCACCTCAAAAAAACCATGTAACAATGTTTTGTGATACTGGCTGGACACACACATGCAAACACTGAGCCATTTGTTTACCTTATCACAAGGGAGCGGCTTTCCTTGAGGTCCAGCTAAAAAGACTACAACTACTGCCAATATGTGGACGTGAGGAAACGCTCATTGTGCACTGATGTAAACACACATCGATTGTCTTTTGAGATAAATGCATCAAAAAAAAAAAAAAAAAAAAAAAAAAAAAAAAACAAAAAACACTGGTAACGATGATGGAGAAGAGGAGGTATCTGAAAACAGATAATTGTGCAACTCTTACCCCGACACTTCTCCATTTTTAATCCTAAATCCAGTTGAAATGTTTTTAAAAAGCAGTAAACATGGCGGTTCAAGTGAAGACAGGCGCATGACAGGCTCAGCGCTTTCGTGTGGTTGTGCAGAACATAAACACAGCTAAATACTTGTGCAGTGAATGGCAAGGGAGCAGGTCCCGACTGGAGCAAGGGAGGAGAGGAATAATGAGGGAAAAGTGCTACACCAAGCCTCTGATGTTCAAGTCTGCACTGGCTCTGCCATACCAACACCACCATCCAAAGACAGCACGGACACACACACACACACACACACACACAAAGAGATCCTCCTAATCCTGAAAACAAACTGATCATAAGCACAAAAGGTGACGGCTGATGATGGATCATGGATTGTGTGCGTATGCAGCTCCTAAGAATCTGTCTTTTTTTTTTTTTTTTCCAGCCAGGATTTCCTAAGAATCGGTCACATCTGAACACGTCCCTGTGGAGGAGTTCCAAAATCCCTATCTCTCTTCAAGATAAAGTTACTGATGAACTGAACCCAAAAACAATAAGATGTCACAGAGGAATCTTTCCTCAGAATGATCATTTATTCACTACCATAACTTAACCCATTATCAAATCAAGGCATAACAGGCCTCGAAAATTGTTTAAATCCAGTCAACAGATTTAAATCGATGAGCACACCGATCATTTCTGCACTACAGATGAAAGATGTTGGTTATGTTTGAAATCGATAAAATATTTTTCGCATTATATGACAACTGGTGCTGAAATGAAATCGCTTTATCACTTAGTCAAAGAAATTTATCTGTAATAATTTTGTTTAATTTTTTTTAAAGCTAAAATGTTTTGGTCTTAAATAAATAATCTCAATTTTTCACTATTTTCTGTATTATTCTCTATATATATATATATATATAATGATTAAGTGATAGCAAAATGAATAGTTAGCAGCAGCTCTAATGGCAATATTGTGTATGCAAAACTACAAAATACAATATAAAAAAAATAAATAAAGATATTTCGTGCAATGTCGTGTGTTTTGTACGATATGCAAAACTCTTTAACCATGAAATCATTCATTTTGTAAGATGAAAGCACAATACGATTCAACTGAAGGTCGAAAAGTCGATACTGAATTTCTGCCGAGCCGCTGCTGTGGACATACACAACACAGACGTACAACACAATGAACACACAAGCAGAGGCACCACAGCAGTGTTTGCCAACCCATTTCCTTCACATTACCGCTCTGTCACAAGCAGCTGACACACACACACACACACACCCCCATATACACATTAGCTGTCCGAATCATGTTGACAGTATTTGTCCTCTGGAGACTCCTATCCTCTTTTTATCTAATTACTCTTGCGGCTTATTATCATCATATCTCATTCGTGACCATAAAACAACCCTAAACACTCACACACCTCCATCACTACAGTCCAAGTGGGCTAATCACAGCAGGTATGATCTTTTCCATGATGACTGGTTTTGTTAAGAAGAAAATTCTCACGATGTGACTCATGTAAATGCAGCATGAGTTTCAATTTCAAACTCTGTTTCCCACTTTTCGCGACAGTTACCAAGACAAACAATCAAATCAGCCCCAAAGTTATTTCTTCTAACGGAAAAATAATGAGTCAGCTGAAGCCGCAAGACTATAAAACTTTATCAATCTGTGCTGTATGGTTATATGTTGAGCAAGAAGAACAAAGATTGGCTAGGTTTATGACAGATACCTTTATATTGAATCAGCAGAGAACGGCAACCTTCTTGAAATCTTTCTAGAATTACAAAAGTCTCTGAATATTTCACTAAAAACAGGTTCATTTCATTTGAAAGGGGGTGTGCACAATATTAAACGTAAATGCTACTTGAAGTTTTGTACCAGAGTTAGCTAGTTTAGCTAGCAGCCTTTTCATAGTTGAAACATGAATTTCATACAACACTTTAAATAGTTTGACATTTTGGGAAATACATTTACTTGCTTTTGATATAAAAAGTGTCCAGATTTTCTGAAATGAAAACTGGGGACATTTCCAGTTCAGCGATCAATACATCATCAAAATATCCAATGTTTTTACCTATGAAACAGAAAAAAGGCGGACAGTGACAGTTTCATGTATTTTGACCATGGTAACTGTTGTACTGTAGTAAACTATTGATGAATAACTGCTAAAATGACGACTTCCTACCTTTGAAGCAGTAGTGAAGTCCTATTATCTTTCTATTCCTCAATTATTTACATTTCTTCAGTTCATAAGGGTCCACAGACCAAAAGAATCAAAATCATCTTTCACAAAAAGGTTGTGAATATTGTTATGTGAAATCCATTACAGACAGTCAGGCAATTTCTTCTTCACTTCTTCCAACATGAAAACTATTTTTTCAAGTTCCCGCTGGGGGGCTTTTGGTATGTTTTTGTTAGTTTACTGCCCGGTTATGAATTCCTAACCCATGAGTAAGCCAGCTAACCTTTTCTCTGCCTAGAGACGACAAAAAAGGAAAAGGAAAAATCTCTTTGGTAACTATATTTTGATGGTTTTAACTTCACTTTTGAAGCTGCTCCATCTAGCAGCAAGTGCCCTCTGTTGGCCAAAACCAGCACAATGCTAAACAGTTAAAACGGGGAGATTTCCGAGGACAGGTCCAGCCAGGGACGGCCCAACAAAAACATGGGACTTTCCCCTGAAAACAGGGACATCACCCTAGATTGACACCAATTTCATGTTTATGTGGTAGACACTGTATATAGGCTACACACCGGTAGTAGCCGGTTAGTTTCGCTAGCAAAAAATGGAAACAGGGAAACCACTAACCTACCAAAAGTCCCTGTAAAACCACATTTAATTTTTATACTTTAGTTTTTGCACAGATTAAGAAAATAAAATATAATATTGGTGATTAGTGAGCTTCAGAAATGCTGGTAAAATTTGTTATCTTTAGCTAAGCTAGCAGCTGCAGCTTCACATTTAGCATACAGACATAAATGCAGCTTTGACCTTCTCATCCAACTCCTCACATGAAAGTCCATTTCTTTCAAACATCATATTTTTGTGTAGTTAGAATTGGCTAGAAGATACTCCAAAGACCAATATTGACCAAATTCCAAGACGTAAGTCTGACAGAGAACTTCTACAAAATAAATTAAGTACTAAAGTTGCCTTGAGTAGACTGGTATGTGCTGTACGTGTCTGAAAACAATGTTGTGAGATTTTCATGACTCATGTAAATTATGTAGAAGGCCAAATGAGAACCAAATCCGATAGGCAGCCTGTTCCGTTTCCTGGTTCTTAGACAGCAGGTGTTATCTGCATTAGCAAATATACCATCTATTATTGGAACAGAAACAGCTGGAAAATGACGCACTAACTCAGTAATCCAATTAGAAATCGAACCATCCTGTTTGTTCAAAAAGTGTGCAGGCCTGAGAAACAGACAGAATAAATAAATAATGACTTCCTGCAGTTAACTGAACCGTTGAGTGATGGTGCAATTTATTTGTGATTGAGGGGTTTTATTGCTTTTCAGCCTTCAGGTTGAGTTTGAGGCTGATGGAAAAAAAACAAAACAAAACAAAAGCAGGAGTCTTGCACAAGGTTCTCGTAATACACACACACAAAAAACTCTTTTGAAGAATATTAAAGGAAGATGAAAAACAGCACCTGAAGGATTTGTCTTGACACGTGTGCTCCCACCCCCCCCCCCTTTTTTTTTTTTTGTCTTGCTCTTTTATTTTTTTCCAGGTTGCACAATTGCACACTGGAGAGGTGAATGGCTGCCTGTCTGCCTGCAGCGAGCCTCCATTGATCTGCACTGAGGACTGAAGCTCAACAACAGCACACACACATGGCGGGAGGCCAGAGCCTTTGTAGCCTAGCTCAGGACATCCATTTCAAAGCCCACATGTAAGTATATGCAACATATACATTTTAGTGCTCACTAAATTTAATAAACAAACCATTCGAGAGAGGTTTCACAGCAGAACAGTCAGGCCTTTTCCTCTGAACTAAAGCAGGATAGAGGAACAATCGTTCACTCAGCAACGTCAGCAAACTTTTGAAATGTGACTGATAGCTGCGGTAACAATTTTGCATTTATATGGCGCTATCAAAGGGCAAGCTGATCCAAACCTAAGTGCCAACTTGACAAGCCAGCGGTAAACATGGTCACATTTGCATGCTCATTGGCCATTCAAAGGGCAAAGCTGAGGGAGTGGCTTCTGAAGGCTGGGTGGCCTGAAGATCCTTCTTTAAAAAAAAAAGAGGACAATCCACAAGAGGGAAGTCACAACACAAAAAGTTTATTTAATGAGCCGAGGGTCGACTCGGCCATGCATGTTTAAGACTGCACTGTTCACCACAGCTAATTAAAGAGTTTCTATCAAGTGTCACAATCATGCATTTCCACTTCATCTCTCGCTACTGCAAGGTTTGAATATGCTGGTATGAGTCACTGTGGGCATGCAAGAGCTCCGACTCCACCATCCTGCCAATGTTCATGATTTAACCTTTGCATGTTATTGGAAATTTCTGTTTACTTGTCATACCAAACATTTGACCCACCCCCACTTGGGATTACAAAACTACACTGTATGGTAGAGTCATCGAAAATACGGCAAGACATCTTCTGGCCACACATACACAACACAGCTGAAAGTCAGTTAATGAGAGAAACTAACCTGCTGCAGTTCTGAAAGACTAATCCTCATTTTTCAAAACAGAAATATTCCAGTGTCTCAACTCAATATCAGACAGATGCCCTTATAGCCACATCACACATTCAGCGACAGACGCACAGATCAGACAAATACTTGGAAAGAGGAACCAGAGGAAAAAAAATAAATAAAAAAAATACACACACATCACTTTTACTCCTGAGAGTCTTGGCACTGCTCCCACATGGGTATTAGGGCACTCTGAATAAGCTCTTATTAACATGAGGGAATCATCGCTGCCATGTGTTTAATTTTCAGTTATTGTTGAAAGTGAAGAGTAAGGCTTCCCTTCAGTCTCACTGCTTACATGACCGATTACTACATCACCATGGTGATTGAAAGAAAACTGGAGTTTTGGTCACAGTGTTGACCACAAGTCACTTAATGTCAAGTGTCTGCTTTGGGATTAGTTTCACTGGTTGACTAAGGAGCAAGTTAGCAGCTGTTTTCGTGAGAGTTATTAAAGTCGTTCTGAAGCATCAAGATTCCCAAAATTATGACAAGCATCAATCCATTGACTCCTGATGAGACTGATGCGAGACCTTTGTTTGACCCACGAGTGATTCGAGGAGAAATATCTGATAACACAGGGATAAACTGCTCTAAATTTCCCCTACATGTGCACATGTAGCCGCGTCTATATGAACACAATAATGCCAGCTGCCATCAGTGAAATCAGGCCATTTTAAAAACAGCATCACTCAGTTATTTGATTTACTGCACATGTGAAATGTAGAATGTGAAGGGAACTAATAATTTCATGAAAGCCTGCTCTGTGGTTTTTGGTTTTTTATGATTAATCAGTGTATAATCTAATCTGGACCAATCTCCAAAAATAGTGAAAAATGTCCATCTCACTTTCCCAGAGCCCAACACAACATCTTTATCTGACCCACAGTCCCATTAATAATTCAAACCCAAAATTACAATTACATAAACACACAATAAATCCATAAATACTGCAAATATTTATGATTTTTCCTTGATAAATGACTTAAATGATTATTATTACTATTAATAATATAACTTCTATTAATTTATTGCCATGTTTTTGAAAGATACATGACACCTCCTCAAAGTTATTTATGAAATGTGGATCATTCATTCATTTAAAAAGTGAGTCCATGTTCTGATATATTCCAACATCATGTTCTGTGGATTAATGACACTAACATAATCATAACAATGTGTCACAGTTCACTGTGATCCTGACTTCCAAAACTAATAATTACATTTTCCTGTATTTTGGTGGAGAATTCAAAAAAGGGTTTTGTTTCATTGTCCCAGTTTAACACAAAATCTAAACGATATTTACAAACCCTCACAAAAGGGTAGAAATCTGTATGAACCCACTGAGTGTGAACTATACGAACTTCTACACTCAAACCTACATTTCTCAGAGAGGAGGCAGGACTTTAACTAGTAATCACATCTGTATATCAAAACCAGTGTCAAGCAAGACACTCAATCAGTCAGCAAACCCGCCTTAAGGCACCACTGGCAGAGCGCAACCTGGTATTTAATGTTCAGGGAGAAATTCATTAAGTCACGGTGTTCGTCCCAGATCTTATTAAAGTCTTTTATTTTCCATAAAAAGAGCATAAAAGAGCAGCTGCATGCTCCGTATCCAGCAGGTAGCCACGCTGGTTTTTTCTTCTTTCCAATTTAAAATGACTCTATACTGAAATAAAGCTCAAGATAAAAACTTCAGCTTTCTGAACTTCGAATGCATCTCAAACTTTTCAGTATCTGTAAATTGATTTCAATCCAGTTAAATAAATCCTCATCAGCATATGAAACAAGATCTCTTCTCAAAAAGGTGATGGATTCATTTTATCCACAGGCCAGCTCCTCTTTGTGTTGTGCTCCCTCTCTCACACCGGGCTGTCATCATTAATGAGGCGTTCCTGGAATTAGTCTCTATGCAAGTGAACAGCAGCGTGACTAGAGGGATGAAGGCTGCTGGTCCGAACAGAGAGGGGGGGCGTAGGGTTACCTACACGTGTTCTGGATCTACCTGCCCTGACCATATCCACTTACGCACCAAAACACAGCGTCCACCTTACACAACATGTGGGTCACTGCAAATGTGTGTGTGGAGAGGACGACAAGACGGTGAGGTGTACATTTACACCGTGACGCCCTCCCCATCACCAACTTCCTCCTGCAATTAGTCAACATCATACAGCTTTTCTACTTGGTGTTTGGGTTCGGATGCACTGGTTGCCATGGATACCACTTGTTTCAGAGATGGTGAGGGATCAAGTGGAGTTAACAGGAAGTCAACAACTCACTGTTGGTTGTCAAGAAGTTTTAGTTCAGCTCACACACGCACTGTCATCCTAAATCTAATAAACACAGAGAGTTTGATGCTGTGTATCCATGGAGACCTGCAGGATGTGCACACCAAATCTTGAGCCTGTCCTCAACAATACGCCGAACAAGCTGTGCATAACTTGAGCAGAGTGTGAAAGTGAGTCATGAAGCACTTTCTCTCACCTTGAACACCTCGGAGAAGAACCCCGCGCCGATCTTCTCGCGGCTGAAGTCATCTAGGCGGGCCAGGCTGGACACGGCGCTGCGCAGGGCCCGGTACGAGGACGGTCTGATCCGGTTGGTTCCGTGTACGCTGTGCATGGGCGGCTCTGCCTCTCCCTCCTGCTCCGGCTCGACCCTCGTCTCCATCTCCATCTCGGACAGCCCGGGAGGAGGAGGAGAAGGAGGGGGCGGGAGGAGGACGTGGGACGTGTGCGTAGTTTAAAATCCAGCCCGACTGCTGTTTACATTTCCCATGTCCGCTACAAGGCCACGGCGCGGGGCAGGAATGATAACCGCTCAGTGGGGGAAACCAAATGTCGCAGCTGTGGTCAGCGACCGGTCCGTCTCAATTCCTCTGTCAAATTCCTGCAGTGGTTTGTGTGTCCGTCTTCAGCAAACTACGCAGCTGCAGCGGTGCATCCTGCAGAGTCAGTGCGCAGTTTGGGTGAAGTCCCTCATGCCGTGCAGCAGAGCAGAGGAGGCAGTGCCGTGTTCTTTCTAAACTGCGCAGGCTGCTGCTGCTGCTGCTGTCTTGGCAGCTCGCTCTCTCGCTCTCTCTCTCTCTCTCTCGCTCCGTTTCCTCCAACTCTGCTCCTCCTGCAGTGGAAAAGGCCGGGGCTCCCCTCCTGGTTCCACCAATTGAATTCTGGGCTTCCAGTGCGCACGGGGCTGCCTCACAGACGCTGCAGCCTATTAAAACTGAAGAGGGACAATGAGGAGGGGGGCGGAAACAGGGGCGTTAATTCACTAAATCATAAAGTGTGTGCAATCTGACGTGAGGGACCTGCTGCTAAAACTCTTGCTCCTGCTCACATCGACTAAACGCGTTGCCTCGCCGCAGCAGTTATTGACAATCTGATGATTGGCAAATTCTTATAGATTACAAAAACTATCTTGCACTGACGCACAAGGCTTCAAGGTGCGCGTCATTAGGTTTGATTGCAGCTCTCAAACTGTATTTAACATTTTCTCTGCATCACGATAAAGACACACGAGACGAAATATGGATTCAATAAAGACATGATAAAAAACAATCTGATTTAGAATAAAACAAAATAAAAAGAGTTGTTGGTACATGAGGCTGTTTGACGTGTTATCTGCTCCTCAGTGATAACAGCAGTGGATGCAGCAATATCACCTCTCATCGTTATTGCCTGCACTTTGCACACACACACTGCTGCGCTTTCTCAAATTGATCCAATCACTCGGACAGTATTTACACATCTAGTAGCCTAATGGTCGCTCGGTCACATAGGGGGGTCTTCCAGCCAGCACGCACGCAGCCTGCAGGAGCTTCCTTGATGCCCTGCACAAACCTGCGTGTCGCGGATCTACCCTCAGCCTGACTGCGGCTCGTAAATTATGGATGCCAAACTGAGCCGAGTTTGTGGGCTCGTCTGTCACGGACTAAAGTCCCCTAGGGATGCACAAACGCACGTACACACACACACACACGGAGGATGTCAGCTTCATGATTCAAAGTGAAAATGCTGACGCGCGACTGCACCGCGATCGAGAGGAGACGCGTGCTTGCCCGCAAAAGGAGGGTCTGACTCACCTGGCCTCGTTCCGAAAACACAACCTCCACATGTGCCGGTGTCCTCTGCTGAGCCCCGAGCCCGGATCAGCTGCGGCGTCCGGTTACCGTCGGCTTTATTTTACTAATTAATCATCTTTGTGCGAACCGCCTTCACGCGCACAGGCTTCCGTGGTTTCGTTTTACGTCCCCGCCGTTGCTGCTCTGCGTCTGCCCGCCTGCCCGCCTCGCTCTGGGTTTGGCTGCTTGAAGGAAGAGGAGCGGTGACTTTTGCTGTGCTTTATTGGAGGCGAGGAGGCGGGGCGGGTCCACACGTGATCACCGCAAAAATGCACCTGTGGGGGCGCCTAAACTGGCCCAGTTCTCACCTACACGCGTCTGTGCCACAGTGTCCGAACTGTTCATCGTGAGGGGCAACAGCAGCTTGTGTGTTAACTAGAAAACTCTCAGACTTTTCAGAGCCATGAATAGATATTATCATCATAGATCAGATCCTCTCTGGGTTTTTTTATTTTAAGCTCAGTGGGATATTGGAATAGACTTCATACTTTAACATATCATTCAGTGATTATTGCCAAGTTTTAAGGAGGATGTAGGTGATGTTCTGCAGTGGTCCCACCACCACCATCCTCTGTTTACATACCCAGTTGCCTCCAACTTCTCCTTAGTACACTGCACAAACCAATTAATAATTCAGTATTTATCTTACACACAACTTTATTCAGGAATGTTTACCATGTAAACACACAAACTAAATTATGATTTGTTTTACATTTTACCCCAAGACACGACGCAGGATCTGCCTTGGTTGATATTTTTGCTTCATTGGTGCAAATTCCCAAACAAAGTTATGATTATTGAAATAACACGACATGCAGTGAACCTGGGGCTTTTGGGGCGGTTGCCCACTTTACCCAGGTGTTATTCCAGATCTGGCTGGAGGTCAGGATCCCTCAAGGGGTTGCAAAATAAATTTGTGTCACAACATGATTAACTTAATGTCAAAAAGGGAGAAGAACTCCTATTGTACTGCAAGTTTTCTGTATTGATTCAGAGTTTTACCTCCTGACGACTGTGAACACTTAAAACGAGTTAATCTCAACACAGTCATGCATGCACAAGCCACAAAGGTTGCCAACCAGTGATCTATGTGATGTCTTCTAAGTGAATACAGTCCGGCCAAACTGATATTTATCAAACCTATCTGGGTCTGAATCTCAAAACACAATTTAAAGCCCCTCACTCCCCTCCTGACTGTCTGTAAACCTGCTGAGTGCACACTTTCCATCTGAAACACTGCAGATTAGCCTGGTGGGAAATATTTTTTAAAGATTTAATAAAACAAATAAAGGCCAAGTCCAGTTGGAAAATGTTGACTAGAATTCATCCAAACTGGCCTGTGAAAAAGGATGAATTATTAAAAATGCACTTTAGCATCTAGTATTTTATAAAACGCTGCATAAAACACCAATAAAACACTGAAATAAATCCCATGTGGATGAAAAAAAGCCATTTTAATGACCCATTAAACGCACAGAGCATGTGGTTGTGTTTCACACAAGGCAGCAAATTAGAATAAACAATATATAATTACATATAAAATCTAATCAAATAGGGAACTTGTGGGCAAAAAATACAATTAGTTGAGAGTAAAATAGATCAAATTAATTTCTGAAGTAAAATAAATAAAGTAAAATGATATAAGCTCTGTGATAAAAGAACATTTTGAAAAGAGATTTAAAGGATGACACAGACGAGGACATTCATGCGCGTCACACCTGATCGTGAACACTGTATGGGGCACCTGAAGGTGCTCAGTTCGCCAGAGAGCCATAAAAAAAAAGAGTGTGTCGTACAGCGTGGAGCCATGTCACACCTCACAGCCACATACTCCGAGCGATGACACACCGTTAACACATTCAGCCCGAGGTGTGCGATTCGAGGTTTCTGTCCTCCTGCTGAACAGATCCCTGGTCTGTAGCTGCATTATTAATACAATCAGTTTATTGTCTCTGTGCTGGAGCCAGAGGAAAGACACTAAAGTCACACTATTGTCGCTGATAATAATGTGTACGATTTATTATTTAGTGCTGCTGATCACTTATTCATCACACTGACTGCTACGTTTGCTTTGAGTCCAAGTCGGGCTTCAGTGAGCATGTGTGTGAGGATTATGTGCAAGCATTCATGCGTGTGTGTATGTATGTGTGTGACGGGGGGATTATGTTGACCCCCGCTGACCCCTCCGACTTGTCTCAGGGCTACTTTATCACCTGGCGGGGCTGTTTACTCGTGGACAGAGATTTCTGTGTGACGTCTCTCTGTGTTCTCTCTCTATAGACTGACTGAACCAACTATCTGTGTGAGGAGCAAAACAACGAGACAAACCAAATCCTCCCAGCTTTAAGGCAAAGGCTGAACAACGACTGATTCCCCAACAGAATGTAGACATCTCGGTTTGTTTTTATATTTTAGCACACACATATTTGCCCCTTTGAACAAAGTCATAACTTGAATGTTATTAATTGTTTGAACTTTTTTATCCATCCTTTCGTGACTTTTCATCTAATGTCACCACGAGGTCACATTCTTGTCTTTTAGTTGAATATCTAAACAACAACAACTACTGGATGGATTGCCATTACATTTGGTTCACAAATTCATGCCCCCTCCCCTCAGGATGAATCGTGACAACTATAGCGAACTCACAGATTTTCATTTAGCGCCACCATCAGATTAAAATTTGAATTTGCCCAGATCTTTGTTTTATGACCAAATACCCGTGAAGCTAATGCCATTCCCATAAATCTCATCTGCACTTTGTGTTTATTTTCTTTCCTGCTAACATGCTAAGCTACAACGGTGAACATGGAGGCATTCAGCTTCAAGCACCACTTAGCCTAAGTAGCCTCACAGAGCCAGTTGTCTCATTTAACTTCTCATATATTGTCAATAAATCAAACCAAACAAAAACTCACACAGAAACCAATTAACGTTATTGACAGATCCTAATCAATATGTGATTTGAATAGATCTGTGTTTGTCCAGTGTAACTAAACTAAACTCAACAAGCAGCATAAGAGTCCATCTTTCTTATGTCGTCATAAGGGACAAAAAAAAATGTATTTTGATGAGGCCGCCTGCTGTGGTTCTCATTCAGACTCCCTGCTGAAAAGTTTTAACGAGGCCCGGCAGGAAGGGGATCAATAGCAGGCTCACGCTGCATCCAACACCTGAGCTGACAGATCAATCTCCAAAGAGGACAATGGGAAATGTAGGACTACAACAGATCCACAAAGGAAATGATGATGATATCCTCACTTCCACATAAAGAAATACCTGTCTCGTTTACATTGGACTTTTTTATTTTTTGCTTTAATGCATTAAACTTATTCCAGCTAAGATGATTCTATCCCAAAATGTTTTTAATCACACATGCTTGTTGTGATTCACACCCACATCTCGACAGAGTTCTGGTCAAGGCAACTCAAAATATAGATTGCAGTGTAAATAAAACATTAACATCGGGCCTCTCCTGCATCTGAAATTCCAATTTCCACCTAAACATCCAGATCCTGATGGTGCAAATCTATATCCTGAAACCTGCTGTGTCTCCCATCTGACCACCCCGGCGGTGGCCCCTTGTTAAAGCTCATCTGTGGGTGCTAACAACCGCACTCTCCCCTGCCTGGCCGTACAGGCAGCCAGGTGGGGGGGCCAGGGGCCTTTATAATTGGTTTTTGGAGCACACCAGCTGTTTCATGTGCCCACATGCCGGTCCCCGAAGGAGGTGCAGGCGTAAGGGGGGGTGGGGGGGGGCTGCCACATGGTCCTCCCCCTCCCCTCCTCCCCCTCCTCTCGTCTTGGATAAAAGACTGCTGCCCAATAGATAAATAGACTATTGGAGATGTTCATGCTGCTGCTGCTGATGGTGGGGGGAGGCCACATTAATACACACACGTGATACACACATGAATGTAAAGATGACGTAGTGTGTGCTGCATTCTGCACACACACACACACACACACACACACACACACACACACACACACACACACACACACACACACNGGGGCGGGGGGGGGGGGGGGGGGGGGGGGGGGGGGGGGGGGGGGGGGGGGGGGCTGCCACATGGTCCTCCCCCTCCCCTCCTCCCCCTCCTCTCGTCTTGGATAAAAGACTGCTGCCAAATAGATAAATAGACTATTGGAGATGTTCATGCTGCTGCTGCTGATGGTGGGGGGAGGCCACATTAATACACACACGTGATACACACATGAATGTAAAGATGACGTAGTGTGTGCTGCATTCTGCACACACACACACACACACACACACACACACACACACACACACACACACACACACACACACACACACACACACACACACAC